>NC_091674.1:22772000-23084000 GCF_042453785.1 Malus domestica | reverse complement strand
TACGAAGCTAAGTCTTAAAGTTCAGTACTTTTATTACCTTTCCAATCTTTGCATAAAAATTCTGGTAAGCTCCGGAGATGTAATTTGCTTCGTCTTTATTAGCTCTCCTATTTGAAGAACCTGATAGATGCCCATTATTCAAGATATATATCATGCACATTGTGTAAATGTGTGGGAAAGCGAGAAGGGCATAAGCAAAAAGGAATAACTTTTCAGATGTCGGGTCCTTGATCTCCTAAAAAGACAAGTGCAAAACAAAATAAACATGATCAAGAACACAAAATTTAGTATTCACACACACAATGACACAATAATTTAATGTGGTTTAGTCCAATTCACAACAATAGCTACAAGTGAAAAACGATACAAATGCGATTATGAACACAAAACTAAACAATCACACACACACATACTTGACATAAGGATTTGACATGATTCACTCAATTTCGTAACAACAGCTATTAGTGCAAGACAATATAAACGTGATTGAGAACACAAAAGTTAACAATTACATAAACATCGACATGAGAATTTAATATGGTTCACTCAATTTTCCTAGTAACAACTACAAGTGCAAAACGATATAAACACAATCGAGAACACAATCAATATAAACAATCAGACACAGCTGCTCCTAGAAAGAGTAAGTGCCAAAACATATAAACACGAACACGATGGAAAACACAAAAGTAAACAACGACACACGCAACGAACAAGAATGTGAAGTGGTATACTCAATTTTGTAACAATAGCTACGAAAAGTCAAGGTGATGTCATCATCATTTTTTGGTCTATAAATGCCGGATAGAGAAGGATAATTGAACTTTGTGTTCAAGGGCTGTGATTTCTCATTGCCCTAATCCGGAACGAAAATCAAAGCAGAAGGGTCCTGCAATCCTCTATTGACATAACCAACTAGCTTTTTGCTGGCTCTGATTGTGGGGATATTGAACTCTTTTGCACCCTTAACAATCTCCAGCATCTGAATTAAGCAAATAATAATACAGAATTAACAGTAAATAATAATTAATATGCATCATTGAAGAAGTTGGAATCAAACTACTCAAAAACCCTTTGGATGGATGAAATATCACTGACCTTTTCAAGGGATTCATTCTTCTTTTTCTTCTTCTCATTGTCCTGATAAAATAGCAGAATATTTATTCACCTCAGAAATTTTAACATAATTAAAAATTAATGGACAAAACATTATTACCTAAACATAGGATTAGGGAAATGATCCTTAACTTTCTGACATACAATTTTCCATAATTTTTTATTAGTTCTCGCCTGTTTTTCCATGCAGTATTAGGGTACAATTATGAATATTTAAAACGAAATTTATTTTCCCTTTGGCCAAACGACTTCAATACTTTACTTCAATACTTCATTACTTCAATACTTCAACACTTCAAGACTTCAACACTTCAACACTTCAATACTTCAATACTTCACTTGGCCAAACGACTTCAATACTTCCTTCTAGTTTTCAACTTTTGTCTTGTTTTTTCTCCTAATTTTAACAAAGCAGCAACTAGACTTGAGAGCTAGTGTGTTGATTGCATCCCGCCATTTTTTTCACAAAAGGTTAAATACGTTACTAAAAATTTTGACAAAAAATGGGTGGGAAAATAGGGTTGAGAGGTGGGTATATCATCACTCTTTTTTTTGTTATTGAATAATGTTATTTTTACCATAATTTTATATAGTAAGAAAAGCATTATTGTTTTTTTTTTTGGGACTTATAAATTAATGTACCTTTATCGTAAGATGTGTTGCTAACACGTAAAAGAAAACGCTCACTTCTCTAAAAAGAGAATACAACCGTATCAAAAAATATATATGAATCGGATTAACTATTTTTTCTAGTATAATTTAATTCGATAATTTTTAATAAGGAAAATTAATGAAAATGACTTGAAAACTTTAAGTTTTAAAAAAAATGACAAAATCAAGGGTAAAATGAATAGTACATGATTAACTTTTTACTGTAAAAATATGATTTTTATTAAAGTAAACAGTACTGTTAAAGTTCATTTTTTAATATCTAGCAAGCACAAAAAAAATTAGGAATTGTAACAAGTTTAATACTCGTGACAACCAATTTTGAGTAAAAACTAAACAAATACTAAAATTAGGAATCATAACAAAATGATTGAGTTGATGGACTCCTGACGACCTTTTAAATTTTTTTTTTCGATTCTCCTTATTGTTATAAATAGGCAAAAGTAGATAAATAACTTTTGGTAAGAACGAGGACGAAGTGGTGCAAAATATCACACTAACAAAAGTATTGCAGATATTAGAAAATGAGGGATACTGAGAGTATTATATTTCTTCCTTTTCTCTTCTTGATGTTTTTCTCACTTTGAACAATTGAAGTGCTCTATTTATAGAGCCACTTCAATGGAAAATTACAAAAGGATTACTATTTAGCTTGTGAGTCTATACTATACACATGTGATACTTTACTATACACATTACTATACACATGTGGGCAAACATACCCATTATTTACAACACTCTCCCTTGGATGCCCACATATCAACATCAGTTGCCTCATTAAAACCTTGCTTGGAAAAATCTAGTGGGAAAAAACCATAGCGAAAGAAAAAGAGTACAACTTTACCTGGATGGTGTTGAGCATGCTTATGTTGCCTCATTAAAACCTTGAGAGGAAAAACCCAGTGGGAAAAATCCTAATCGAAGGAAAAAGAGTACAACATGCATGTATCATGGATGCTCCCTCTGAATTGTATCTCCCCCTGATTCCGCATTCTTCAAATTTGTAAGCCGATGTAATTCGATTCCTTGCACCAACTTCTGAAATGTGCACTTTGGTAGAGATTTGGTGAACAAGTCTGCTAAATTTTCATTAGAACGGATTTGTCTGACTTCAATAACTTTAGCCTTCTAAAGCTCATGTGCGCTAAAAAATCTTGGAGATATGTGTTTAGTCTTATCACCTTTGATGAATCATTCCTTCATCTGGGCGACACGGGCTGCATTATCTTCATGGATTACAGTTGGAGTGTCTGTCTTTGAAGGTAGACCACATGAATTCCGGATGTGATGGATCATTGATCTTAACCAAGAACATTCACGACTTGCTTCATGTAAAACAATTATTTTCGAGTGGGCTTGTCTGAGTAGAAGAGACCCATATATGCTGTCCCACGAAGGTATCGTAGAATATATTTGACTCCCTTCCAATGACGAATTGTTGGAGCAGAGTTGTACCTGGCTAACAAGTTAACTGAAAAAAGTTATATCTGGTCTAGTACATTGTGCTAAATACAATAAAGCACCTATTGCGCTCAAATATGGTACTTCTGGATCAAGGACCAGTTCATCATCTTATTTTGTACAAAATGGATCTTTCTTAATGTCCAAAGAACGAAATGACCATTGAGGTGCTAAGTGGATAAGCCTTGTCCATGCCAAATCGCTTCAATATCTTTTCAATGTAAGCTGATTGAAGGACCAAAATTCCATTAGCACAATGCTCGATCTGCAAGCCGAGACAATATTTTGTCTTCCTAAGGTCTTTCATTTCAAATTTGCTTTTCAGATATTCAGTAGTTTTATTGAGCTCTTCAGGGGTTCCAACTAGGTTCATATCATCGATGTATACTACCACTATAGCAAATCCAGTATTTGATTTCTTAATGAACACACAAGGGTAGATAACATTGTTGGCATATCCTTCTTTAATCAATACTCACTGAGACGATTATACCACATTCGCCCAGATTGTTTTAGCTCATACAGTGATCGCCTTAATTTGATTGAGAACATACCTCATGGTTTGTTAGTTGCTTTAGGCAACTTAAGTCATTCTGGGACCTTCATATATATGTCAGTATCTAATTCTCCTTATAGATACGCGGTGATGACATCCATAAGTCGCATGTCAAGTTTTCTGAAATCACCAAACTTATTAAGTAACAGAACGTAATTGCGTCCATTACAGGAGAGTATGTCTCTTCATAATCAATTCCAGGTCTTTGTGAAAAACCTTGTGCAACGAGTCGTGCTTTATATCTTGCAATCTCGTTTTTCTCATTGCGTTTCCTTGTGAATGCCTATTTGTAACCTACGGGGTTCACACCAGGTGGGCCTACTGGTCCAAAAACACTTTGTCTTTCCAAGGAATTTAATTCTGCCTGAATTGCATCTTTCCACTTAGGCCAATCTTGTCTATGTCTGCATTCATCAACAGAGCGGGGCTTAATATCATCACTTAATATAATTTCAGTGGCTATTGCAAATGCAAACATGTCGTCGATGATTATTGCATTTCGATCCCACAATTCATTAGTACATATATAATTTATGGATATTTCTTTGCTTTCATGTACTTTTGTCTCTTCAGGGACATGTGTCTCATTAAGGACATTTTCTTTTTCTGGAAGTACAGAATCATGAATTGTGGATTTATCATTCAATTTTTTTTCTTGAATGATATCATTTGGGTTCAATTGTGCCCTCATCTTTCTTTTTCGAGATGCTGAATCTTTTGAACCTGGGGGTCTACCACACTTCAGGCATGCACTAGATGAATCATTCGCTGCCACTTTATTTTGTCCAACAGGGACATCAATTCTTGCAGGTGTGTTTGCAGCTGGTATATGTGACTTTGTCACTTCCGAAGCATTATTAAATGCATCTGGCATTTGATTAGCAATACCTTGAAGATGAACGATCCTTTTCACTTCATTTTCACATTGAGTGCTTCGTGGATCAAAATGAGATAAGGTGGGAATAACCCATGTCAGCTCTTGCCGTTCTTCTGGAACGGTCTTTTCTCCCCCTAACGACGGGAAAACTGTCTCATCAAAATGACAATCAGCAAAACAAGCTGTAAACATATCACCAGTCAAAGGTTCCAAATATCTAATGATAAATGATGAATCAAAACCCACATAAATTCCTAGTCTGCAATGAGGTCCCATTTTAGTTTGTTGTGGCGGTGCAATAGGCACATAAACAGCATAACCAAAAACTCGTAAATGTGAAATGTTTGGTTGATATCTAAACACGAGTTGTATTGATGAACATTGGTGGTTGGCTATGGGTCTTAATCTAACCAATGATGCAACATGTAATATGGCATGTCCCCATGCAGGGACTGGCAATTTTGTTTTCATAAGCAGAGTGTGGGCTATTAATTGAAGCCGCTTGATAAATGCCTTTGCTAAACCATTTTGAGTATGGACATGAGGAATATGGTGATCAACATCAATGCCCAGTACCATACAGTAATCATCAAAGGTTTGAGACGTAAATTCACCAGCGTTATCAAGTCGGATTGACTTAATGGGATGATCTGGGAACTGTGCTCGCAACTTAATTATCTGAGCAAGAAGTCTCGCAAAATCTACATTTCGAGTAGACAATAGGCAAACATGTGACCATCGGGTAAATGCATCAACTAAAATCATAAAAGATCGAAATGGTCCACAAGGTGGTTGAAAAGGTCCACAAATATCCCCTTGAATTCTTTGCAAAAATGATGGGGATTTATCATCAAACTTTAGTTGTGATGGTCTAATTACCAACTTCCCTTGGGAACAAGCTTTGCAAGGGTTATCATTTGAGACATCAATGTGTCTGCTTAATAATGGATGTCCATTAGAGTTGGTAATGATTCTACGTATCATGGTAGATCCTAGATACGATTATACCAAAGCATGTAAACCTTTGAATCAATGAACTTCTGGTTCATGACAGTATATGCCTCAACTGTCTTTATGTATGTATAATACAATCCACTCGATAAACCATACAACTTCTCCAATATACGCTTCTGGGTATCATTGGAGGTAATAAATAAATATTCCACATTTTCTACACTTTTCATTTCAATGTGGTATCCATTTAAACGTATGTTTTTAAAACTCAACAAATTTCGAATGGATCAAGTAGCATATAATGTATTCTTTATGGACAATATTGTTCCATTTGGTAACATAATCTGGGCTTTTCCTGAGCCTTCAATTATATCGGATTGCCCTGATATTGTTGTTACCTTTACTTTTGCAACTACCAAATTCGAGAAATACTTTCGATCTCGAAGTATTGAATGCGTGGTTACACTGTCTACAAGACAAAAATCTCTGCCATTGCTCTTGTTTTGAGAATAACCATAATTTTTATCCATGATATCTGAGTAAAGAAAAAGCAGTTTATTCATACTGGAATACTACTTTTATTGAATTGAAAATGCGAGCATTAAACCATAAGTACAAATAACAAGAGTACATTAAACATAAATAATTCAATCGGACCTATAAACTTCATTCCCTCTTTCATTAATAAAGTCTGTAGCATCTAGGTGAGTTGTGTTTAACTGTCCTGATAAATTGGTCACTGGATCAGGGGTTTCCATTGGTTGAGCCTAGTCTAAGAAATTGATCTCGACACCCTTCTCCTTGAATGAGGCTTGATACAGCTTCACCAGATGCTTTGGGGTGCAACAAGTACGCGCCCAATGTCCGTTGCTACCACCTATGGCAAACTCCTTCAGGATTTCTAGGAGTGTTCATATGAGCTTTTCCTTTCTGGCGATTTGCATTTTTAAAGCTCGGGCCTGGATTATGTCTTGGAACCTGGTTGTGAAACTGGACACCATGGTTCTTGTCTTTCCCATTCCACCGGCCTTGCTTATAGCTATGTCCTCGTTTGTAATTATTTCCATGAGAGGATATGGTATTCCTTTAAAAGGAATCAGCATTCACTTCTGGGAACGGTGCTGATCCAGTAGGTCAGGAATTATGGTTTTTCATTAGGAGCTCATTGTTTTGTTCAGCTACCAGGAGCACAGATATCAACTGGTTGTATTCAGTGAAGCATCGTGCTCTATACTGCTGCTACAAGAGCATGTTAGAGGCTTGGAATGTGCTGAAAGTCTTTTATAATAACATCTCCTCAGTAATTGTATCCTCACAGAGCTTCATCTGAGAGGTAATTTTGAACAACGCCGAATTGTACTCAGCCATTGACTTGAAATCCTGGATCCTTAGGTGAGTACAGTCATAGCGAGCTCTTGGAAAAATCACCATTGTCTGGTGATTGTATCTGTTTCTCAAGGCCTTCCAAAGGGCTAACAGATCTTTAACCGTTAAGTACTCGCTCTTTCGTACCTCATCAAGATGGCGACGAATAAAAATCATGGCCTTCGCCCGATCTTGAGAGGATAAACTGCTTTCTTCCCTGATGGTATCTCCAAGATTCACTGCTTCTAGATGGATCTTGGTATCCAGTACCCAGGTAAGGTAATTCTTCCCAGTAATGTCGAGGGCAGCAAAATCAAGCTTTGCCAAGTTCACCATTTTCTTTTCTGAAAGAAAAATGAGGTGTGTAAGAACTTGCAATAATATGTGTTCTGGAGGAATATATTGTTAGAACTTCTGGTTCTTACAAATTTTTGATCTTCATGCCAAAATGATAAGTACTCGAAACTTCAGGCTCGAGATTTACATGATTAATGAGAAGGGCAATTATACTGCACCATTCTCATCGAAACAAGTATAGGATGGGCGATTATTCCGCATTACTTTAAACAGCAGGAAAATTTAAATATATAGAGTAAGGTGGACGATTATACCGCACCACTTAAAATTGTGATAAAATTTAAATATGTAAAGCAGGGTGGACGATTATACCGCACCACCTGAAATTGTGATAAAATTTAAATATGCAAAGCAGGGTGGGTGATTATTCCGCACCACCTGAAATTGCGATAAAATTAAATAGCAGGTAAATTTAAATATGCAGGATAGGGTGGGCGATTATACCGCTCCACTTAAAATTTGCAGTAAAATTAGATCTGCAATTCAAGATAGGCGATGATATCGCACCATCTTGGATTGCATAAATAAACACTGGGTTAGTAGTCAAGAGTTACACCAAACAAAAAATCAAAGATATAAGTAACTGTTAGGTTGAGAACTAGAAGTAAACATGGTGCAAACAGTTCTTCGCGAGGGTATATCCAGCAATTGAGGCAGAGGAAGAAGAAGAACAGTAAAAACCTTAAAGGAAACATTTTTTTTTTCTTTTGGTGAAGGGAAATGAGAAATGATTAGAGAGTCGTGCTGATAACGTGTTATAAATAGGCAAAAGTAGAGAAATAACTTTTGATAAGAACGAGGACGAAGTGGTGCAAAATATCACACTGATAAAAGTATTGCAGATATTAGAAAATGAGGGATACTGAGAGTATTATATTTCTTCATTTTCTCTTCTTGATGTTTTTCTCACTTTGAACAATTGAAGTGCTCTATTTATAGAGCCACTTCAATGGAAAATTACAAAAGGATTACTATTTAACTTGTGAGTCTATACTATACACATTAGTATACACATGTGGACAAACATACCTATTATTTACAACACTTATGTAATTGTAAAAGACTCCAGACCCTTTATAGAGAGACAGGTCACGTCGCTATTAAAAGATGCATGCACATCCTCCATGCCTTCAAATTCATGTTTTTTTTATCCCTCAAATTCAAGTTTAATAAGTTCTTTCCAACAAAAAAAAAAAAAAGTTTATGAAGTACAACAAAGCTTATAAACGGCTGAAGCTAACGTTTTGCATATAATCACATCGAAATGAGGCAACACTACATTAAATTTATGTAATTCTTCCATTTAAAAATAATATATCTGCTAATTAGTAATACGGTCTAGTGGTATTGTTCTTCATTTATTAGTGAGGGGTCTTAAGTTCGATTTTCACCAAATACGAATTTGAACCACATTATTGCTAACCCATTGTGAGGTTTAGCCTCCTCCCTCTCTATTAGTGTAGATAATATCGTTTGTTAAAAAAGAAAAGAATAACATATATTGATTAAATAAAATTAACAATAAGAACCGTTCAATTTATTAATCTTCATTTGAAAATCACTCCTATAAAAAAACTATTTGAATTATAGATCGTTTAATTATCCCAAACTTATGAAATAAACAGACAATGTTGTGGTCTATTTTTATCTAACAAAATAGAGAGGGCCGGCGGCAATGGGAGAGAGAAGAGAGATGTGTGTTTTGTAGAATTGTAGGGGAATGTGTGTGTTGTTATCCCTCCTACATTGTGCCTTTATTTATAGTAGTAAAGGGAGAGAAGATATTCCTTCTCCTCCAAGTAATACAAGTTGTAATAGGAAAGGATAACTAGAATCAAATCTAATCTAGGATTTACACAATCATACTTATTCTAGGAATGTTTACTACACTCCCCCTTGAGTGTGCAAATACTTAAGGTAGATTCAACATCATGCAGAAGTTGAGGAAGTCGACTCGTCGGCACTGATTCCAAGGAACAACGCTTATTCTCAATAAGGTAGGAAATTGCATAAGTAGTAAGTCTCACTTAAAAAAAACCCTAAGGCTATGGCAAAAACCCAAGTAGGGACAAAATCCATAGTCTAAGGAAAAATGCGTGAGAAATGCAAAGTCAAAAGAAACGTCTACAGGACATCATCAGGGATATGACTAGCCCACGGTGGGTGCCTCGTTAAAACCTAGTGGGAAAAATGCTCCTAATCGTAGGGAAAAAGAGTACATTAAGATCAAGCAAGTATCCAGAAGATACTCCCCCTGAGTTTGACATAATTCCAAAGAGAAATAGCAAAGTTACAACTCAGAAAATTTACGCATACCAATTCCATGAACAAGCTTCTGAAACGTCGCATTTGGTAGTGATTTGGTGAAGAGGTCGGCCAGATTGTCTTGTGATTGTATTTGCGTGACTTCAATCTTCTGATACTTTTGTTGTTGATGTGTAAAGAAGAACTTCGGCGCAATATGCTTGGTGTTGTCTCATTTGATGTAACCCTTCTTGAGCTGTTCGATGCAAGCTGTGTTGTCTTAAAAAATCGTCGTTGGGGCATTAACGGCGGGATGAAGATCACAAGAGCTTCGAATATGGCCTATTACTGCTCTCAACCAAAAGCATTCCCGAGTTGCTTCATGTAAGGCGAGAATTTCAGCATGGTTAGACGAAGTGGCAACTAAGGTCTGTTTAGTTGACCTCCAAGATATTGCGGTGCCTCTAACGGTAAAGACATAACCCGTTTGAGAACGTGCCTTGTGCGGATCAGATAAGTATCCAGCGTCGGCATAACCAACAAGGCGAGAATCAACCCGATGAGCATAGGGTGCGGTATCACTCGAGGATTCGTAGGGATAGAATAAGCCCAAATCCGTAGTACCCTTAAGGTAACGGAAGATGTCTTTCACGCCAGTCTAATGTCTGCGTGTTGGTGCATTGCTGTATCTTGCCAAAAGATTAACAGCGAAGGAGATGTCGGGTCTAGTGCATTGAGCTAAGTACAATAAAGCGCCTATCGCACTTAGATAAGGAACTTCAGGCTCCAAAATCTCTTCATCATCTTCCTTCGGACGGAAGGGATCTTGCTTTGCATCTAGCGTACGAACGACCATAGGAGTACTCGAAGACTTCGCTTTATCCTCATTAAAACGGCGTAACACCTTCTGGGTGTAGTTCGATTGATGTACTAAGATTTCATCCGAACAATGCTCTATCTTGAGACCGAGACAGTATCGAGTTTTTCCTAGATCTTTCATCTCAAACTCCGACTTCAGGTGCGAAGCAGTTCTCGCGAGCTCTTCAGGAGTTCCGATGAGATTCATGTCATCGACATATACTGCAACAATCGTAAATCCGGAATGTGACTTCTTAATGAACACACAAGGGCATAGTTCGTTGTTCACATATCCCTGACTAGTCAAATACTCACTCAGACGGTTATACCACATTCTTCCGGATTGTTTCAAACCGTATAGTGAACGCCTCAGCCGAATTGAGAGCGTGTTCCGGGGTTTGGAAATATTTGAACCAGTCAATGTAAGTCATTCGGGAACTTTCATATAAATTTTCGTATCAAGATCCCCATAGAGATACGCGGTTACTACGTCCATCAACTGCATATCCAGTTTTTCGGAAACTACCAAACTGATAAGGTATCGAAAAGTAATCACATCCATAACGGGTGAGTAAGTTTCGTCTCTTCGAGGACGCTTCCATAATCTAGAATTTCCTCATGAGTTGGGTAAAATGAGTAAGCGATAGTCGGATTCACGGTAGGCTCTTCAGGACCTTGTGCCGTGGTTTTCCTCTTCCGGGGGTGTGAATCCTTTGAACCAAGGGGTCTGCCACGCTTTTGTATAGAGGTAGATGGTTGGCTAGCCGCTAATGTACGTGGATCACCAGAATTGGCGTCCCGGGCTTCCAGGAGGGTAGTCCGTCGTACATTTGGTACATCTATCTTTGCAGGTGTATTCGCAGCTGGAATATGTGATCTTGTCACGCGCGCTAGATTGGTGAAAGCATCTGGCATGCTCTGAGCTATGCTCTGGAGATCTAATATGCGCTGCACTTCAGCTTCAGATTGAGCGGTGCGAGGATCTAAATGAGACAAAGTGGGAGTCGTCCACTATAATTCACGTCGTTCATTCAGAACGTTGACGTTCTTATCTCCCCCTAACGGCGGGAAGACTGTCTTATAGAAGTGACAATCCATGAAACGAGCGGTAAACAGATCGCCTGTCAAAGGTTCTAAGTAACGAATAATCGAAGGAGAATCATATCCGACATAGATTCCCATCCTTCGCTGAGGCCCCATTTTTGTACGTAAGGACGGCGAAATTGGCACATAGACCGCACAACCAAAAACGTGCAGATGCGATATGTCGGGTTCGCATCCGATGACCAACTGAAGAGCACTAAATGGTTGTGTCGCAACAGGCCTCAGGCGGACCAACTTTGCTGCGTGCAATATTGCATGGCCCCAAGCAGCGATCGGGAGCTTGGTACATATGACCAATGATCGAGCAATCATTTGTAAACGCTTAATGAAAGCCTCTGCCAGGCCGTTCTGGGTGTGAACATGGGGTACAGGATGTTCAACTTCAACCCCAACCGACATGCAATAGTCATCAAAAGTTTTAGATGTGAATTCTCCAGCATTATCCAATCGAATAGATTTAATCGGATAATCAGGGTGGTGAGCCCTGAGCTTGATAACCTGAGCCAACAGTTTGGAGAATGCAGCGTTCCTTGTGGACAACAAGCACATGTGTGACCAACGTGTAGAAGCGTCAACCAAAACCATAAAATATCTAAATGGTCCGCAGGGAGGTTGAATCGGTCCACAAATGTCCCCCTGAATCCGTTGTAGAAAAATGGAAGGATTCGAACGAATCTTGTCATAGGAAGGCTTAGTAATAAGCTTTCATGGATCAGACCTAAGCTTCGGGTTAGTGGATACCCGTGTGAAGTTTTGAGGATACGGTGCATCGCTATTCGTCCAGGATGTCCTAAACGATCATGCCAAAGTGTAATTTCGTGCGCGGTCCCTGTGGTAGGGCCGGCCACATAGTGGTATTCGATGGGGCGTATGGTCGTAATATACAGACCACTCGGGTTACGCTCTATCTTCTCTAGAATACGCTTCTGGCCATATTCGTAGGAAGTTACGCACAGAAATTCAACTCCATTTTCTACGTGGGTTTCAGCGTGGTAATTGTTATCTCTAATGTCCTTGAAACTTAGTAACGTTCTTCCAGAACGTGGAGAATAGAGTGCCTCAACAATGGTCAAGATTGTACCATTGGACAACATTATACGTGCCTTACCGTATCCTTCTATCAGGTTGGATGGGCCTGAGAGGGTTGTCAGAGGTGCATTCTTAGGTACGAAGTTAGTGAAATAGATGCGTTCACGCAAAACAGTATGCGTGGTTGCACTATTTGCCAGACAACTAACTTTCCCACTAGTCATACCTAGAATGAAAAATTAATTTGAATTGGTCACATGCATAAAAGTTTATAAAAACAAGTATCAATTCAAAATAATTTCATTTATTCAAGGATTAAAACTGAATATCCAAAATAAATCGCCAACTAATAATCCAAAACATGAAGGAAAATTGTTCAAAATCAACCAAAAACAAGGTGGGGTGCGGCCACTATGTGGAATTCGGCCCCAATTGTCTTATTTCAACTAAAAAAAGTCTATGTCTAAGATTCTAATCTTTCATAGGAGTGGTATCCTCCTGAAAGTCAGAAACCTCCATCTTTGTAGTCTTCGGTTCGTCCACTTGCATGAAGTTTGATTCAAACTTCTTACGACGAGAATGATATTCATCTACAACCTTCTTGGGAGCACGGCAAATACGGGACCAATGGTCATTTGAACCATAACGATAACACATATCGTCATTCATTGTGGCAAGTGCTTTGCCCTTATTCTTGAAGTTCGGGGTCTTGGGAGCGAGGTTTGGGCACTTCTGGGCTTTGTTTCCTCCCTTGGATGAGCCTTGACTCTGTTGACCTTGGTGGGATGGCTTCTGGCCGCCCTTACCACGCCTCTTTTGGCATTTTGGGTGCTGATTAGTGCTATAATGTGCTTCAGGCACAACAGTAGCCCCAGTAGGTCGAGCTTGATGATTCTTCATCAACAGCTGGTTCTGCTTTTCAGCAAGAAGTAAAACAGAGATCAAATCCGAGAACTTAGTGAACTTCTGAGCTCTATATTGTTGCTGCAGGACAATATTAGAAGCAGAGAAGGTCAAGTAGGTCTTCTCCAGGAGATCCTCTTCAGTCAAAGTTTCATTACAAAACTTGAGAAGTGATCGGATTCGACAAACTTCAGAATTATATTCATTCACAGACTTAAAGTCTTGGAAGCACAAGTGCTGTCAGTCGTGTCTTGCTTCAGGCAAGAATATGTCCTTTTGGTGATCGAAACGATCAGCCAAAGCGACCCATAATGCACGTGGATCCTCCCCAGCAAGGTATTCAGTTTGCAGAGCGTCATGAATATGTCTTCGGATGAAGATCATAGCAGTGGTTTTTTCAGCTTCGCCAACAGGTTCAGTTGTTGCTTCTTCAATAGCAGGATGCAAGTTCTTGGCAGTGAGGTGGAGCTTCACATCTTGAACCCACTTGAGGTAGTTCCCTCCAGAGACCTCCAAAGCGGTGAAGTCGAGTTTGTTCAAATTCGACATGTTCCTATCACAAATAGATGGACAAGATGTGGTTAGTGTAATGGAGAAAAATCAATCCATTCACATAGGAGTAGAACATACAGGTTCTAATAGACATGTATTGGTTTCATTTTGCATGAAAAACTTCGGGTTTTCATGGGTGATATGTTTAAGAGAAAACTTCAGGTTTTCAAACAAGGCATGTTTATAAGAAACTTCGGGTTTCAAAGTAATTATGAACTTCAGGTTCATATATTCCTGCAGGCAAACACAAATATATATGCAAACAAATATGCAACAAATATATGCAAAAATATTGTATAATGATAATTGAATTAATTTATTTGGTCTTCGGGGCCAAATTAAAATGTGGGTGAAAATATAAAAACCCATATTATTTAAAAATATTAAATAATAAAATCTTGGGGCCTAAAAATATAGGCAAAGCCCACAGGTGGCACATGGAGCTCACGGGGAGACATGGGCAAGGGGAATGGGCTGCTGTGTGCAGCCCCAAAAAAAAAATTTCTTTTTTTTTTCTCACGGGTCGCTTTAGGTGAGCCAAAAAAAATTTTGTTTTTTGTTTTTTTTTTTCGCACGGGCTGGGCCGTGACATCTCAGAGCAGCAGCAAGCCCAAAGGGCGTTGATGCAGGCTGAGGGACAGGAGCCCACTAGGGCTTGGGTTTTTGGGATCAAACACCCCAGCGAGTGCTGGGTGTGTGTCGCCGGAGAAGAACACTGGACCTGGCGCTTCTGGCGTCGGTCGGGGTGTTGTTTAAGACTTGATTTGAGTCATGGTGACCATGGGGGTGAACGGAGATTTGAAAAAAAATCTCGATATTCATTGTAAAACCCTAGAAATTCGATTGTAATTAAAAAAAAAATCGAATTTTCAGACAAAAATTCGTCGGGGACGACTGCAGGTCGTCGGGGGTAACTGGGCATGGCTGCAGGCCATGTTGGTTGACGATTTCATGGGTGGCGACGCCTTCTGGGCGTCGGGTCTGGGTGTTGGGCCTGGAGCCGTGGCTCCAGGATTGGTTCTCGGCTCGGGAAAGCATAGGGGATGAGTTGGGCCATCGCAGGCTGCGGGCTGATGGCTTGTGGCTTGCATGGTGCAAGTGCACGGGTTCGAACAGAACCCTAATTCCCCAATCGCAAAATTTTTTTATTTTATTTTATTTTTTATTTTTTATTTTATTTTTAATTCAATTATATTATATGCATGTATAATTCTAATGAATCACATATTTACGTTGATGCATATGCAAATAATAGTTTCAATGCATGTACATATGTAAGATTCAATTCATGGCAAATATTAAATTCACATAATTGTAGCAATTTTGGTTATGAAGCATACACAATTTATGTAGAATCTAAAATACGTTAAACGTAAAGTTGGGTCATGCATCATGGTGAATGTTCATGCTATCAGGGCTTGCAAAATATCGAGTTAAAAGCCGTTGTTTGGAAAGAACTTGATTGCGTGATGATATGGATGAACTGGTTTGATGCAGAAAAAAAATCTCCAATGTCAGATTCCTAAGCACAGCGGTAGGAGCATGCTGATAACGTGTTGTGGTCTATTTTTATCTAACAAAATAGAGAGGGTCGGCGGCAGTGGGAGAGAGAATAGAGATGTGTGTTTGTAGAATTGTAGGGGAATGTGTGTGTTGTTATCCCTCCTACATTGTGCCTTTATTTATAGTAGTAAAGGGAGAAAAGATATTCCTTCTCCTCCAAGTAATACAAGTTGTAATAGGAAAAGATAACTAGAATCAAATCTAATCTAGGATTTACACAATCATACTTATTCTAGGAATGTTTACAACAGACAATTCATTATGAATATGTTATTTGTTTTATACATTTGGCTAGAGTGTTGATGGCGAATGGTGAAGACAAAAGGAAAATTTAGAAAATTAGGTCTCGGGTTCGAGACTTGGGAGCAGCTTCTCCATAAATGGGGGTAAGGCTAGCCGACATTCACCTCTCCCAGACCCTGCGTAAAGCGGGAGCCTTGTGCACTGGGTACGACCTAGCCAAAATTTGTGGCTGTGTATGTTTTCATTGATTTGTGTCTGTGTTTTTCTCTTGGTTTTGTATGCAATAAAATACATCAATGCTTCACAAAAGCGCTCGTCACCAAAGCAGCTCAGCAATGATCAGGACCATCGCCACCACCAACAACAATGTCCTAAGCAATCTCAACCACAAGATAAACACCAACTCATGCAACAAATTCAATTATATCATCAATATTCAGGGTAGAAAACTGAAGCAAAACCAACCAGCAAAGCCCTTGCTCCTCAATTCTTAAAAACACATCATAAATGCAATAATTGGTTTATAATTATGTGCCAGAAACATACAAAATATAACGAAATACAAACAGAAAGCACACTATTCAAAACTTTTCATTATATCAAGCAATTTGGAAAGAAAGTATTCATAACTTGTGCAAACAACAGATAAATATAAGGGGAAAATAAATTAGGATCAAACATCTTTCAAGTAGATATGACATAAGAATATGAAAAGAACCACGAAAGCTTTCGGATGGCCTCCAAACCATGGAAAATATATAGTTAAGAAATGGCGTTGTAGTATTATCATGTCAAGCTTTCATTAGAATTAAGAAAAATTATAATGATTGGTTAAAATTCTATTCATGGTCTAAATTTTGCTAATGTTCCAAAATTTTCCTTTTCAAATAAAAGATTAAAAATTTGAATGGTTACAAACTTACGATTATAAAAGAGAAAATTGCAGCACTAGTCTGGATTACTAGTAATTGCTAAGGTGTTTTCTGAAGTATTAACCATTGGCTAACGCTCATCTCCAACTTAGTTTCTAGCCTTTCATTTCATAAACATGTTGGATTTATCCAATATAAATCAACCTTTAAGTGGTCTACTACATGTAATAGGAATGTAATATTGGAGAATAATGTTAATTGTGATTTGATCTCTTAAAGATATCAATTCTATATAAGGTGTCTTATATTGGAAATAGGATTGATGGAATCCTTAATAATATATGATTATGATATTTTACTTGAGAGCCAAGAAAGGAGAGTTTTAGCTTTCCCTTATGGATGGAATCTAAGACTTTTTGGCTAATATATAAACACCGGTCCCTGCTAACCCTAGACACGACAACTAAGGCTTCCCATAGAGCATTGTCATAAAGCTAGGAGTTTACAGAAGAGTTGGTGTTTCTGTTTGTCACGGCAAACATAAAGATTGGAGTTTTATCGATGACGTCTTGCTTGCATGGCTACTGCATCTTCGGTAACTACCATTGGAATCAGGTCAGTCACTCTTCGTTTGTGTTTTAATTGTATAACCTTATAAGGCTAACAATTGGTATCAGAGCCACTGGTTATATGATTAAAACCTATTAAGTTTGAAGTTTGATTATATAATATTTTCCTTTTTGGATTGCGGTATTGATCTTAAAATTCAAATTGTGTTCCGGGTCGATGAGGACTTCTTGCATGAAGACACATCTGCGGTCATGAACGAGATCTACGCCCTGCATTGGTTCAAGGACGTTCACGTGAGAACCGTCCGTGTATTGGTCGGTAACCTTATTCCAAACGTAGGCTTTTCTAATTGAAGCACCTAATGATGATATCAAATTAACTATAATAAAGGAAGATTGATATAGTTGATTCATTATTTTATGGAATTGTATAATTGGAAAACCATGGTGCTTAACATTTTCTATTTCACATATGCATCGCATATTAAGAATCAGATGGAGGTCGGTTAAAGAGCAAGGGCCGACAGGACTTACGATTGTGTTGTTCATGGTATCAAGATTGTTTCTTACTAATTAATCTTATGGCACGAATCTGGAAATTTTTATCAGAAATAGCTATAAACTGTGTTTCAATCGTATAATCATATTGGAATTTGGAGAAGCATATATATATATATATATCATGCTAATATGTAAATATTTTGCAGTGGGATCCAAACATGGATTGAAGTATAAAATTTAAATAATGGTGATGGTTGCTTCGAATTCCAACAGTTTTCCAGACTATACTTATTATAATTACATATAATCTATGATTAGGTTGATGGCATTTTTTGCAGGCCTTTGTTTTGCATATAATAAGTTTTGGTCGAGCCACTGGTTATGCAGGTTTTATTTACATGTGCTTGCTTGATCAACAAAAGCCAATTTGATTAGTCAAAATAGATTACCACCAATAGTTCTGATAAAGGAATGACTAAGAAAGTTAGATTAGCATCAGTTTATTGGATTAACAACGATTGAAAACCATGGAATATTTCAGAGATTCTATTTCAATTTTCATGCTAATGTTTTGGTTGATTTACCATGTGCCACTGATGATCTCAATTTTTGTAAGCATGCTATATTTGTTCTGACCTTACTGAAGAGGCCCCTCTGATTAGCAAGCAGAACGAAGTCATCTACCAAAGCAAAATGGTTTGTTTCATTGACTTTTAATTTCCATAATGGTTTATGGTATTTTGGTTGATATATATTCGGGTTGATCCCTGAAAGCTTAAATTGGTAATAAGATAAAGATATAATTGCATGAGTGATGTGCTAATTATTGTAGAACATGTACATACATTGATTACCATGTATCGGTTAAGTATGTCATGAATATGGATCCAATTTTTATATATTTTGGCAATACGTATCTAAATGGGCATATGTTTATTGAATAAGAACTAATATTGTTTTCCATAAGTTATATTCTATATGAATTGCTACGGGTGATACGCTAATGTGACAAGAAATAATTGCATAAGTGCCAGCAATTGTTTGATCAAGCAAAGTATACATAATTTTCTAAAGCCAATTATGTATCTATAGTTTGCATAGCATGTATATGTATTTACATGTGTTCTAACCTTGCATTGGAGAATTTCTTAAGATCCCTCAGTCGAACAAGCCCAATGAAGAGGTTCGTATTACATCGGTTATGAAATTCTAGTATGATCTTTCCTTTTGGTCTTCATGATAAATTATATAAGGAATGGTTATGTTGGAGTCATGAAGTGTTATATTGTTCCTGCAAAATCCAACCATGTCGTTACATCTTTCTGATTGTAGGAGACGAAATTAGTCATATCCTATAATTTATCAATACTATTCGGATATATTGTGCCTATGATTGTGATAACATATATTAAAGTTATGTTTCAGGGATGCATATGTTAAGTTCTCCGCATATCAACTTTATACATGCTTGTCAATGAATATAATGTATTTCTTATACATGAAGGTAATTTAATATAAATTTTGGCAACATAATTAAGCAAATGGCGTGTTGGTTCCAGCTTGTATGGGATGATGCAATTTTTAAACATTGCCGTGAGCTTGGAATGTGTTGCATTATAGTTTTTGGTTAATCATGTGATTATACATATGTTTATAAAGAAGTAGTGAACATATGAAGGCATGAGGTATGTATTTCATTCAAAGTATGTGACTAAATTGATAAGCATGGATTTTCAAACATGTATTATTGTTTGTGGTTTTTCCTATGCCTAAAGAATTTAAACAGTGTTTTAATTAGTAAATTTTTATGTGCCATAAGGGGAGAAGAAAAGAAACTTTTCAAGGCTAATGTAGGGCATATATATTCGAGATGTTTTCTATGGAAGAAAATAATTTTGGTTGTTCCTTTTATTTAATTGGTATTTACAAGGCTAATGCACGATTTTGATGCTAATGTTTTAGGAGCCTTGTACTACGGAAAGAAAGATACAAAAGAAAAGGAACCCGTTTGACTTAAGAAAACATTTGAGCAATTTAGTTTTTAAATTAAAGGAATGTATTGTTCTTTTGCATTACATAAAGTATTTCTAATTCAAACAATTGACTCCATAATGATAAGTATTGACATTCTTTTGGTGGAATAAAATTTGTTCTATATGTGATTAATCTCTTTCAAGTATGCTGTCAGGTTTCTTGAGATTAATTTAATGTCAAAGGGAGTCATGAAGGAATTAGTGCCATTTGTTGGCAAGACTTGAAGCTCGAATCAAGTTATCATAATTTTGTCACTTCCAGTTAATTAATTCATGTGACATCTTGTATCGTTTCAGGGCGGAGTTGATCAATGCCATTTCAACTAAGCAAGCCGCAATGGCTTAGTTGACGATGAGACTGTGTTTTTGAGTTACTTCGGTCAACTTTGCATCTTAATTAGAATAAAAGAGATAATCTTCTTGCCTACAGGTGTGGATTACTTCTTTTAGTTTAATTAAAATGGCATAGTATGGGTTTTATTTCACAGAAGTTGTGAAAACCTTCATCTTGCCTACAGGTGTTGAAGTTTTTCATGAAGGAACTTTTGTGACATAAAATCTAGTACTAGAAACTAGTTAATTTTCTTGGCTATAGGTGTAAATTAATTTAGTTTCATGAAGTTTATTGGGATAAAGTTCCATGCCATTAGTGACAAATATTTCCACAATGAGCCCCATAAAAGGTTGTGGTTTGAAGGCATGGAAATCGGTTGCATCATGATGTATTTTGTATCTCTTTATGAGACTTGTTGATGCAAAGTATTGGACTCATGAAGGTTAATCAAGGATTGCTAAGGTACGCATTGTTTAAGTCTTATGCTTGAAAATCTTTTCAATTTGAACTATGATGTCGGTTTAGAGGATGAAATTTGACTACTAAAGTTTCTTTTGGACATCGAAATTGAAATGATATGAAATTGAATTTGTGATGGATATATAAATTCATGATAGATGCACATAATTGTTTCTGGCAGATTGCGTGTCTTGATTTAAATCCGGTGAATGACATGTCTAATGGTCACCAAATGACCTGAATTTTGGATATGTTCAACATATAGATGTCTACTATGTGTCTGCGAATTTTCGTAATTTTCTGCCATGTATGTTAATTATGGTGAAGTTACTAGTAACCCATGATCGTATAGACAGTTTTACTGGCAGATTGTGTTGGTCTTTTTGAGACGTGACTTTAGACTACTATTTTGACCCAAAACGGCTCTATAATTTTATTTTATGAAGATTAGTATGTCTATTTTGATTAGTATAAATTCGGTAGCAATCAAGCTTATAAATTAATTATGATTAATTCTAAAGTAAGTGTAACTCGTTGCTAAAATTCTGTTTGACAACTTTATGTTGGTTGAGATGTCTATTTTATTATGTCTAAAATATAGAGCAATTTTCCTTAGGAACATCTTTGAAAGAATATATTAACGAGTGTTTGCCCAAGTGGGAGAATTAGTGAACGAAAATTGGGCTTCACACTCATTAACTTATTTGCAAGTATAAACTCTGAAAACTTAGTGGGAGTTGTTCTAAAATTTTGAGCACTAAGTGGACTTGCATGAATCTATTAAAGCATTATTCTATCTTCCATGAATTTGTGTTACTTGAATGTCTATAATAATGTTTAAGTTGCACGAATGGATACTTGGTATATGCGTACATTTTCTATTATTTGCAATCATTTGGATTTCTTGGTTGATCATTTATTTTGGGGCTCATAAGGACTTAGCATAAATGTGGACTTATTAATACATATAAGATGGTTGTTGGATACATGTTTTGTGTAACAGCAGTGAATGCTTTCAAGCTTAGTTGTACTTTTCATCGAGGTAATATGCATTCATTGACTAAGTAAGGCTACTCCCAAAGGCATATTTTCAAAAGTATGATTCAAGTATTGATTTGCAAATTAAGTAACGATGTTGCAGATCAGTGGGAGTTTGAGTTTCGTGTTAGTAATGCCTTATAGTTGCAGATGACCTATAAGGTATGTATAGAATCCATGTATTCATTTTAATCTCCAGTTGGATTCATTAAGTCACATTTTTCGTGTGCTAGTCAATAATCTGATAAAATATATATCAGATATCAAGTTGTTATCAAATTGCATATTAAATGGCATGGCATGATTTGTGCACTGGCTCAGTTGTGAGGATTTCCATCTTGCCCGCAGGTGTTGGAAATCACTATGAAAGTAACTGGTATGGTGCATAGATCAGTGTCAAAAACATATTAATTCATCTTGCTCACAAGTGTTGAATTAATTTGTTTTATGAAGTTTTGGGATATTTTACTTGGACATGTGCCTATTTGGTATTTTCAGTTGTGTCCGTTGGCTACAAACATCGTTTGTATTATTATTGATCTAATGAAACTGATGCATGATTGTTTTGGAGATGCATTCACACCTGCAGGTTATGGTCGTTTCATTAGATGAAGGATATTTGCATTGGCAAACTAAAGGCTTTGAAGAAGCATAAAGTGTAACCTGTGTGTTACAATAAGGTGGACCTGAGATGATATAAAGTAAGACATTTTGGTTAATTTAAAGTTTCATCTCTTGATCATAATTTGTGTTTCATGTAAATGTGGATCTTAGCATGAGTGATTATGAAGGTTCTAGGTTGTGTCAACCCTACAACCTTGTTAATTCCATGTTAAGAAATGCATTTGACAGAAGCTGCATTAAGGACGAGATGTAATCACTGTTACATGGCCACTAAAGTGACATTAGTCTCCAATCTCAAGTATAAACGTGAATATTACATTTTGTAGACCAAGTGGGAGAATGTTGGATTTATCCAATATAAATCAACCTTTAAGTGGTCTACTACATGTAATAGGAATGTAATATTGGAGAATAATGTTAATTGTGATTTGATCTCTTAAAAATATCAATTCTATATAAGGTGTCTTATATTGGAAATAGGATTGATGGAATCCTTAATAATATATGATTATGATATTTTACTTGAGAGCCAAGAAAGGAGAGTTTTAGCTTTCCCTTATGGATGGAATCTAAGACTTTTTGGCTAATATATAAACACCGGTCCCTGCTAACCCTAGACACGACAACTAAGGCTTCCCATAGAGCATTGTCATAAAGCTAGGAGTTTACAGAAGAGTTGGTGTTTCTGTTTGTCACGGCAAACATAAAGATTGGAGTTTTATCGATGACGTCTTGCTTGCATGGCTACTGCATCTTCGGTAACTACCATTGGAATCAGGTCAGTCACTCTTCGTTTGTGTTTTAATTGTATAACCTTATAAGGCTAACAAAACAGCCTTCCCGCGTGGATTAGCAATCAAAGCGGAAGCTGTGCGGTTCCAGGTGCCGTCGCTAGATTGAGATCTGTAGAGTGGCAGGGACTTCGACTGCCTTGCAATGATCCCTCAATTAAAAATTTATGGTCATTAGTCCCTTAACTCATCAAAATGTACAACTATGGTCATTTTCGTTAACTCCGTCAGAATTCCGTCAAAATGAGTTATACTGGAAGGACCATTACTACAATTGGGCTAAAGTTGAGGGATCATTTCTCTAGTTGAGTTAAAGTTGAGGGACAATTTCTCTAATTGGGTTAAAGTTGAGAGACCATTACTATAATATTTCTCATTTGGTTTTCTTTATTTGCCCTTCAATTCTGCCTCATATGTGTGGCACGTGACTCATTTGACGGAAGTTCTAACATAATTAAAAAAAAATAACCATAGTTGCACGTTTTAAGGAGTTAAAGGACCAATGATCATGAATTTTTAGTTGAGGGATCATTAGTCTAATTGAGTTAAAGTTAAGAGACAATTATTACAATTTACTCATTATAAAATTTTGGTTAAGATAAGTTGAAGTCTAATAAGAATCCGGATCCTCTTTGTGAGGATCCCGGGAATCCGTGATATATTAGTTCATCATACATCATATGGTCAGAAATCATTTTAAATATTTTTATTTAAAATTAAATATAAACAGTATTGGATAAAAACTGATCACATGATGTACGATAAATGAACACAATTTACGATCCCCATGATCCTAACCAAAAATCCGGAGAGGATCCTGTTGGGTCTAATAAAATAGGAATTCTTTTTTATTCCGTTGTTTAACACCGAAAGATCCGGAGAGATCCTGTTGGGTCTAATAAAATAGGAATTCTTTTTTATTCCGTTGTTTAACACAGAAAGGTTTCTCTCTTTTGTGGCTACAATCGAAAGCGAGTGAAAGATACAAAAGGCGTTTTTCTCTCCCAACCTTTCATCGCCAGCAATTGCAGCCAGATCCAGGTATATCTCTCCTCTTGCCTTCTCTCTACCATTTTTCTGTCCCGATTTCTCTGAGAAAGTTAGGGTTTTGATTTGCATTCTTGGATTAGATTTTGTAGATATTCCAATGCATCTCTGTTTTCTCTGATTTAATAACAGAATCTGGCTCTTGGTATTCTAACTTTGCTTTATTTGCATCAAGATTTCATTTTTCTTGGTTTTCTATATAACCCATCTGCAAATGTTTTAGAAATTGGATGTATTTTGTGTATATGTACTTTTGGAATTCTTTGGTGTGGCTATTTTTGCGTGTGGTGTCAGAAGCTTAGGTTCCATCTGCTAGAAACTTGCATTACTGCATTACATTCGTAAAGGTTCTGATTAGGCCAGTCACCGTAGGTTACATTGTCCAATTCAAGCCTTTCTTTGACAATATTTTCGGGCTCTTTTTAAACGATGGCAATGTGAAACTGGGAAGCGCATTTTTGTTCACTTAGTTGTACGATATTTGAGAAGCCGAATATTATACTATTCGCCCAACCGAAGAGGTTGTGGAGGTTTTGATTTCTTGGAGAAAAACGAGGACTAAACTGGGAGGACACTTAACGGTCAGTAGGTATGCCTTCTGAAATTTATGCATGATAGTGGACTCTACATCAAAATGTAAAGGAAACTCGAATGTGTCCTGTTAATGGTTGTTTGACATTATGAGATTTTTGGGGTGGTATTTGAAGAGTTGGTGCGATATGAGGTGACTCTTCGGTTGAAGTTTTCAGCATTAACTTTTTTTTTTTTAGCATTTGGATTGGCTCTAGTATAAATCTTGCTATCATTCTGAATTTACATTTCTACAGGAACTAAGAAAGTATTAGTTATCCTTGAGTTGAGTGTGCTACGTTGGTAAGTATTGGCGTAATGAAAACTCATATATTGGCTGCGTTATTTATCTTAACGCGTTTAATGTTGAAGCTAGGCATCTACTTAGACAACTTTGCTTGTTTTGATTTAATATATTAGGAAGTGTGGAAGTTTACCATCTCGCTTCATGTGATGAGAAGATTGTGATTGATTAGCTCTAGTTGTTTTTAATTGCCAATAAAGTTTTAATTCTTGGATTCATAAGGGCATTATATTGATTTTTCATGTTGTAGCGTCAACAAATTCTTAATTGTTAACTGAATATTGCCTGCAGAAAAACGAGGATTACTCTTTATCATTTGATTGTATCTGATAATTCTCTTTATTTTCTAGACTATGCTTAAGGTCCCAGATCATCAAGTTGCTGGCCACCAAGCCGGTGGTGGAAAGCTTGGCCCTCTTGTAGATGATTCAGGCCACTTTTACAAGCCTCTTCAAAGTGACGAGCGTGGTTCCCAAGAGGTAGCATTCTATACAGCATTCTCTACTGACACTAGGATTCCAGACCACTTCCGCAAGTTCTTCCCTGTATTTCATGGCACTAAGCTTTTAGAGGCGTCTGATGGTTCTGGCCTGTATCCTCACCTGGCCTTGGAAGATATTGTCTCAGGCCGAACCCATCCTTGTATACTGGATGCTAAAATTGGTGCCAGAACATGGTACCCAAAAGCTGCTGAAGATTATCTCCAAAAGTGTCTTAAGAAAGATAGAGAAACTGCGTGCCTGGATCTGGGGTTCAGGATATCGGGACTTCAAGTGTATGGAAACAAACTGACTGGACTTTGGAAGCCCGACAGGCACGTTATTCAGAGCGGTAGCGTTGACAATTCTAAGTTAGCTCTTAGGAAATTTGTATCTTCTAACCCATCTACCGATTCAGATATCAAACCAGATTGTTCTTTCACATCGACTGTCTATGGTGGTCCTGATGGGATATTGGCACAGCTGTTGGTACTGAAGTCATGGTTTGAGGAGCAAACGTTTTACCATTTCTATTCTTGTTCAGTTCTGATGGTTTATGACAAGGAATCGATACTGCAGGGGAAGAATCGAGGTGCTCAAATTAAACTCGTTGATTTTGCGCATGTCATTGACGGGAGAGGTGTAATCGACCATAATTTTTTGGGCGGGCTCTGCTCCTTGATAAAGATGATCACAGATATTGTCACCAGTCCTAGTACTTGAACCGACGCATGTTGACAACTCTGAAAAAAGGCTAGGAGAAATGAAGTACCCTGTGGGCAGCTTTCTTTCTTCCTTGGGGGATTTTGGATTTCCCTTTTTTTTTCTTTTTTTTTTTTAACTGAAGTAATTGAAAATTGTTGATGATATTTATTGAATTTTTTTATTATGTAATCGTCTCCTTAACAGTAGTTTTACCAATATCCTAGGCAAAGATCCTTGATTTTTGAAAGCAGAATAATTCTCTGCTATATCCTCGGTTGTATACCGCCTTGTGTAATGTGGCCAGAAACAGATTCCCTCTGGGGTGTAATTAGGAGTATATCCCCTATTAGTATTTTTCTCATCACGTTTTACATTCCACGTAATGAGCAAGATACTGATAACGGATGTACAACTGGTTATAAGTTAGAGTCTGTTTTAGGAGAGTGGTGATGGTCTGCAATCAAAAGTACTGCAAGGATAGATTCTAACTTGTAATTGGGTGTATATCCTTATATTAGTAAATCTTCGTCGCATGACACACGCGGAATGTGTCCCACCCAATGAGTCTTTGGCCGGACATTCATGTGTTCCCAGCCTTCCGGACCGAAGAACTTCTCCAAATATTCACACACAAGTCATTCTACAAATCATTGTTGGGGTCCCATCAAATGGAAACAGGGCTGGTAATAATTGACAGCATAGCTTTCTTTTAATTTTTTTCAATGTCACTGTCTAAAGCGCCAGTGCATCCATTTTCCCTTCCTGTAATAGCAAGGAAGACCTGCAGATTCAGGAAACACATCAGACAAACATGGGATAATGTCTCAAATTTCTGTCTGAGTGGGGTCCATGGAATGTTCTCTGCCGACCTAGGAGCTAAAAAGCAAAATCTCCGACCACTCAGTGAAAGCCAAAATATAATTGTCCTTTAAGCAAAAGCACTTCTTACAACATAATCCATTTCAAATCCAGCAGTGAACTCCAAGCTTGCAAACATATTTTACTTCCATTTCTTGCAACCTCAACATTACTTATATAACTCACATGAAAATCAAACATAGATTACGGCGAAAACGGTACTCAAGATGAGTTCGTATTTTTCCTGCTGCATTATTTTTCTCTCTGTCGTCTGTTTCTGCACCAAAATCTGTTCTGCAGACTCAGATAACCTCCAGGACACTTGCCCTACGTCCCCGCCAGGAAAGCAAACCATCTTCATCAATGGCTTCCCATGCAAGAATCCAAACAGCATCGCTGCCCCCGACTTCAAAACCTCCAAGCTAACCGAACCTGGCAACACAGACAATTTCTTTGGCTCCTCAGTGACTCTAGTCACTGCTGCAGACTTTCCAGGCCTCAACACGCTTGGCCTCTCAATTGCGCGAACAGACTTGAGAATAGATGGCATGGTGAGCCTCCACTCCCACCCTCGGGCATCCGAACTGTTCTTTGTGAGCAAAGGAATTGTACTTGCTGGGTTTATTGACACCAAAAACCAGCCATTCCAACAGGTTCTTGCAGAAGGAGATGTGTTTGTTTTCCCAAAGGGTTTGCTTCATTTTTCTCTGAATTTTGGGTACGATTTCGCCACTGTTTTCTCAGTTTTCAACAGCCAGAATCCAGGGGTTGTGGAAATTTCTGGTGCCATATTTCAATCTGATCTGGATATGATTGACAGTATGACAAAGGGGTTTCTCACTCATCACATCGGAAATCTCACTCTTAACAAGCAGCAATTCAGAAAGTTAAATCCTATCATATGAAGATAAATGATTCTGAGTGCATGATCTAGTAGTTAAATACGTAGGAGTGTTTGAAGTGTGGCACTAGTCCCATGAGTTTGTGGTTTGAGATTAAGAGTGATCATATTAAAGCTATTTTGATTTATGGGGTGGGGTTCAGACTTGAATGTAAAGGGACGGACACACTGTTTTGACCAATAGTTCTAATTCATGTCTACAAAAGTGTTTATAAAGTAAGACTGCCCTTGCTATATATAATGTAAAGCTTTATAGCCTACTTTATGGCAGAATCTATTGCTTTTGTGTTTTATATCTTCCACATGCTGTTATAGTAGTGTAAGCCTGAGAAATGTTTTGTTGATTTGACGGTATTTTATGGTCTGCCGTCAAATTGTCAATCTAAAGCATTAACTTTTTCTCTTCTCGAAAACGAGGAGGTGGAAGTAAAGAAAATTAATAACGAGCAAACCATGACCCAAATTTTTTAATTTTATTAATAACGGAAACATGTATTAATGGAAGATCAGCGTTGCACCATATGTATCAAATATGGTCAAGGAATATATGGTGCTCTTTTTTGGTGGTCTTTTGAAACATTACGATAGCTCATGATCATCAAGTCTAGCGGTACACAATTTCATTGACTGACAGTTTATGAGCAATAAAGGAATAAAGAAGCACTTTGATAAATAGCACAAAGTGGAAAAGAGTTGCATCAACAAAACCAAAAGCCCCCAAGAAATCACAAACCCAATAATTATGACAGCAAATCATACCAAACAAGGGCAAGGACGAAACGAAAAGCTAGGAAGAAAAGATTTGACAGAATGGATCAAGCCGAAGATCAAACCCCGAAAACAACCAAAGAAAACCAAGCACTCAGACCTCATGAAACCCCAAACTATGAGACACAATAAACCGTAAAAATGAGACTGTTCGTGGCAGGAATTACCGTTGAGGATGTTTCCTAGCCAACGAGCACACAACTCCCCGAGAGGTCGGCGCAGGTTGATGCTTTCTGTCGGGCTTCTGCTTTACTGGCGGGCTTGTCGGGCAAAGCCTGTCGGGCAAGGCTTGTCGGGCAAGGCTGAAAGAGAAAGACAGAGTTAACTTTGAAAGGTGCATTTGTGGGGCCTTAGGTGTAGGCTTTGAGGCTCACAATCAAGATTAACTTTTCAGTGCTCAGGCGTGCCACTGCCATCTTCAGCATGGCAGATGTAAAACGGATGTTGAGTTTTAATTATATATATACTCGAGAGACTATGTTAGTTATGACAGGTGCCTTTGTGGGGCTTTAGGTGTAGGCCTTGAGGCTTCCCGTTAATAACTAACTTAGTACTCGAATACATAAGGTTCATTTTCTTGGTTATATGAGTCTTATAACCATTATACTTCTGATTACCTGAGCCCGAAGAGCAGAATGAATCCAAATAGGTGCCTTTGTAGGGCATTCGATAAGCCTTGAGGCTTCCCATCAGAACTCCTTCTATACTCAACGTTCTAGCCCGAAGAACAAGATGAATCCAAATAGGTGCCTTTGTAGGGCCTTGAATAGGCCTTGAGGCTTCCCATCAGAATTCATTCCGTACTCGAACGTTCTATGGTAATAATAATATAATAGAAATAAAACTAAGTGACAGGTCGATTACTTGCGCCTCAAGTAACTTCGGACTTCTTGTTTATCAAAGCTTGTCGTGGATCGGTTAAGTCCACATAAGGTTCTTTTTTATGCCTTGAGGCCAAGGACTTTTGAGTGATCAGATCTTACATGCCCGAGGGCTTAGAACTTAGATCTGGCTTGAATTGTGAAGACATATTCAAATCGGATTCAAGCGCTCAGAGAGTCTTTTAATAGCCATATTACTAGAAATAACTTGGATACAACTTGTAGTATACAACATATTGCTAGGCTAATGAATGAAAAGACAAAAACAAAGAGGGTCAGGCAAGGTTTAACCTTGTTGGGCAAGGCTGATCGTCTTGCAACTTCCTATCTTTGTGGTTTATCAGGAGGTTTGAAAGCTTAGAAAAGGGGTTGGGAGATGAGTTTACAGAAAGAAATCGATACTACAGCAAGAGTTGAACAGGGTAGCAGAGCTATTACAAAGGGTTTATCCCGAAAGGGATGAAGGCTTGGGCTGACTACAGCTTCGTTTTGAAAGCAAATCTGGCTTTGAGCAGAGTTTGTGCTTGTATTTGTTGGTTTGTTTGAGTGTCCTTAACTCTGATTTCTCTTTCTTCTTTTATAGACACTTTGGCTTAGCCTCCTGTAGCAATAATCTTGCCCGAATACAGTTTAAAGGATAGTGACTCATCAACTATTTATTTGTACTGCCACTGTAAAGTACTTTTGGGCTGATTAGCTGGCTGGTCTATACCACTTGGCCTTTGGGTAGGTGAGCAAGTGGTGCAAATGATCTGTACCTAGTCGGGAAAGGCCTTTTCTGCCTTCTGGGCTTGGGCTGTGCTTCGGGTTTTTCTCCTCTTTTTGGGCCAACTCCCTTCTGAGCCCAAAGTTTAAGTTTTAACCCAAACAGTGCCTCCTTCAATCAATATTCAGACTGGAATTCCAGGCGCCAATATTGATTGAATAGGTCTCTATTAATACCCACATCTTTCTTTCTCGGAAATTGCACACTTTTCAAAAGAAATCACCGCCTTTCTACGGTTATTCCCATCACTCCCGAATCTCCTGCATTTTTCTTTGGTAATCGAAAACTTCCTAACTCCCCAGTCGTTTTTCTTTTCTAAATCTTTTAAACTCTCCGCTTTTTTTTGCCCGACATCTTCTATCCTTGTCGTCTTCTTTGTCCAAACTTCATCAAATGGCTTCAGGATCCAGCCAAATCTAACTATCATATGAATTTGGTGAAGGCATTGCCACTTTGCGCCATTTACTCAACGACTTGCATCACCCTCGAGCAGGTTTACATTCTGAGCTTTTCTTTGAAGTACATGGGGTACAATCGTTGGGTCCCGCATGCATTTCTCGGGTCCTTGCAGTGTTAGAGGACAATATGCCCAAGGATAACTGGTTTTCCCCAAATCCCTTTTTGGCTAAGTCGGGCATTTCTTCATCCAAGTGGTCGTCATATCGCCGAGGCTTTCCATTGATGAATGATCTGGCTTGGGCTCAATGGATTGACGAACTAGAGCCAACTTTTAAGAAGAAATGGATGAATAATGGCATTTACGAGTTGATAATGCTCTAAAAAACCACCATTATTCCTAAGCCCGAACTGCTTGCTTCTTCTCTTATTTTCTGGAATTCGGGCACAAACACTTTTGACTTTCGCATGGGTCCCATGTCTCCGACTATTCTAGATATGGCTCAAGTCTTCAGGCTAAGGCCATCGGGCAGGATAGTAGATGTTACTCAAGACTGGGCTCTCCCCTCAATTGTTGAAAGCTTAGGTTCATCCACATCCTTCCTCTCCCTGGAATATAACTCTGCAACCTTCAAGAGTTACGGGACCTCGTTCAAGGGATTCATCCCTTTTGTACAAGAAAATTTTGGAGCAGGTTCTTCCCGTGCTGATAGAGATCAAGAGCACATGTATTTCCTCATATACTGACTCAACAAACATGTCTTCCTCAATAAATCTAAAGGAGTGAAGGTTGAATGGATCCCCTTGGTGGAAGCTCTTCATAACTTCGATGATGTAGCAACAGGTTCATTCCTTCTTTCTCATCTTTACCATCTTCTTTTCAAAATGACTCAAGGCGAGCCATTTGAGACTAACCTGAATGGACCCATATGGATGATACAAATATGGCTCCAATGGTACTTTCCAAAGTTTCGGGCTGCCAACTTAGAGTTCCCAAAAGGTGTGGCCCCCGCCCGAATCCTAGCCGAAGCTGCTCTTACTGATCACTCCACCTTCGCCTGCTTTTATTTCTTCAAAGTTTGTAGGACTCGATCAGACCTGGAATGAGGTGCGTCAGTCTTGAGAAGATATCCTTGGTTCTCTGATCAGGCATTTCAAGATGCTCCTGGGGAAGATGCCATCTCCTCTTGTAGGGAAAAATTTATTAGTTGCATTCAATCGAGAGACATGGCCTGGGGAGTTCGGGGCAATCGATATGATCGAGGGTTGGAGGTGTATCACCCTAACTTTTGCAGCAGACAATTAGGCTTTAGGCAAACCATCCCCATCCCATTTTTTGACTCTGTTCATTGTGGCACTTCCTTTCGTTTATCATCTCCCTCTGAGGCGACCTTTAGAGCTGCCCGACGCAGTCTTGAAGTCATGAGTCAGGCTGCCCGAAAGTCCATCATCCTCAATTTTGAATGTACTTCACTCTTCTCTTCTTGGTGGGAAGACAAATGGACCAAGAAATATAGAGAAGACTTGAGAGAGACTCATGATCGCCTTTTCAGTCAACTTTCTCTCAAATTATACCCCAGTTCGGGCAAACTTGAAAATTGGAAGAAGATGATTCAAGAGAAGAATCGGATTCTTCTGATAGGTATTTCTTCTTCTTATCTTGATTCTGTAACCCTTATCTTGAAGCCTTTTAACTTTTTCCTTAGTTAACCCTGCAGCCCAAGTGGATGTTGAATTGGTACCTACTGAGTCCGAGGATGACTCAGCTGATGCAGCAGTTCTTCATGGAGCTGCAGCGGAGGCTGAAAGGCGAGAAGCTAGAGAAGGTGGGGATGTTTCAGAAGATTCAGGAGCTGAAAAAGAAGCTCCTGAAGCCACCATCCAAGTGCTAAGCGAAGGAAAGCCGTTGTGATTGAGAACTCAGATTCTGATCCTGCATCCCCACCCAAGAGTAAACGACGAATTCCTACTCCGACTAGAAAGAGTAAGAGAACTAGAACCGTCCAAACTCTCAAGTCTTCAGACCCACCTGCTTCAATTTCTGAGGCGGGCAGAAAGAAGCAAAAATCTTCAAGTGAGTTGTGTTCTTTTCTGTCAGATTGCCACCTTTCTTCTTTATCTAATTACCTATGTTTTTTCTTGAACACATGACCTCAAGCATCAAAGAAACCAACCATCGCTTCCAAGGATGAACCATTAGGAGCTGAAATGTATAAAAAGGTTGAAGAATTGCGAAATATCACCCTTAAAGAACTTGAGGTATAGTATACTTTTATATCTGCATAGTCTTTCCTTTTTTTCACAAAACCCTGAGCATGATTACTTGAGTCAGGCTGCAAGAAAGGAAAAGCTTCATCTGCCCGAGGGCTCTTCACCACTTGCTCGAGAAACAAACCTCTCTCCCCCCCCGGGTTAATCATTCGGAGGTACACTCCCTTTCTTCTTGAACCTTAGGTAACTTTTATAATTTATGGGGCTAATGCCTGATATTTTCTCTTCTTCTGACTTCATCCAGGTCGGGGTATCTGCCCCCTCGCCTAGTCAAGGTTCTCCTTTGATTTCTCCTTCTATCCTGGAGGCAACTCCATCTTCTCAATTTGATCCATCCACGGGAGTAATGTTGCACTTCGTGGATGAGGACAGTAATTTGGTGAGTAACCATCCTTACATTGATTTCCCATACATTGTTTCGATATCAACTTCTATTTACCTTTTCCTCAGCCTTCTTCAATACAACATCCATCAGTGGCAACATGTGACGAACCCATAGTCCCTGAGATTCCTGTGACTTCAGAAGCAACTACTTTGCAGGTGTTTGCCTGCCCGACAGTTACCCTTGATGAACCTCCTTCATCTCTTCAGGGTCGAACTCTGGTGAGGAGATATTTTCTTCCTGTTCTTCTCTTACCATCTGCTTACTAACAATTGCTGCTATTCCTGGGCACTTCCAGGGTATTGGTGAAGGTTCAGGCTCACCTTTTTCTTCCCTGTCAGTGGTAGGGAGTCTTCTCCTCAACCAGGAATTGGTATTCTTCCTTGTGAGGCTCCAGGGCTTAGTCAGGTATATTTCTTCCTCCTAAAACTTCCCTTCATTTCAAACTGTATATTTAACAATTTGATCTTCTTTTGGTCTTTGCAGCAAGTTCTTGAAGAAACTTCTCCTCCTAGCTTGGTTCATAAGTCAAAGCTCCCCCGACCTCATTTAACTATTGGGAGTGCCGGGATTACTCATCCTGGAATTGAGAAGGCCGGGGAGCTAAAAACTGCCCCATCAGTAGGCACTACCTCATTAGAGGAAACTGGAGTGCGAAATCCCCCTCTTGCTTCTCCATTTTCAAAAACTGCTAAGTTGCCCGAACTGTTATGAAGAATTCGGGCAGCTCGAGACAAGGCTGAAATCTTCGAAGCATTCTTCACCTTCCGGCTTTCCAGAGCAGAAATGAGTTTTCCAAGAATGGGCAAGGAAGGATTTCTCCACTTCATTTAACCTTAAGGCTCTTTGTGATCTGGAAAAGGTTACGAGTGAGCTTTTCAAAGCCGGCCAACTGTCAAAAACCCAGCATGATTCCTTTCTCTCTTTCTTTGAGAATTTGAGGGCTCTTCGGGACCAACATAAGAGAGCAGAAAGACAAGCTAATCGTGTAAGATGCTTCCAGGAGAAGGAATCAAGTACTTCTGCTCAGGTAGAAAGGTTGATGAATGATGGTTCACTAACGAAAGCAAGGATTGGAGTGGTGACTTCTAAAATCCAAAAACTAGAGGAACAACTAGTTGTTCTCAAGGCTGAGCAAGAAACTCTTCTTGACACCCTCGAAAATCAAATCGAAGAAGTGAATAAGACAAACTCGGAGTTAGAGCATTCTAGATCTCAACTTGCAAATAGCCACACTGTTCTGGCCGAACCTAGTAGGATTTTTACAATCATGCAGAAATATCATTCTCGAATAATCACCCTGAGTGAAGATGTAAAATTATTAGACTAGGATTACTTGTAATCCCTCTTTTAGTGGAATGAACATGTACTTGTCTTTTGCTTGCTTTGCTTCTGGCCCTTGTCTGAACTTCTTTCGAGCAACTCTTTGCCTCCTTGCTTACTTTCTTCTTTATTTGAGCGAGGGTGTTGTGACAACCTGAGATCCATCTTTCCCTTCTGTCGTAACAATTGATGACACTGGCTTCTCCATTTAAACCAGATGGATCGCGTTGATAGGAGCTTCCGGGAAAGGATTGGTATCAACCATCATACTAGCTTGTGGCTTGTCAAGTAACAACTTTCTCTTCACTATAAGGTCTTGTATCCAGTCTCTGAACTGGACACAATTGGTTATAGAATGGTTGAAGGTATAGTGTAACTTGCAATACTTCTTTCCCCTCAGCTCTTTTGGTTTGGGCATCTTTTTCGTACTGTTGGGCACAATCACTCTTGCCCGCACCAGCTCTTTATAAATCTCAGGTGCTTTGGCCAGATCGAACAAATAGCTCTGGTACTTGGGAGGTTTCATCGGAACAAAGCCTCCATCGTTCATCACAATCTTCTGGTCCTTTATGGGTTGAACTAATCCTTTCACTGTCAATGGTTTGAAAGGCTTAGTCATCTCATAAGCACACACCTCGACTTCCTTTCTGTCATGGCCATCCTCCTGCTCTGGCCCAATTTCTCCTACTTCCACACGATGAATTGCAGCTTTGTTTTTGTAGAAGGGAGGAGCTTTGGAAGTATGCTTTACTTGCTGTTCTTTTAGCAATAGCCTTTCATATTTTGTGGCAGCAATGACTAATTCCTGTGGCTCGTTAAATTGTGTATCATAAAATCTTTTCCTCAAAGGTAATCTCAAAGCCCTTTGAGCAATTGATATAAGCTGAGCTTGGTTAACAAGGAATTGGCACCTCATCCTTATCTTCCTGAACCTCATCATGAAGTCTTCTGTGGACTCATGCTCTTATTGTTTGACTTCAATCAGATCATTAATAGTCATTTTTGGTTCTATTCTGTAAAATTGTTCATGAAAAGCTATCTCCATTTGCCCCCAGTTGGCAATAGAGTTAGGGGGTAATAGAGAATACCACTGGGATGCAAGTCCTGCCAACAAATTCCCAAACAACCTTAACTTGTAGTTTGGGTTGTCTTCATATGCCACACAATGATTAGAGAATTTGAAAATGTGATCTCTGGAGGACACACTGCTATCTTTACCTGTGAATGTTGGGAATGCGGGCATCTTAAAGTTGAGAGGAAATGGATTCTGCTCATTAATGTATTCAGGATAAGGCTTTTGATAAGTAATTCTGAACACTGGGCGAGCTCGTGGTTGAGCATTTTGAACCACTGCCCTCCTCAATTCAGCCAACTTATCCTTTAGTTGTTGAGTAGCTGTATTATTATTCTGGAAGAGAAGGGCGGACTAGTTTTTTGGGCTTCGGTCATTGCCTGTGAATGTTTTTTTCTTTGATTCAGGCTTTCTCCAGTTGGTTCCCTTTCCCTTATGAGCCAATGTGGGTGGCCTATAAGGAAGAGGTTTATCCGAAGCTGCGAAACTTTCTTTTTGGCTGGACTCTCCTGTTGTTATGGGCATCCCATACTTTGTCCTTTCCTGCTCGCTTTGCTTCCTGTTATTAAATGATAATAATGGGAAGCTAGAAAACTCTTTCTCCAGGACCGGCTCTATCACAGGTTGACTTCCTTCAGGAACTGCTTTCTTCTTTCCCCTATCATTTTCTTCTTCTAATAGTGGAAATAGGGGAATGACTGGCTCACTTCTGATGGTAACCTGGCTCATCCCACTCCATTAAGCGCATTTTGGAGTGGAAAACTCCAGATCTAGCCTTCTCTGTAAATTCCCTGTTAAGGTACACAGTCTACTGACTTCCCCCTTGGTGTATCATAGTAGCTTGTAATTCCTCATTAGTTCATTTCCCTTCCGACTTTCCGGATGAAGATGGGCTTTCTAGAACCACCTGTCCTGATGGGGAAGAAGGATTTCCCGATTGATCTGTCATTGGTAGCAAAAGTTGAGAAGAACCGTCCTTTGTATTCTTTCTGCAAAGTTTATGGCCTTTCTTCTTGGACATGCAAGATCAACACAAATTTGAATCCCACCGGGCGTGCCAAAACTATGTTCGTGGCAGGAATTATCGTTGAGGATGTTTCCTAGCCAACGAGCACACAGCTCCCCGAGACGTCGGCACCGGTTGATGCTTTCTGTCGGGCTTCTGCTTTACTGGCGGGCTTGTCGGGCAAAGCCTGTCGGGCAAGGCTGAAAGAGAAGGACAGAGTTAACTTTGAAAGGTGCCTTTGTGGGGCCTTAGGTGTAGGCCTTGAGGCTCACAATCAAGATTAACTTTTCAGTGCTCAGGCGTGCCACTGCCATCTTCAGCATGGCAGATGTAAAACGGATGTTGAGTTTTAATTATATATATACTCGAGAGACTATGTTAGTTATGACAGGGGCCTTTGTGGGGCCTTAGGTGTAGGCCTTGAGGCTTCCTGTTAATAACTAACTTAGTACTCGAATACATAAGGTTCATTTTCTTGGTTATATGAGTCTTATAACCATTATACTTCTGATTACCTGAGCCCGAAGAGCAGAATGAATCCAAATAGGTGCCTTTGTAGGGCATTCGATAGGCCTTGAGGCTTCCCATCAGAACTCCTTCTATACTCAACGTTCTAGCCCGAGGAACATGATGACTCCAAAATAGGTGCCTTTGTAGGGCCTTGAATAGGCATTGAGGCTTCCCATCAGAATTCATTCCGTACTCGAACGTTCTATGGTAATCATAATATAATAGAAATAAAACTAAGTGATAGGTCGATTACTTGCGCCTCAAGTAACTTCGGACTTCTTGTTTATCAAAGCTTGTCGTGGATGGGTTAAGTCCACATAAGGTTCTTTTTTATGCCTTGAGGCCAAGGACTTTTGAGTGATCAAATCTTACATGCCCGAGGGCTTAGAACTTAGATCTAGCTTGAACTGTGAAGACATATTCAAATCGGATTCAAGCGCTCAGAGAGTCTTTTAATAGCCATATTACTAGAAATAACTTGGATACAACTTGTAGTATACAACATATTGCTAGGCTAATGAATGAAAAGATAAAAACAAAGAGGGTCGGGTAAGGTTTAACCTTGTCGGGCAAGGCTGATCGTCTTGCAACTTCCTATCTTTGTGGTTTGTCAGGAGGTTTGAAAGCTTAGAAAAGGGGTTGGGAGATGAGTTTACAGAAAGAAATCGATACTACAGCAAGAGTTGAACAGGGTAGCAGAGCTATTACAAAGGGTTTATCCCGAAAGGGATGAAGGCTTGGGCTGACTACAGCTTCGTTTTGAAGGCAAATCTGGCTTTGAGTAGAGTTTGTGCTTGTATTTGTTGGTTTGTTTGAGTGTCCTTAACTCTGATTTCTCTTTCTTCTTTTATAGACACTTTGGCTTGGCCTCCTGTAGCAATAATCTTCCCTGAATACAGTTTAAAGGATAGTGACTCATTAACTATTTACTTGTACTGCCACTGTAAAGTACTTTTGGGCTGATTAGCTGGTTGGTCTATACCACTTGGCCCTTGGGTAGGTGAGCAAGTGGTGCAAATGATCTGTACCTAGTCGGGAAAGGCCTTTTTGTGCCTTCTGGGCTTGGGCTGTGCTTCGGGCTTTTCTCCTCTTTTTGGGCCAACTCCCTTCTGAGCCCAAAGTTTAAGTTTTAACCCAAACAGAGACCACGGGTGGCACAAGGAGCGGCAAACCACTTCCACCGCAACAGAATGCCAATTGAAATGAAATGATTCTACTGTCTCCGCGCATTGCTCACAATTTTTTTTGTTCTGTTTCTGCACGTTGAAATTAGTAGTAATAAGTGAGATGCACTGGGTTGTGATTATGTGAAATGAACTGATTCATTTACTTGATATTTTGAAACATAACGAATAAGATATACTGAATGGAAGAAGTTGGCTTGGTCATGAACTTAGAGAAAAAGGCAAGTCAGAAGAGAATCTGGAAACCTAATTAAGGTAGCAAAACGACGAACCAACAAAATCTTGAATGAAAAAAATAACTAAAAAGACATAAAAATGCTTATAAAGTAAGAATACCAAATGAACAAGACAACAAAAATGAATTAACCTCAAAAAGTTCAAATGAAGAAATATATACCTATTTCATTGGTTCCTCAAGTACAAGGGAAGGAACATGTTGGAATTTATAGAAATCCTCTCCGTCTTCATTAAGCCTACTACAGAATGTTTTAGGCATCCAATTGATAGTTAATTCTCGGAGGCTAGTGATATATCTTAGACCATCTGGAACTGTCTTCAATTTACTGCAGGAACCAATGTGCAATTGATAAAGACAAGATATGACTCTTTCCTTCACCTTCCACTCTTCTAGGTTTGTCAACAAGAAAAGGGAAAGAGATTCAAGATGAAGAAAGCCTCATTTGGAGAACACCATTGTCGAACCCTGATTATAAGCGAATGTTGAGTTAAGGCGAAGAGATCTCAGGTTTGGTATCTTCTCTAGCATTGCCATTTGGTCGGCCATAAGGTCACTTAGAGACAACCATAACTTGGTGAAGTTGGGAAACTGCAGGAGGTCCGTTGGTAAGTCATCGATCGGTCCCCACAACATCAGCTTGTATACATTACGATAACTTAATGTAAGAATTACATAAGAATTAAGCTAATAATATTACCAACATAGTGTTATGATTACCAACATGAACAAACAGATTAGTAACAACCAAATCATAACATTACATTAGTCGCAAGGATGACTTACCTGATGGAGTTGCCATTGAATGAATAACAGAAGTAGTCTTCTACTTCCAGCACACAGCAACGATCTCTACTATTAAATAGGGTTTAGTTTTGAGAATCTAATTGTGTGGAAGCAGGGACTTCTTTAGCAGATATATATATATATATCTTCACATTATCATATTAGAGTTTCACTCGAACCAGCCTATTATTAGTAAGAGTGATAATCTCTATCTCTTCAATAAGATTAAGTCCCATCGTGACTCTATATATCAGTATATACTTGATAAGAGTTTTAATTAGTTAGTTGCACAATTATTAAACTCCATGATTCTTATCACATAAAGGATCTCAGACTCCTTAAGTCCCACCTAACTCATACAACAAGTTACGTGTAACTCATTAAGCAGTCTAGTTGTTATCTCATTTCATTCAAATAAAGTTTTACATTCTCCCACTTGAATGTCAATGATATACCTTAACATAATAAGACTCATGATGATCATTGAGTCTACAGAACCTTGCAACTACTTTGCTTACATTAGTACAAGTCACGGTTTGCGCGACGAAGCATGGTTCGTCGTGCAAAGTAAAAAAATGTCGCCTGAAAATTAGCCCAACGAAAACTTCGTCGCGCGCAAACCGTCCCGCAAAGGTCGTGAAAGCAGGGTTTACGTGACAAAGGCGTAAACTGCATCACGCAAAAGGTCTTTGCGTGATGACAATACTTGCGTTGCACAAAAGGTCTTTGCGCGATGACAATACTTGCATCGTGTAAAAGATCTTTGCGCGACGACAATACCTGCATAGCGCACCTATCTTTGTGAGACAACAATATTTGCGTCACACAAAGACCTTTGTGTGACAACAATACCTGCGTTGCGCAAAAGGTCTTGTGTGACACATCTTGTTCTCATTGTCATGCAAAGATAGGTGCGCAACGTAGGTATTGTTGTCGTTGCGCAACCCCCCCCCCCCCTTTTTTTCAAAATATTTTTTATTTAATTTTTTTATAAATAATTAAATTAAATTATAAATAATAATTAATAAACCAAGAAAAAATATTTAATTGTAAAATATATGAAAATGTACATACAAACTGTATGCACATAAAAGAAAAAACTACAACAAGTAGTCGTCTAGGTTTCGACTGGGCGAAGTGGCGGCGAAGTGGCTGAAAGGTCGAAGGTGAAGCAAGATCAAGTGTTTGCATTTGGATTTGGAGGCTGGACGTTTGTAAGGCTTGTAAGATCATGCTCATCTTCTCGTCCTAGGCTGCAATCTAGGCTTCCCGAGCATCCTGGTCTGCTTCCTGGGCCGCAATCTTATCTTTTAGGGTTTCCACTTCCTCTATCGGGACGATGACTTGTCCTGTGGTCGGTCCCGAAGAAGAGGCACCCATTTCACGAACCTGTGCCTTCCCCATACCCCAAACACCCTTGCCATGACAACGACTGAGCTTTTGATCCAGGATCTCAGTCAGGATTTGAAAACCTGCAACATCGGGTATAGTGACGTCCTCGATCGAGGTCTCAGGGGAAGCTGCGATGTTGCTTTTTGGAGAACAGCAGTGCCCTTCTCCATTATAGCAGCCTGTAATAATAAAGAAAAAACATTTAATATTTAATAAAAAATGTAATTAATATTTGAACGATTCATAAATATAAGAATAATAACAATTACATACTTACATGGAGTTGCTTAGTGGTCTCATCACTGGGTCGAACATAAATGTCCTTGAACATGTCGACCTCTGGGAACTTAGAACCCTCCTGAAAAAAAAAACATTAAGAAAATTTTATTAATCAATAATAAAATATAAATTATATAAAATTAAAAAATTAATATACTTTTACCTGACGTCGCGCCTCAACCCTATATGAGAAGGGCATCCAACTAGAATGGTGGAGAACTGTCTTTGACTCCCGAGCTTTCTTGCTAGTCACATATTTTTTCTGTTAAACACACAATATAGTGTGACTATTTGAAAGAAATTATTAAAAAAGCTTAAAAAATAACTAAAACAGTAATAAATTATTATGAAAATATTATGTACATACCACAAATTTTGTGTTCGCAAAATATTTGCAAAGCCACTCCCAATCCTCCGGCCGCTTCAACAACTCGATTGGGCAACCTTCTAGGCGAGCAATCTCCGGATCATCCCATTTCTTAAAATGCGCGTGGAGTTCGCACTTCCAATTTTTGTACCAGGTTGCTAAGTTCTCCTTTAAGTAGGCGGTGGCCTTGGGGGATATGTCCTCAAGACTATAAATGACCTACAAATATGAAAATAATAAAATAATAGTAAGAAATTTAATAATATTAAGATAATATACTTTGGTTTATAATATTTGTAAACAAAATTAAATAATTATAAAGGTTAAAAATTAATAGACTAACAGACAACTCACGCCGCACCAATTTCATCGTCTTCTCGAGAATTTCTACCCAAGACTCCTACTGCATAGGACAATGCCACCAAATAACAAAACTACAATTGGTAGCGATGCTGCTATGGTGCTATGCTGCTGTGAGGTAGACGCTCCACGATGTCGCAAGTCATACGCAATCTTGATCTTTTTGTTGGACACACATATGTTGTGTGCCAGCTTCAGCATTCGATTAGACCCCTTGGTGTTTTTTAACTGCCTAAAATAACTTAAATGGTGAAAACCCTAATCTTAAATTTCTATAGAAAATTTGGCAAAACCCTTCCCTAATAGTATATCATTTACCAAAACCAGAAACAGTAAAATAATAGTAATTCACACCCACAACACGTTTTCACAATGTAGCAAATTGTCACAATCATAAAAATAGTAGTTTTAAAATGAAAAAAAATACAACGTAGTGAGAATTAGAAAAAACTACCTGGTTAGGAGCCCCGACCCTTGACTATGGATGTCGAGGAAGTGTGATCAGAAGGCTCTTGATGGCGACATCGTCGGTGAGGCTGCCATGCACTGAGCGGCTAAATCGACACTGATAATGCTGATGATGCGGCCACCTAGGACTCCCTAGGAGTAGCCTCAGTAAGGTGTGTAGGCTTCCCAATCAATGGAGCACTCATGGCTGAAGTAGAAGGTGCTGAAAATGTGGGAGGCGCATTGGTTACACCATGATGACGAGTGATCAACCGTGACATCTGTACAATTTTTGAACCATAAAAATATAACATTAGAAACTAATCCTTTCTTGCATTTGAAACTAATCAATTAGCATCCAAAGTAATATCATATCCTTTCTTGCATTTGTTCACACACACACACACACACATGTATATATATAAAGCAATATTGCAAAGGTAGAAAGAATACTAATTCAAAAGTAAATACTAATGCAAAGGCAATATACAGATTAAGGGAACAAAAGCAATACCAAAGTTCATTACATTTAATAGTTCTCAAAGAAAATTGAAGGCTTAAGAAAACACTCTAGTATTCAAGATTCATAAAGAAATTTGAAGTCCCAGTACAAGGTAAGCGACTAAGTTTAAATGAGCATACCAAATTCTACTACCCCATAAATTTTACATCAACCTATTTCCAGAAATTCATAATATCAAGAAAATAAATTAATTTATTAAATTTTTTGTACTAAAAAAGATAACAAATAATAAAGGAAAAAGAATGAGACAAAGGAAAATCAGCAAAAGTAAAGCTAGCTGAAGAAAGCAAAAAAGTACAGACCTTCCATATTAGCAAGCACCATTGTCATCCATAGCTACCAAGATCAACCAAAGACAAACCCACCATTACCCACTTCCCCAAATCACAAAAATCACCCACTCTACCAAAATCAAAACCCTAAGATCTCACTAACAAAAAAATAACCCACCAATTAAAAAAATCACAGACTTACAACCATTCCATTCGCTTTCTCTGCTACCCTTTTTGCCATACTTCCCTCTTTGCTCCCTCTCCCTCTTCTCTCATTTTTTTGGACATTTTTATGATCTTCAAGTAAACAATTGTTCTTTGGAAGCATCATCTTGATAATTCCCAAAAAGTAATCAAAACACTCATTTGACATACAAAACTTGATCTTGCCATGCATCAACTCCACAATTGCTGTGAGCACTAAAAAGTTCTTGCAACCCAGATATAATTCTTGCTTGGCGTTTTTCAATAGTTTTTCATAGTTTTTTAATGCCTCACTGTCCATGGTTGGACGAACGTCATCTCCCCCTTTCTGATTGGTGTTGGGTGAGGCGTATGGATAAACGTCATTTAGAATATCCATAACTTGTTCATTAGGATCCACATTAGATTCAACAGTCTCCACTCATGTCACGTATGAAGACGAAGCATGGTCTAATCGTTCTCCATGATGATTCCAAGTAGTATAGGCCTCCATCATCCCATTTCTTAGTAAATGAAATTGAACATTTTCAAATGTCTCCCTCATTGAGTTGTTACACCTCCTACACGAACACTGGATATGAGTTGAACCTAGGTTGTGTCTAGTTGCGAATTCAATGAACTCATTTATTCCATCCAAGTACTTAACATCACATCTATTTTGATTCTGTATCCACTGTTTTTCCATTTTGTGTGTAATCACAATAAAAATACAAGAATGACAACAACTTTAACTATTGTCTTGTCACCTTATGCCTCCGGTAAGAGCCCTATCCCATTCAGGAATGCACAGTTATGTGCCGTAATTTACGGTTTCATTGGATTAAATTTCGACGTGGGCAAATTTCGGCAGCTTCTCTTTACAGTTCTTCAAGTGCATGCCATAGATATATAATATCTACCGTGTACTTGAAGAACATCAAGAAATGTTACCAAAATTTGTATTATCAAAACCTAATTCGTGAACTGCAAACTACAACACATAACTATGCATTCCCAAACTGTCCAAAAAATGGGACAATTCAAGAATTAATTGGATTGCAGTCATACTTTCACATCCATGCATGAAATCCAACTAATTCTTAGATGGGAAACTAAGCTTTTCTTGAAAAAGTGTCCGAAGTTAAGTAGTATTAACTTTATACAACACAAAACAATTTTGTACATGATGTACAAAAATATGTGCATACAAATAAATTAAATCACAATAATTACTGAAACTAAATAAAATAGATAAAATTAATAAAGATTAATTTAGCAAAGAAAATATCTTCAAATTCGTTCTTCAACGATATTCGTATACAAAAATCCTATACAAAACAAATTTAGTTGTTTTAGTTTGAATTCTCAATTCAAAGTTATATATACAAAATCAAATTGCATACAGGATAGGGATAGATCAAGGAAGGGAGAGTAATTGGAGAAGAAGAGAGATGAAATATTTGTATGATGAATTTAAGAGCAAGAGAGGGATTGGAGAAGGTTTTGAAGAGAGATGGAGGAGGGAGGTAGCTGCTGCAATTGGGTTTGTAGTTTTTACCTCCCAAACTGCTTTTGTGATGTGGAAAAACTCATTGACTTTGTGTGACGAAGCATTTTGTCGCGCAATGAAGATGTACCTTTGTCATGCAATGTTGGGAAAAAAATGGTAAAAGCCTTGGTTTGGAGCTAGAAAATTGTGCGACGGACCACTAGCGTTGCGCAAATAGTCTTTGCACAACGCTAAGCCAAAACGTCGCGTAAAGGTCATTTGTGCAACGCGGTTGGTTCGTCGCGCAATTTTCTGCCGCCAAATCAAGGTTTTTACCGTTTTTTTCCAACATTGCACAACGAAGGTATACCTTCGTTGCGCTTAACAATTTTGCTCGACTTTGTCGTTCAAAGTCCCGTCACGCAAAACGATTTTGCATGACGGAATGCTTAGTCGTGCAAAGTCCCATCGCGCGAAATGTTCTTGCATGATGCTTAGTTGTCAACATTTTGCAAAATGTCATTGCGCAATGTAATTTGCTCCGTCGCGCAAGTGTGTTGTTGTACTCGTGTTAGTAACTTGTCATTCCAAGAAAAATGCAGAACCATGAAAAACAAAGCACGTCTAAATTGCACTTTGCACTCTATGATCACATGCACACTGGACTTGAAACACTATGTTACTACTAGCGTCACGATATTGAGAACTAACAAAACAAAATGATAGTTCCTTAAAACAAAAGTAGTTCACAAAAGAACTCAATAACGTTGGTAACAAAATCCAATTTTTCTGTTAATTTAGAATATGATAAAAGAATAAGTAAAATACGACATACTGTTTATAAATCAATACCTGTTATTAAAATATCAGCCACTAACACTTCAAATTTTCAATACAAAAGGTAATCTTTTACTCCCACTGATTAAATGAGACCAAATATATACACAAACTATTACTCCCACGGCTTAAGAGAGTAAAAATAAAACTTTATAAATGCCTAAAATGAAACATATACCTTGCAAATGCTCCCACTAGCAAAGCATTAGTCATGGGATCTAGAACATAAAATTTGTGAGCTCAACATCTTTATTCTAGATATTTGTAGGGAAGTGATTCTTGTGACTGAAAAACTATACAAAATCATTTGGTCAGTTTTGTTCATCTAATATTGACAGAAATAGAAAACTTTAACTGAATGTTTTCTAACTACTTCTAGAGCATATAATTCTTGAATCATCTTTGGACAGAAACTGATTATATTAGGTTTGCATAGCTAAAACATAAAACACAAGGGCATTCATATAAAGCTTCAACACTTTTGGGCAGATGAAGTACATATAATCCTGTCAATTCCATGTTTCACTATGCATTGATTTATAGTTCAATTAAATAAGAATTTTTTTTGAACATATTAATTATCTATCAATAACATATAAATCACAAGTTCAATTTCTTGAACAATAAACAAGAATTAATAAGTAAAACACTTTTGAGTAGAATGTACCAATTAATCCTTCTTGAATATGAATCTAGTCGTGTTGTATTTATCAGTTCAATATTGATAAAAACGATAGTGATTCAAACTAATATTTCCTACAAGGTTAGTTGCATATGAATATAAATAAATATGATGATTTACGTTTTATCTACAGATGCAAAATCAATGAGTGTGAAGCCCATAATATATTATTTCTCTCATTTGAGCAAACACTCCTCAAAATTGCAAGGTTCATAAATAATCAAAAATAAAAACGTAAATAATGATCACGATTTTTATATGTGAATATTTAAAATTAGGTCACAGATTAAAATGAAACCATATAAGAGAATCCAAAATCAAATTTATGTTTTAATTCTAAAACAAAGTTGATTAAAATAAACACTTAGTTTAGATATCTTAATAACATCAATTTTTCAACAATAATTTTAATCAATTTAGAAGTCAGAGAAAATTAAGGCAAAAGATTGACACATTTACCTATTTCGGTCTTAATTCTACAAAATACACCATGATGTAGTCGAATTGTGGGGGATCAAACAAACTACAAATTGCATGATTGTTACACCTTTGGGTAGAAACAAATCATGCAAAGAAAATACTTGCATAGCTAGCCAAAACATAAAATACACAGAATACATATAGTTTCAACAACTTTGGCTAGATGAAATTATGGTAGCAATACTTTATGATTTGCTATAATACTAATTTATAGTTGGTTAGTGATTTCTTGAAATTCCCATTGGGACAAAAGTATTCACCATATAAATTAGAATTCTGATTTTTCAAAATAATCATTTAGAATAGTATTAAAAAATCCATTTTGTTAGATATTCAATGATTCTCAAACGATTAAATCAAACACAAGAGTATGTCGTTATTGACATTAAACAGTAGAGTTCTTGAAAGAGGAAACATAGTTATTCAGTTATTTGATAGGGACCAAAATGATCAATTAGTATACTGATGCCACTTTCCAATTTTGTCTCAAAAGACAATTATCATCATAATCAAAATTGATGACCAAATAAAACATTGGTTTAAGCAAAATAAACCAATACATCTTTAAATCAAAATTTAATCAATGTTGAGAATTTGCATAAAACAAGAACAAATTGGAACAATAAACTTGTCAAATAATCAGTACCATTAGATGTGCACAAATAAATGAAAATAATATTTCAGAACACAACCAGGTGTTTGAAGTCCCAAAATTTAGCAGTACTAACTTATTTTGCAAATTCACTAAAACCTCAATTCCTGTTAAATTGTCATGAAAATTTTCAAGTACGAACTAGACATAGATGCTTACTATTTCAAAATTTTTTTTATGTTTTTTTAAAATTTATAAGGGATTAAAAAATGAATTAAAAAAAAGATGTGCTGAGAAACTGTAGAAAATGTACAATACAGACTTGCACAATCTTTGGATTTTTTAGGGTCTTTCTACTATTGTGGCTATTTGGAAGGCTCGAAATAAGTTTATTTTTGAAGGCCGACCACTTTGTTATATCGTCTTTGCATGTTATCAATTTTGCGATTGTTCATGGTGGAAAGTTTATTCCTGGTTACTCTCAGGGTTTTGACACTCGAATCATCTATTCGATGGAGATCGGACCTATCTCTCGCAAGGCGCCTACTATTCTTCCTATCTTTGGTATCTTCCTTGGTTTTCTTGGATTAAACTTAATACAAAGGTTTATCTAAAGGAAATCCTGATCATGTTGCTTGTGGATGAATTTTCAGGAATTGCCATGGTCATTTTCTTGGTGGTTTCTACCAATGGATTGGTTATTGCAACTTTGTTTTTTTTTTTTTTTTTTTTTTTGCAGAATTATTTGCAATTATTATTGGTGTAGAGTTTGTATATTAGCTGGGTTCTCATTGTCTTTGGTTAGAAAGTGATAGCTCTAGTGTCATTTCTACTCTTCAATCATCAGATTTTGATCCTCCATGGCCTCTTCATACACAATGGTCTATTTGTTTACACCGCATTTGGAAAATGACTTTGTGCTCATCTCACATATATCGGGAAGCAAATTTTATTCCGGACAATTTTACTAACATGGGCTTGTCTTCTCCACCTTTAACTTGGCACGATTCTCCTATACCAGTGGCTCGTGCTGCATTGTTTTCAGACTATGTTGGCTTGCATGGCTACCGCTTTTCAAATTAATGTGCATCTTAGCATCCAGGTTTGTCTTACTTTCGTTTCTTTTTTTTTTCCAAACTTTGTGGTGTTGCTCAACTTGTTTTGTAGGTTTAGACCTTTAGGTTTGGTTTTAGAGGGGTTAGGTTTCATGTCCCCCTCCCTCTATTCTTTGTATCTCTCTTGTTTTCATTTCTAGAAGGGTACGATTTATGTTCCCCTTTCTTTTTCGTGTATTATTTTGGTTATTTCTGTTTTATGAGGGGTAAGGTTTATGTCCCCCTTGACTAGGTGTAACTTCTTTTTTCGTTATCAATAAAATTCCCTCGCATGGCCGAGGTTTCCCCCCAAAAAAAAGACCTGAGATTAAAAATTCACTAAATACTCATTTTTCATTCAATGTGCATGAAATTTTTAGACATAAAGTAGACATACAAATCTGCTATTTCCTAAATTTTAATAATTTTTTTGAGGTTTGACAAGTATACGAGAAGCAAATTCAAAATGGGATATGCTGTAGAAAGTCTGCAAAACATACCCGAGACTAAATAATTCACCAAAAATTCAATTTTCCTCTAATGTGCACGAAAATTTCCTGAAATAAAGTAGACATACAAAGTTACTCTCACCCAAAATTTCATAATTGTTCCAATTTTACAAGTGGGCTAAAAATATAATTGAAATGGAATGTGCTGCAGAAACTTCAGAAATTTTGCAATAAAGTCTCGAGATTAAAAATTCACCAATAATTCATGTTGAAGCCAATGTTTGTGACAATTTTCAGATTTGCTATAAAAATCTCAATATATATCATACTAAATTTCATGAATTTAGGAGTTACATAGGTTTATCAAAATAATGTCATGGACATATTATGTTGTAGAAGCCTACAAAATTCCAGCAACATAGTATCACCTTTAACATTTTACCATAAATTCATTTCTTGTCCAAAGAAAAAAAAATGTGAGAATATTTATGTGTAGACAACCCATTATATAAAATAGCGTGACAAAATTTCATCAAAATTGGAGTTAGGAAAATTTATCAAATTATTGTTCTGGAGTAGTGAGTGAAATTTACAAAATCTTCTAAATCATATCACAATAAAATGAGATAAATATGCATTGAGAATTTGGCTAAACATTGAACATTCACCATATATTTGCTACACATAATGCAAATAGGTAACAAAAATTTCATTCTTTTGGTGATTAAAACAAGCAAGGCATCCCTTTTCACTATAAATGAAAAGGATATAATCATGTAGACAACTTCACTATTGTTTAAAGTCTACATTATCAAAATATTCAAATTTATTAACCATATCAAATTTCAATACAAAAGCCTCACTACTATCCTTTTAATTTATTATTCCAAAAAATAATGGACCGGACTACAATATTTAATCATGCAATCAATAAGCCAATGTAGTTAAAATATAAGTTAATATAGGGAAAAATGGCAATACACTCCCACTGCAATTCTTCTCTTCAATACAAAGGTAATAGATTCATGAATAATAATAAAATAAGAGTAAGCGAAAGCATGAAATATGTGAACAAGATATATATAACTCTAGCTTCTCAAGATCGAGAGATTTGGAACTTGAAATGTTTTCTAAACCTTTTAATGGATTTATAAATCCATGGATTTTTATGGAGTTGAACTGATTTGTAGAGATTCCATGTAAAATTTTCATTCAATTCTCTCGAAATATCATGGGGAGAGGTGAGATTTGTGGATGCTTAAAATACACTACAAAATGTCTCCAATTCCCTCTAATTCCTCAACTTTTCCAAATTCTTTAAATTCTAATTCTAATTGAATACACTTGGAATGTTATAAACTTCTTTAAAATTCTAATTGAATACATCCGAATTTCTAAGAATTTTAACAAACTATCTTAAAATCCTTATTGAATACACATTGAATTTCAAAGAATCACTTAAAATCCTGATTGAATGCCCCTAGATTCATTAAAAGAATTAAAATCCCTCAAAATCTCAATTGAATACCCCCCCCCCCAAATCTCTACAAATCAGTTAAACTCCATAAAAATCCATCGATTTATAAATCCGTTAAAATATCTCAAATTCCCAATTGAATACACCCCCCGTAGTTTTGAGAACTACTGAGAAAGAATTGCATATACATGATTAATTAGAGGAGAAGAATTTTTTGTTGCATAAATACAAGGAACGAAACATAGTAGATTTTGATGCATGTCACCTATTCATTGTAAGTGTAACATAATTTTGACTTGAATTTGTTTGTCTTGTAGCTAATCTCAACTTTTTCACTTATAAGATTTGGTTTAAGAAGAATGATAATGTAAGAATTAGGGTAAACTGTGAGAATGGATGCCCTTTTCTGCTATATGGAGATAGGCTACATAACTCTCATACATTCCAAATAAAAACCCTTGTGATGAAACATGAATGTTCAAGGGATGAAAAGGTTTACTGGTTGAATTCAAGGTTTTTAGATTCTAAGTATTCTAAACAATTAATCATAGATCCAGACTGGTTAATTGAGGCATTCTAAGCTACAGTAAAGAAGAACTATGGACAAGAAGTCTCAACTCAACAAATATACAAAGCAAGGCAAAGGGTTGAGAAGGGTAACAAAGGAAGTTGGGTAGAGCAATACAATAAGCTAGGCCAATATGTGGAAGTGTTGAAGGAAACTAATCTGGGTAGTACTGTTGTTCTCAAGACTCAAATGAGAGGGAATGTATATAAGTTTCAGAGAATCTACATTTGTTTTGATGCATCAAGACAAGGTTTAAAAAGGGATGCAGACTAGTGATTGGGTTCAATGGATGCTTTGTTAAAGGCCAACATCCTGGACAAATATTAGCAGCAGTTGGGATTGATGCAAATAATAGGATGTTTCCTGTAGCATATGCAATTATGGAGATAGAGAAACCAGAGCACTTGGGAATGGTTTATTAAAATATTGAATGAAGATTTAGGAATGGAAAACTCACATGGGTATGCCAATGCTATTCAATCTCTAATGCCAAATGCAGAGCATAGGCATTGTGTGAGACATTTGTACAATAATTTTAAGAAGAAACACAATGGCTTGGCATTGAAACATACCTTATGGGATGCAGCAAGATCAACATCAGTCCCTTGGTGGCAAGCAATAATGGAGAAGCTTAAAAATGAAGATTTGAAGGCATATAAGTGGTTGAATACCAAACCTGTCAACAATTGGAGTAGTTCACACTTTAAAGAGGAATTTAAGTGTGACATTCTACTAAATAATTTGTGGAAGGCTTTCAATGGAGCTTTTGCTAAGGCTAGGGACAAGCCTATATTGCTCAAAATGATAATGAAAGATTTGATGGTTAGGATGGCAACAAGAAGAGTGGTGACATTGAAGTGGAAATGACAAGTTGGTCCAAGAATTCAGAAGATTATTGACAAGTTAAAACATGATGGTGGGTATTGCATTGCAACTCTTACTGGGAATATGAAGTACCAAGTTAGAACCATGAGCAGAAAGAAGTTTGTTGTGGACTTAGCTACCAAGGGATGCACTTGCAAAAAATGGGATTTGTGTGGAATCCCATGTGCACATGCAATAGCTTGTATGCTTAGAAGACAAGACCCACATATGTACATGGATGATTGCTACAAGCAAGCAACATATCTAAGGGCTTACTCCCCTGTCATAACCCCAATGCCTACCCCAGATCAATGGCCCAATCATGTAATCCAACTCATTCCAATTAATCTTCCAATGTACAAGAAGCAAACTGGAAAGCCCAAGAAAAAAAAAGGTCAACGAGCCTGGTGAAGTCCCTCATCTAGTGGCAAGTAATGAAAGGACAAAGCTTAGTATATGGGTCTACACCAAACCATTTACTTGTACCAAATGTTGAAAAGAGGGCCATACTAAGAGGATTTGTGGAAATGAGCCAAAAGAAGGATAAATTAGTCAACCAAAAGCGAAGAAGGTATGATCGCATTGTCCTTTGTTTTATATCCTTAACAATTTGTTCACATGTGAAAGTTTTTGTAAGCCCAAAAAGAAATAGCAAGCAACAAGTACTTCACAACCCCAAGTTCAATCAATCACTACTTGTCCGCATAACTCACAAACAATGGAAAAGGTTTGTCAACATCCTTGCTTATAATTTCTTTAAGGGTAAAAATAAGTGTACTATTTGAATCTAAGATAGAGTGGTTGACTTAAAATAGATAGTTATTTCAAGCAATTCACTAGGAGGCAAGAAAAGGGTTAAGTCACCTCCTAAGAGAGGAAGGCCATGGAGGTTTTGAGAGCCTACAAATATGCAAGGAGCACATTGGGAAACTTTGTTTTCATATGGTTTAATTTTGAATTTTAGATGGATGTTTTGCAAAATTTGAGTTATGTTTAACATGTGTACTTTTTACTAGTGGATTTGATGTATTTTGTAAGTGCCCAATGTGTATCTTGGATTGGTATTTTGTTGTTGATATAAACTTGAAGATATTTGGCAATTATGTAACTAAGATTAATTTGGAAATGTTAAACTGATTTTGTTTCACTAGTAATTTTTTAGCTCAAGTATGTTGGTTTTTTGCACAGCTTTTTACATTATTACATATTCATTGTATCTGATAGCTTTGCTCAAAATGAAAGCATCGCTCCCACATTCTCAATTGTATTTGATAGCTCTATGGACATACAACTGTTACACTATCATTTATTACTTTCAGTTTTCACATTCAGGATTTTTTGGTTTGTTTGCTAAGTGTTGGCAGTCAACTGTTGCCTATGGGTGTCCCATGTTTGTTATGTTGGAAAATCTTGAAGTCCTTAAGCGTTGTCTTCGAGATTGGAACTCAAATGTTTTGGTGACATCCACAGAAATGTCACTATTGCTAAGGAAAAACTTCATAATGTCCAAAATATTATTTCTTCTGATGGGAATTCTGAAGAGCGGTTAATGAGGAAGTTGTGGGTAAGATGGATGTCCTCGATGCTCTTCGTATGTGTTGATGCACAAAATCAGTGAGGACTTTGGTACAACAGAAAGTGTTAAGTTTGTGACCTTCGCTAGATTGCTCCGGTCACTAGTGTGGATAAGTATGTAAATGGATAGGGACAGGGAAGCAAACATAAGATGTACATGGTTCACCCAGATTGGCTACGTCCACGGAGTAGAGGAGTTCTCATTAATTGTGAAGGGTTTACATAAGTACATAGGTTCAAGCTCTCCTTTAGTGAGTACTAGTGAATGATTTAATATAAATGACATTAGGAAATATTGTGAGAGAATGATCTCTATTTATAGAAGAGAGTTTCTAGTTTTATTCTGACATTGACATGTGTCGTGTTGTGATTGGCTTCTGACGTTGACAAGTGTCGTGTTATGATTGGCTTCTGATGTTGACACGTGTCACGCTGTGATTGGCCTCCTGGTTGTAGGGAAACTCTTATGGGTCCTTGACGGTATAACGTTAACCGGTGCTTAATAGTTTCGGGATTGGTCAAGTATGGTACAAACAGTGCTCCCCTAAGTTCCCGAGTGAGGGAAGCTCTTCGGTTGGGGACTTGCAAGATCCAAGCCATTGAGTAATCACGAAACTTCTAAGTACCGAAGTGTGGTATCATTTTCACTTGCCTTATCTGTCTCATACATAGATGTGGCATCTTCTTTAGAAGTACTTTTCCTCCATCCAAGGGTGGTATCTTTAACCGATGAAGATGCTGTCAATTTCACTTGAAGCTTACTTGTAGTTTCGGGCTTGGTCAAGTGCGATACAAAACTCTATAGTAGGAGTTCCCCAAGTTGCCGAGCTAGGAGATTTGCTGAAAGAAGTAACAGACAAGGTAAGCAATCAAACTTCCAAGCAAGTAACCTAGATTGGAGGTTCAACTGCAGCTTCCGCTTGATTGTTCTCCTTCTCTTTGTGTTGTAAACAGCAACAAAGATAAGGAAAAGCAAATGGAGAATAGATGATATGAGATACTTTTGCTTTTGAAGAAGTAACTTTCCACAAGCTTATTCTTGAACTAGGCTGGAGGGTTTTCTGGTTTCCTCTAGAGTATAAGGCCGACTCAAGAATTTGAGGGAAAAAACAAGTCCATCAAATCAAGAGTGCGTTCGACCTTGATGATATGAGATACTTTTGCTGTTGACGAAGTAATAGATGAATTGGCATGTGTTCTGTTGCGCTTGTCTCCACATGCAGGCAGATGTGGTATCTTTTCTAGAAGCATAAGATGTTGAAGATGAGTACTCGAGAGCAATACCAGGTAAGTAATCAGGTAAGGGGTTCCAAGCAGTCAGTTCCTGACTGGAAGCTTGATTTCAAGTGCTGACTGATTGCTCTCTTTCTCCTTGTCTTGTAGGTAAGAATAAGGGCAAAGGAAAAGACAAGGAAAAAACATGATATGGGATACTTTTGCTTTTGACCCTGATGATATGAGATACTCTTGCTCTGGTGTGGCTGGTTTGCATAGGTATTATTGGGGGGGGAAGAAAGCTGAGTATTTCAAGAGGCTTCGTTGGGAGTGCCCTATCAGATATGAGGAAGGGTTGAGCATTTTTGCAGGTCTGCCTGTCCGTAGAGGATGGAGGTCGACATATATAGGAGTCTCCCTAACAACAAATAGTAATACTATTCCTTTACCCTTCTTGGTCGTAGCAATGTAGTGGTAGAGCTGCAAGCTTCACGTGTTTTAACTTTGTCAGAGCACTTTGAAAAAGTGGTATGTGGTATCTGGAAAGCTGATGTTGCGTGTGAAGATTGCAGACAAACTTTATCCAAGGAAATCTGGTTATCGAAGTTCGGAGAGCGATGCCTCTTCGGTTTTCCAACAAGCAATCCTTTCCGGGATCTGGCTCTCGAGATTCGGAGGGCGTGCCTCTTCGATTTTTGAGCAAGTAATAATGCTATTCCTTTACCCTTCTTGGTCATAGCAATGTAGTGAAAGCTGCAAGCTTCACATGTTTTAACTTTGTCAGAGCGCTTTGAAAAAGTGGTCTGTGGTATCTGGAAATCTGATGTTGCGTGTGAAGATTGCAGACAAGCTTTATCCAAGGAAATCTGGCTCTCGAAGTTCGGAGAGCGGTGCCTTTTTAGTTTTCGAACAAGCAATCCTGTCGGGGATCTGGCTCTCGAGATTCAGAGAACGGTGCCTCTTCAATTTTTGAGAAAACAATCCTGTTGGGAGTGTTTTCTCGAATGTGAGTAAAGGTTAGGCATTTTTGTCAGTCTGCCTTGCCACGGAGCACGGAGGTTGACACACATTGAGACTTTCTAGTTATCAAGCAGTGGTGCTGTTCCTTTACCCTTGTGGGTAATAGTATGGTAGCTGGACCTTCAAAATTTATGTGTCTAAACTTTGTCAGAGATCTTTGGCAAAGTTATCTGTGGTACTCGAGGAGCTGATGTTGCGTGTGGAAAGTGGTGCCTCTTCGAAATCTGGAGAGTGGTGCCTCTTCGATTTTTGAACCAACGGCCCCGTTGCTCTTTCTTTTATAAGGGTACCAATTATGTGCAAGGAGTACATTCAGAGAGTTATTGCTTGTAGGAATTTTCCCCTTACTTCAGAGATTTATTGCACCTTATTTCTCTTTCATCATTTCTGAGAATGTCTGGCCCATCCGACCATCGTTTTGACTTGAACTTTGGTGAAGAGGCAGCCATTCCTTCTCAAGACAACATATGGCGCCCATCCTTCTTATCCCCTATTGGTCTTCTTACCGTTGAGGACTCTGTGATGAAGAATGATATGACCGCTGCGGTGGTGGCCAGGAACCTTCTCACTCCCAAAGATAACAGACGACTTTTCAAACGGTATGATGAGTTGGCTGTTAAGGATTCTTTGGCTCTCAGTTTTCAATGTGCAGGTTCTGTGTCTAATATGGCCCAACGCCTATTTGCTCGAACCCGCTAAGTTGAATCATTGGCGGTTGAAGTGATAACTCTTAAACAAGAGATCAGAGGGCTCAAGCATGAGAATAAATAGTTGCACAGGCTCACACATGACTATGCTACAAACATGAAGAGGAAGATCGACCAGCTGCAGGAATCTGATGGTCAGATTTTACTTGATCATCAGAGGTTTATAGGTTTGTTCCAAAGACATTTATTGCCTTTGTCTTCTGGGGCTGTACCGCGTAATGAAGTTCCAAATGATCAACCTTCGGTGCCTCCTCCTTCTGGGGTTCTGCCTAGTATTGAGGCTCCGAATAATCACCCTCTGGTGCCTCCTCTTTCTGGGGCTCTGCCGACTGCTAAGACTTCTCCTGAGCAACCTTTGTGAAGGCTCCCTCTTGTTTGTTTGTTTTGATTCATGTATATGTACATATTTGTAACTTATCGGAGATATCAATAAACAAGCTTTGCTTCATTTCAACGTATTGTGTTAAATACATCAAGGCCTTATTCACTAAGTTCTTTGAATTTTTCCTTTTGTTGAAGCTTGTATGTTAAAGCTTTGTGAGTGAAGCATGTAGGTTGAGGTAATGCTCCCTTAATTTCCCGAGTGAGGAAAACTTCTCGTTTGGAAACTTGAAAAATCCAAGTCACTGAGTGGTCGTGAGACTTCCAAGTATCAAGGTGCAGTAGCATATGGTAGGAGTCCCCCAAGTCTCCGGTCGAGGGAGTTGACGAATGAGGCATTTCCTTTCTAAGCCTTCTTCATATATATTTGTTATGAAAGTTGTTAGGCCCAAAGAAGAGGAGGCCTAGGCAATTTTTTTTTTTTTTTCGAAATTTTTTTTTCGATTTTTTTCGATTTTTCTTTTTTTTTTCGAATTTTTGAATTTCCGAATTTTTGAATTTTTGAATTTCTGAATATATATATTGAAAGCTTTGTAGGTGAAGCTTTGGTGTTAAAGCTTTGTAGGTGAAGCTTTGAGGTTGAAGCTTTGTTGGGCACCATGAATTGATTTTGCTTCACACTATCTTGATCAAGATAGTGTGAAGCTTTTGTAGGTGAAGCTTTTGTGTTGAAACTTTGTAGGTGAAGCTTTTGTGGGTCAAGCTTTTATGGGTCAAGCTTTTGTAGGTCAAGCTTTTGTGGGTCAAGCTTTTGTAGGTGAAACTTTTGTGGATGAAGCTTTTGTAGGTCAAGCTTTTGTAGGTCAAACTTTTGTGGGTCAAGCTTTTGTAGGTGAAGCTTTTGTGTTGAAGCTTTTGTGTTGAAGCTTTTGTGTTGAAGCTTTTGTAGGTGAAGCTTTGGAGTTGAAGCTTTGTAGGTGAAGCTTTGGAGTTGAAGGTTTTGTTGGGTACCATGAATTGATTTTACTTCACACTATCTTGATCAAGATAGTGTGAAGCTTTTGAGAATTTGTAGTTGTCCTCCATTGATGAAGCTTTTCTTAGTGAAGCTTTGGAGTTGAAGTTTTGTAGGTGAAGCTTTGGAGTTGAAGCTTTGTAGGTGAAACTTTGGAGTTGAAGCTTTTGTTGGGTACCATGAATTGATTTTGCTTCACATTATCTTGATCAAGATAGTGTGAAGCTTTTGAGAATTTGTAGTTGTCCTCCATTGATGAAGCTTTGTTGAATTTCCCTTTTTTTTTCTTTTTTTTTTTGGAAAACTAGAAATTTGAAAATGTGGGAGAGACAACATATACAAATTTTGCTTCCACACTGTTGAGCAAGAGATTGTGATGCAAGCCACACCTTGTAGTAATCGAAGGTTTGGATGAACCATATAAATTGAATTTGCTTTGAAGGTCTGAGAATTGTAGTTGCCCTCCATTGATGAAGCTTTTGTTAGCACCATAAATTGGTTTTGCTTCACACTGTCTTGATCAAGAGTGTGTGAAGCTTTTGAGAATTGTGGTTGAACTCCTTTGATGAGGCTTTTGTTATCACCATAAATTGGTTTTGCTTCACACTGTCTTGATCAAGAGTGTGTGAAGCTTTTGAGAATTGCGATTGCCCTCCATTGATGAAGCTCTTGTTGGCACCATAAATTGGTTTTGCTTCACACTGTCTTGATCAAGAGTGTGTGAAGCTTTTGAGAATTGTGGTTGAACTCATTTGATGAAGCTCTTGTTGGCACCATAAATTGGTTTTGCTTCACACTGTCTTAATTAAGAGTGTGTGAAGCTTTTGAGAATTGTGGTTGCCCTCCATTGATGAAGCTTTTGTTGTTGGCACCATAAATTGGTTTTGTTTCACACTGTCTTGAATAAGAGTGTGTGAAGCTTTTGAGAATTATGGTTGCCCTCTATTGATGAAGCTCTTGTTGGCACCATAAATTGGTTTTGCTTCACACTGTCTTGATCAAGAGTGTGTGAAGTTTTTGAGAATTGTGGTTGAACTCATTTGATGAAGCTCTTGTTGGCACCATAAATTGGTTTTGCTTCACACTGCAAAGCATTTGATTTTCTAACAGTAACGTGGAGCTTGCCGTCCTCAGTATTCAAAAAATGAAAAGCAACAAAGAAGATGCCCCCATTTTCTAAGAAAGCAAAAAGCAAAGCAAAAGGGAAAAGAGAAAGCAAAAATAAGGAATAAACACCCTACCAGAATGATGTGATTTACTTTTCTTGTTTTTTGTATGATTTAATTTATTTTTCGTATCTTTCGGAGACATATGTATAAACCCCATCAGAGGGTAAAAAAAGAAAAGAAAAAAAAAAAGAAAAAAAAAAAAGCAAAGCCCCAAATAAATGGGCTGGAATGTTGTGTAGGGCGAAGGCCCATAAGCCCAAAATAGAACCAACCAGGTCATCAAAAGTACGCCCAGTACTCCAAAATTATTCGGCAACCTACCGCTATTACCATCAACCAGGTGATCAAAAGTATGCCCAGTACTCCACAATTATTTCGGCAACCTGCCGCTATTACCACCAACCAGGTGATGAATGTACAACCCGTACTCTAATATCATTTGGCAACTAGCCATTCATGCCACCAACCAGGTGATGAAATGTACAACCCGTACTTTAATATCATTTGGCAACTTGCCACTCATGCCGCCAACCAGGTGAAGAAGGAACTTATCTTCATGCCACAAACTAGGTGATGAAATGTACAACCCGTACTCTCCTTCATGCCACTAACCAAGTGATGAAATGTACAACTCGTACTCTCCAGCTTTAAAAGCTTCATTTACAGAGCTCTAGCTTCAAAGCTTTACCTACAAAGCTTCACCTACAAAGCTTCAGTGCAAGGTATACAAATACAGCCTTCGAACAACCGCCACTTCGGCCCATACATGGATTCAATTTGAAGTCTCCAGACAACAGACTCTATTGACTGAAGACTTGGGGGGACTACACTATACACCATAAATTGGGCCTCAACTAGGCCTTATGAAAAATACTTGGGGGACTTAGCCCATTATTTATGTACTGATGAGCGAGCCCTTATTCTATAAAAGGGACTCCCTCACTTTCATTAGAGAGCACTCATGAAAAATACTTGAGGGACTCTAACCCATCACTTATGTATTGAGGAGTGAGCCCTTATTCTATAAAAGGGACTTCCTCACCATCATTAGAGAGCATCAACTCTAGCCCATCATTCATGTATTGAGGAGCAAGCCCTTATTCTATAAAAGGGACTCCCTCACCTTCAACGCCACAAGCCAAGCCAACCAAGGCAACTTAAGCCACAAGCCGAGCAACCTCGTAGCGTGTGCTACTTCTAGTTGAGCATCATTTCAGATTGAGCACCGCCTCATATCGAGCATCAGTTCAAGACAACATCTAGTTACTTCGGCCCACACATGGACTGAATTTCAAGTCTCCAGCCAAAAGACTTTCTTGACTGAAGACTTGGGAGACTACTGTTTATACCATATTTAAGGCCTCGTATTTAGACCTCGTATAAATACTCGAGTGACTTAAATGTAATTATGTAATAAAGGAAGGGGCAAATATGTAGTACTGTTTATACCATATTTAGGGCCTCGTATTTAGACCTCGTATAAATACTCGAGGGACTTAAATGTAATTATGTAATAAAGGAAAGGGCAAATATGTAAGAAGTGACGAGTCCTTATTCTATAAAAAGACCTCTCACTCTCACAATGAAAAGAGGTCATTTCTGGAGCCTTCTCACCCCTTTCACATCCCTTCTCATTACAGAGGCTCTCTCCCTCACCTCTCAGAGAAATACAATAATTAGTGTAGACGTAGCCCAAACCTTGGGGTGAACCACGATACATTTTGTGTTATTTACATTACTTGTAGATTCACGGTCGGATTTACGTTGTTCCAAGACCTCCGGTTTTGTGCATCAACAGTATGCAAGAAGTTTTCTAGCGTGATCGTGCCCGAGTTAATGGCTTACTGAAGGTGATCGTAATACTGCTTTTTTCCATGCTTATGCTTGAGGTAGATATTCTTCTTCCAGGATTGTTACTCTTTTCAATGGTGATAATGTTAGAGGAAGCTCTAAGCAGTGGTTTATCTTCACTTTTCTCTATTGGACGGATTACTACTATTTCAACCCCACGAGGTTGTTGCCCTCCTACTCATGTGTTATATATTGATGATCTTTTCATTTTTTGTTGTTGTGGGAATGTTCGATCTCTTCGTTCTCTTCGAAATTTCTTGGATAAGTATGGTTGTGCATCAGGGCAACTTATTAATGCAACTAAGAGTACTTTTTATCTCGACTCCTCCTCTATTCATCGTAGAGTGCATGTCTTGATACACCTTGGCTTTCATTTGGGTGTTGTTCCTTTCACTTATCTTGTGGTACCCATTTTTCGTGGTAAGCCAATGAGAATTCACTTTCAAGCTTTGGTTGGCAAGGCTAAAGCCCTCCTCCTATGTTGGTAAGGAAACTTCTCTCAATGGTTGGATGATTTCAATTAGTGCAGTTTGTTTATCAAAGCTTGTTCCTCCATAATTTCTGAGTTTATCAATTGCCATCTTGCCTTTTAAAACATCTTTTTGCTTACGCAAGGAATTTTATTTGGTCAGGGGATTTAGCTTCCTGGAAGTTGGTAACTGTTGATTGGAGTACGGTGTGTGGACCTAAAAATGCAGGTGGGCTTGGTCTTCGTGATTTAGCTTCTTTGAACTTGACAGCTTCGCTTAGTTTTGGATGGGATGCTTTACAATCCTCTTCTCTGTGGGGTTCTTTTGCTCATCAGCGTTTTCTTCTTTTGCCTTCCAAAAAACAAAATATTTATTTACGGTCTTCTGTGTTGCATGGTCTGAAGCGTGCTTTGCCCATTCTAAACAAAAATCATCATTGGATTATTGGTGACGGGAGGTCCGTTTCCTTTTGGTTTGACAAATGGTTGGATGAACCTATTATTAGCCCTTATTTATCTTCGGTCATTTCACCTAAGGTTCTTCCTCAGGTTTCAGATGTTATTGAAGCACAAAGTTGGTATTTCCCAGATTATTTTATAAATTTATTCCTTTTTGTGATGCAACAAATTTTACATCTACCTTTGACCTTAAATGTCGATGATGATAAATTGATTTGGAAGCCCTCACGTACTAGGAAGTTTTCCTTTTCTTCTAGTTATCAGCTTATTCGAAGGAAACGTAATGATTTTACTTAGGCTAAGATTATTTGGATACATTTTATTCCGCCATGGCTATCTATTTTGGCTTGGCAGCTTTTTCATGATAAACTTCTTACCGAGGGTGCGCTTCAACTATGTGGTATTTCTTTGGCATCCATTTGTTGTTTATGTTGTAATTCTGAAGAATCTACTGCTCTTCTTTTTTTCGAGTGTCGAATATCTAGGCAACTTTGGAGGTGGTTAGCATGCCATTTTGGTACCTCTTTACCTCTTTCAGATTCTTTGGATGTTTTTTGGGATATCTATGTGTGTAAGCCATTTTCCCGACAGTTGCAAAATCTTTGGAATTTTGAGGGTCTTTCTAGTATTGCGGCTATTTGGAAGGCTTGAAATAAGTTTATTTTTGAAGGCCGACCACTCTGTTTTCATCGTCTCTGTATGTCTATCAATTTTGTGATTGTTCATGGTGTAAAGTTTATTCCTGGTTACTCTCAGAGTTTTGACACTTGAATCATCTCTTCGATTGGGATCTGACCTATCTCTCACAAGGCACCTACTATTCTTCTTTACCTTTGGTCTCCTCCTTGGTTTCCTTGTATTAAACTTAATATAGATGGTTTATCTAAAGGAAATCTCAGTCCTACTGCTTGTGGATGAGTTTTCAAGAATTGCCATGGTCATTTTCTTGGTGGTTTCTGCCAATGGATTGGTTATTGCAACTTTTGTTTTTGCAGAATTATCTGCAATTATTATTGGTGTAGAGTTTGCATATCAACTGGGTTGGCATTGTCTTTGGTTGGAAAGTGACAGCTCTAGTGTTATTTATGCTCTTCAATCATCTGATTTTGATCCTCTATAACCTCTTCGTACGTAATGATCTATTTGTTTGGATCACATTCGAAAAATGACTTTCTACTCATCTCACATATATTGGGAAGGAAATTTTATTGAGGACAATTTTGCTAACATCAGCTTGTCTTTTCCAATTTTAACTTGGCATGATTTTCCTCTGCCAGTGGCTCGTGTTGCATTGTTTTTAGACTATGTTGGCTTGCTTGGCTACTGCTTCTCAAATTAATGTGCATCTTGGCATCCAAGTTTGTCTCACTTTCTTTTTTTTTTCCCTAACTTTGTGGTGTTGCTCAACTTGTTTTGTAGGTTTCGACCTTTAGGGTGCAAGGAATCCTTCACCATTTGTATAACCACCATCTACAAGGTAATAATAACCTAATAAAAAAAGCAGACCTTATTAGAGTTTTGTAGTTGACGAACAAAACTAGACCTAACTTACAAAGTTGAGACTAACTAATAGTCTTACCCGCTCATACCTTAAAACCATTAGGCATAGTAATTGCATCATGTAGCACTCTAGAGTCTGATGCCGAACCCTCCCACCTCGGAAACACATATATGAACTGCATATCTCCTGAACACACACCTAACACATTAGTTGTGACTCGACCCTTTCTTGTTCGGTATCTTGGTTTGTCAATTTCAGGTACATGCACATCAATGTGTGTTCCATCTAATGCTCCCAAGCAATTCTAAAAAAAAAAAAAAAGCTTTTATTAATTTATACAAAGGGAATGAAGAGTTAAAGCTTAGGGAAAAGGAAAAAAAATTATCATCATACCTTATAATATCGCCACCTAGGATTTGTAGAATTAATAGGCACAGACTGAGGGACTTTTAGTAGGATACATTGTAATCGCAAAATTCCTTGCAATACACTATTGAAATACCTACTTATAGTCTCTCCCGACCTATAAAATCTACTGCCAACACTACGATTCTTAGTATGATGTGCTAGTATTTGTAAAGTCATACACACCTGCTCCTCTACAGACACCAAACCATCCGTTTTTATCCTCCCATCTTGACGAAGTAATTCACATAATATGCCAAAAGTCCTTCTATCCATTCTCAATTCGTTGACACATTCAATATCAGTATTCCCTATTATACCATTCAGATAACACAAACTAATCTCTCGTCTAACAAGTGAATGGTTAGTCAAAGTGCGTCGTTCAACATGTCTCTGTTTGGCCTTTAGCATCAGCAACACAGGAATCGTACAAATGCAAATTGTCTCTAAATGAGATATCTGTAACAATAAGATCAATAAAAGCTTCCTTTGCTCCATATCTATCCAAACAAAAAAAAAGGAAAAAACAAATAAGGACATTATATATGCAGAATACACACACACACACACACACACACACACATAGACACACACACACACACACACACACAATCCTTTCAAATGTGCAGAATACACACACACACACAGATTACACACACACACACGCAGATTACACATACACACACACACACAATACACACACACACACAGATTACACACACACGCGCGCAAATTACACATACACACACACACACAATACACACACACACACAATACACACACACACACACACATACATACACACACACAGAGTACAAACAAACACACACACACACACACACACACATATAGTACAAACAAACACACACACAAAGATTACACACACACACACACAAAGATTACACACACACACACACAGAGATTACACACACACACACAAAGATTACACACACACACACACACACACACACACACAAAGATTACACACACACACACACAAATTACACACATACACACACACACACACAAAGATTACACACACACACACACAAATTACACATACACACATACACACACACACACACACACACACACACACACACACACACACAACACACACAGAGTACACACAAACACACATACACACGTATTACACACACATACACACAAATTACACACACACACACACACACAGTACACACAAACACACACACACACACAGAGATTACACACACACACATATTACACACACACACACACATAAATTACACACACACACATACACACACACACACACACACACAGAGATTACACACACACACACACAGAGTACACACAAACACTGTACACACACACACACACACACACAGATTGCACACACACACATATAGTACACACAACCACACACACACACACACACAGTACACACAAACACAGTACACACACACACACACATACACACACACACAGAGTACAAAAACACACACACACACGCGCACACACACACACACACACACATACATAGAGTACTCCCATTGTTGAAACCCCAAATTTTAAAAATCGAAAACAGCATGTGGGTAGGACTTCCAAGTTTCACAACTTTGACATCCTAAATTCCCAAGTTCCATCTCATCTTATGAAAACCCCAAATTCTAATCTCAATTTCACCTAAATATTAAAACCCTAATTTGTTCAAGTGCAGAAGTCTATGATTGAAAATTTCTCAAACCCAAAACAACAAAATCAAATAAAGCTCAGTTAATATCACAAACTAATCCACACAAATCAACGAAATAAATCGAAGATTCGAAGCTTGCCAGATAACTCGAGGCAGATGAGGGCGAGCAGATGCAGATGAGTGAAGACGTAGTGATGGGGGTGAGGAGGACGACGATGAGGGAGCACGGCAAGGACGACGATAAGGGAAGACGCCGAGATGAGGACAATGAGGGCGATGAGGGAAGACGCAGAAAATCTCTCGTGTTTTCTCTGGCTTACGAGTTCGCCCAAAATTGGGGATCCTCGTTAAGAACGGCTAAGGAGGTGTTTAATCCGAGCGAATCCCTACTAAGCTCATTAAAGCTAATCCTAGTGCACACCAAACAAAGGACTATAGTCTAGTCCAGTCGAGTCCTTCTTAATCCTGTCAAACAGAAATGCCCTTACAATGTTGTGCTTACAGCATATTTGTCGCATTTTCTCGTTATAATAACGGTTTTGCACTTTAGCTATTGCCGATGTGTTATCACAATGGATCAAAACTGCTGGAATCGGTTTCTCTCATAAAGAGGGTATCTGATAGTAGGTTTCTCAACCATCCTACTTCTTCGCTTGCCGTAGCTAGCGCTATTAATTCTGATTCCATAGTAAACTTAGCCAAGATAGTCCGTTTCTTCGACTTCCATGACACAGCCCCGTCACCAATACTAAAAATATATCCACTAATGGCTTTAGAGTCATCTGAAAGGGTATTCCAATCAGCGTCGCTGTAACCTTCTAGGATAGCGTGAAACTTCTCGTAGTGTAATCTGAAATTCATCGTCTTTTTAAGGTTCATAAGCCTCTCTATAGCATGCCAATGCTCCAAACTGGGTCTGCTAGTAAACCTACATAAAACTCCTACGACATAAGATATATCAGGCCTAGGGCAATCAATAGCATAACGAAGACTACCAATAATGCTCGCATACTCAGATTGTTTAACATTGTCACCAATGTTCTTGAACAATTTTACACTAGGATCATAAGGAGTACATGCTGGTTAACAATCAAAATAATTATACTTTCTTAAAAAAATTTCTATGTAATGAGATTGATCTAAAAAGAACCCATGTTCGAACCTAGTTATTTTCAAACCAAGTATTACACTAGCTTCACCCAAGTCTTTCATATCAAAAGTAGCACATAACAAAATTTTGACATTATTTACAACATAAATATTCGAACCAAAAATAAGCAGATCATCCACATATAGGCATATTAAAGTGCATATATTATTTTCATATAATAGATGCATTTATCACTTTCATTTATTTTAAAACCATTTGAAGTAACCAAACTATCAAATTTCGCATGCCATTGTTTAGGAGCCTGTTTCAATCCATAAAGTGGCTTATCTAACTTGCAAACTTTATTTTCTTATCCTGAAATAATAAAACCCTCTGGTTGATCCATATATATTTCTTCCTCTAATTCACCATTTAAGAAAACTGTTTTAACATCCATTTGGTGTACAACAAGATCATGAATAGAAGCTAAAGCAAACAATACACGAATGAAAGTTATTCTAGTCACAGGTGAATAAGTATCAAAGAAATCAATATTTTCTCTTTGTCTATAGCCTTTGGCAACAAGTTGGGCTTAAAAATTTTCAATTGAACCGTCAGGTTTTAATTTTCTTTTAAGAATCCATTTGCAACCTATCGTTTTGCAACTAGGTGGAAGATCCATCAAATGTCAAGTTTGATTTGACTCCAAGGAGTCCATTTCATCATTTATAGCTTCTTGCCACAAATCTGCATCTAAAGAAGTTAAAGCTTCTTGAATTGTATTAGGATCTTCTTGTAAGTTATATTAGGGGTGGTTCGGTATGGGATCCCATACCGAAACCCTTGTCCCGATTCCCAAATCGAAATTTTTGGGAATCCCAATTTCAATACCGATCCCAAACCAAATTTTCGGGAATCCCAAAATTATTTCGGGATTTCGGGACAAATCGGGAATCCCGAAATGGTTTTGGGCTTTTGGACCCAATTTGACATAGTTTCATATGCATGCATGCTGCTAATATATAACCAAAGTAACAATCTGCCCACTGCCAGTCTCCAGTTGATGCTCAAGCTCCTTTATGTTCAAGGTGGCCAAATATTCCCCAAGAAGGTTTCTGCAATATTAGTTAATTCAGTACGATTACTACATTTTTAACCACAAAAAAAAAAGATTGGAAACTTTTGGAATAATTAATAGATCATTGGATGATCCATAATTAAAACAATGTAGATTCAGAGGAAGAAAACAAAAAAGATAAAATATTAAGCTTTTAGATATGTAAAGTTTACATTGTAAACAAACACACATTATCTAAGATGAACAATATATTATTAATGCAAAGTCCTAACGGTAGTGAAGGAAACATTTGGTAACAGCAGTGAAGGAAACATTTGGTTCTAATAAATCATACGAGGAAGGCAAGATGGAACTCTGAAATATCATGGCATTGATGTACCTCCTTTCAACAGCTGTAATTTCTTCCTTATCTCATGAAAGAAGCTTGCACTCATAAAAAAACTTCTATCCACCACCCAGATTACAACAGAGACGGAAAGAAGGTAGCATACGAAAACTATGGGAATGGAACTGTGAAATGGGATCTGACCTAAAACAAATCAATGGCACGATTAAATCTAAAACAATGAACGGTTCAAATAAATTTCTTATAATTAAAAAATTATATATATATATATAATTTTTTTTCGGTTCGGTATGGGAATACCCAAAAAATGAAATGCAAAACCGAATCCCATACCGAAACTTTCGGTTTAGTTTGGGATTATATCCCGAAAATTTCGGGAATTTTGGTTTGGGATTTTTTTGGTTTGGGATAGGGATTTTTTCGGTTTGGTTTGGGATTTTTGGGATTTTTTTCCAGCCCTAAGTTATATACATGAAAATCAGGCCCCAAATCTTTAGCTATTCAAGCTCTTTTACTTCCTAGGTTTTAATGCAGGTTGACTATGTTCTACAATAGTAGGTTCATAAGTTTTAGAAGAATTAGAACCCCCACTATTTCGAAGATTAAAAGGAAATTTATTCTCGTAAAAATCAGCATCAAGTGACTCAATTATGACATGGTTTTTCAATTCATAAAATCTATATGCTTTCCTATTACATGCATAACCAAAAAAAACACATTCATAAGCTCTACTCGCCAATTTCGATCTTTTTGGATCAGGTTTACGAACATAAGCTAAACAACCCCAAGTTCTGAAATACAACACATTTGGTTTCTTATTTTTCCAAATTTCATAAGGAGAAATATTTATTTTTGAGTTAGGGATTCTATTTAACACATAACATACAATCAACACAATTTCACCCCACCAATAAGAAGCAGCTCCAGAACTAAGCAAAGTAGCAACAATCAATTCACAAAGAGTTCAATTTTTTCTTTCCGCTTTACCATTCATTTCAGGAGAATAAGGAGCAGTAGTTTCATGAATAATTCCATGAGACTTAAACAAATTAACAAATTCAATAGATTCATATTCTTATCCTCTATCACTACGAAATCTTTTAATCTTACGATTAAATTGATTTTCAACTTCAATCAAGAAAGTTTTGAACATGTCAATAGCTTCACTTTTATTTTTCATAAGATAGACAAAATAGTAATTCGAACAATCATCCATAAAGGTAATAAAATAACGTTTTCCATTTCTAGTTAGAACTCTATCAAATTCACATATATCAGAATGAATTAAATCAAGTGGTTCAGATTCTCTATTAATAGATTTATGTGAAGTTCAAGTGATTTTAGCTTGACTACAATATTCACATTTTTCAAAATCATTCAATGATAAGTTAGGTAAAAAACTTAAGTTACTCATGTTCTTAACCAAACATTTGTTAACATGACAAAGTCTAGCATGCCAAGTATTAAAAGAAGACAACATATAAGTAAAAGTAGACATTTCATCAACATTCAATTTAAACATCCCATCAATAACATATCCATTTCCCACAAAAACCCCATTTTTAGTGAGTGTATACGTATCTGCTCTAATGGTTTGAGTGAATCCAGCCTTGTTGAGAAGAAAGCCTAAGACCAGATTCTTCCTTATCGCTGGAGCGTGCATCACATCTTTTAGTATCATGGTTTTTCCAGAGGTGAACCTTAGCTCCACCTTTCTAGTACCAGCAACACCAGTTGAGTGTAAATCACCCAACAACACATTCCTTCCCTCAGCCACATAATAGGTCTTGAAAAGGGAACGATCATAGCAAACATGGTGAGAAACGCCAATGTCCACCCATCATCCCTCGGATCCATCAACTACGTTGATTTCTGATATCATTGCAATCAGTTGCTTTTCAACAAGATTTGCCTGAGAAACAGAGTTTGCCTTATAATGCATGACAAATTGAATACGTCTTAAAATTGTTGAAAACTGGAATAGAAAGGAACGAAGTTACCCAAAAAATGTAGAAGCCTTGAGTGGTGAATGATTCTTGGGATGAGTCGCTCTCTTTAAGACATTTCGCGGCTCTACCCAAAGCGTGCAAGCAGTTCACAAACACCACGTTGTCCCCAGGATAAAACAGCCCAGAACCTTCTTCTTTTAATAAAGTTCTTCCTTGCACAGTGGAAGAACCTTCGAACTCACACCCTCTCAATATGTTGCTTACCAAAACTATATAACATGTTGATGCACAAAATCAGTGAGGACTTTGGTACAACATAAAGTGTTAAGTTTGTGACCTTCGCTAGATTGCTTCAGTCACTAGTGTGGATAAGTATGTAAATGGATAGGGACAGAGAAGCAAACACAAGATGTACGTGGTTCACCCAGATTGGCTACGTCTACGGAGTAGAGGAGTTCTCCTTAATTGTGAAGGGTTTACACAAGTACATAGGTTCAAGCTCTCCTTTAGTGAGTACTAGTGAATGATTTAGTACAAATGACCTTAGGAAATATTGTGAGAGAATGATCTCTATTTATAGAAGAGAGTTTCTAGTTTCATTCTGACATTGACACGTGTCATGTTATGATTGGTTTCTGATATTGACACGTGTCGCGCTATGATTGGCTTCTGATGTCGACACGTGTCGCGCTGTGATTAGCCTCCTGGTTGGAGGGAAACTCTTCTGCGTCCTTGACGGTATAACGTTGACCGGTGCTCAATAGTTTCGAGATTGGTCAAATATGGTATAAACATAACAGAATATATATATATATATATATATATATATATATATATATATATTGCCAATACTTTCATTGATTCCGGCGAGGATCCTCTCTCATTCATTAAGCTTACTATTAAAATTTAAAAGTGTTCTAAGTAATAAGGGTTTTTCTTAAATTAAAAAAATTAGTCTATGTCAATTTGAAATTTTTTACTTTTGCTTAAATTGCAATTTAACCCAACATTTGGTGAACAATTGGCTGCCGCCCCCACCGTGTCATATGACCACCATCCCCAACCCAGAATGAGGATTCTCTCCGGATCCACTTTGTGAGGATCCTTGAGATTCTTTAATCGCGTCCGTTCATCGTACATCGTGCGGTCAATTTTTGTCATGTACTGCTTGTGTTCAATTTTAAATAAAAACATTTAAAATGATTTCTGACTGCATGATGATGTATGATGAATGGATACGATTAAAGGATCTTCGGGATCCTCACAAAGAGGATCCTGATTCCCCAACCATCACTTTATCACTAGCAACTCCAACACCACCACCCTTAATTAAGGGCCTTAACACATTTATTATGGTGGTGCTATTAATTTACTTATTTTTACTTCCCACATATTTCTTTTGTTAAATTTTGTCATTTGATATTCTTTAATTCATTCGATCCGATGATCAAAAATTAAGAGAGATGTGTGAGAAATAAAAATAGGTGTTTGAATAACTTGCTACCCAGAATAGTTCGCAAACTTTAACTAGAATATTACATCAAATCATTTTTTAATTCTCTTATAGAAAAATAATTTTGGAATTTTACAAACCTTACATCAAAGTAATAAGGAACTTTGCATGTGCTTATAAGTAATTAGACTACTTCTCGTATTGCCAATAAGTTTTATGGTGAAACCTCAACTTTCTTCATGGTATGAGAGCATGTTTTCATATGTGTGAAGCACGATGGCCACACGTGCTCCATATCATCCAATATGTGTTGTTTACGTGTTAGGCTTGAAAACTTGTTACACGTGAAGGGGCATGTTGAGTATATGAATCTCACATCAGGAAAAGAATCGACGTTACATGTGACTACTCTCCATATTGTCAATTGATTTTAGGGTTCTTTAGATATAGACCCTTGCAACTTTTATTTCCTAGACAAAAACCCACCTAGTTATAAACATCCAAATAAAACCCAAATTTAAAAATGATTGCCAAGTATATAAGTAATTGACCTATTATTACAAAATATTTACAATTTGTACCACAATATTCAAAATAAAATCAATAACTGTTATTACTCACATATTATTACCCCTAACACACACATATATATGTTCAAATGTATATATTACTAGTACTACCATAAGCTCAATATATATGTGTATATATACATATATAGTTTACCTATATACATATCTATATGTATATACACATACATACATACACACACGTACTATATATATATAGTACTACTATACGTTCACATATATATATATATATATATATATATATACATGCACAGTACTACATATATGATCAAACATATTAAACTAATTAATCTACCAATATTTAAATTTATGATGAGCAAATAACATATATTTTGTAGGTAATTTATTTTTCATGTATTATTACATATATTTGGCACATTTTATTATTATAAGATATATGTACAAATAATAGGTAAATTAATCTTGAATAAAATAAAATTGCTTTATTTTGTAAGTAAATTAATTTTGAATCAAATAACATTTCTTCATTATGTAGGTATTTTATTTTGTATGTATCATCATATATATTGGGCACATTTTATTATTATATGTACAAAAAATAGGTAAACTAGTATTGAATAAAATAATAGCATTTTTTATGTAGGTATATTATTTTGCATGTACTTTGCATATATTGGGTTTGCTTTATTATGTAGGTAAATTATGTTGCATGAATTTTTTTTGTATATCAAGCTTCTTTTTTTGTTTGTTTTATATATATATGTGTGTGTGTGTGTGCGTGCGCGCGTGAAATAATTTACCTACATTTATATGTAAAATATAATTTTATTGACTTAACTAAGCATGTATTACTACATTTATTAGGCATGTTTTGTTATTATTATATATTAGGCAATGAATTTATTATTTTTTAATTTTTTTGAAATCATTAATTCTCCCTTACAATTTTTATGGAATTAATTGTGTAAATCAAACATTCAAATAGGGGTGTTTTGGGCATCAAAATTTTTTAAATGTGTAAGTCAAATATAATTAATGAATTTGCTGATGTGGAATCTAGTCAATGAGTTTTATTCGAATAAAAAACTTATATCGGATTTTATGTGAAAAAAATTAAATTTCAAGAGCTAAAGTTATATTTTCAGTTGATTTTATGCTTGAAGCTTAGCTTCTTCTACTACACTTGGAATATTAAACTTCCTAAACCGGGTAACTGAAATGATGTCAGCTACGTCCCTCTTCCTCTGCACGTACCTGATTTAGTTCTTTCTTCATCATAGTATAATTGATATGGTCGGCAGATCATACCATCAACCATACATCCATGCATGTTAGCTACGTCCCTCTTCTTCTGCACGTACCTGATTTAGTTCTTTCTTCATCATAGTATAATTGATATGGTCGGCAGATCAAACCATCAACCATACATCCATGCATCACAGTGCATTTTAATTATTTATCGATAATTAATATACCAAATCAAACAATGCATCAGAGTGCACTATATTACACACATTAAGTTTTTATTCATCAAACCATGCATCATATATAGTGCAGTTGTTTACATAAAGTCACTTTGCAAACCCAGAAAAATAAAGCAAACAAACAGAGCCAATCCAATGTCTTCTCGCAGGAGCGTCCGATCGGACACCGACCCTCTGAGAGTTGATGGCCAATACCAACCAAGCACACACTACTTCACAGTGAAAAGCCAATGGGCCAAGGCGCGAAGACTTTCCGTCACATCTTACATATATCTCCCGCCCTCCCCTTTATTCCTTATAAAACTTTATCTTAAGCTTTCACATCACATCATATCATACAAATCATGAAAAGGACTAAGCATACTCGGGTAATATTCTTCTGTCATTCCCTTCACATGTTACATTATCATACTGTTAATTTATATTATAAATATTAACAGCTGAGTAACATAACACGAAAAGCTATTTGACAAGAGATTATTGTTCTAAATATGCTTGCCTTAGTATTGCACTAGCGACGGAAGCTCCTGGCCATGCGCACAGGTGCATCCACCTCATCTTCTCGAAGCTTCACAGCTGTATAGGTACCTGCCCCGGCGACAGCTCCAAGGGTAGGAGCCACCAGGTATATCCACAACTTGGTGTAGTTTCCGGCAGCGATAGCAGGGCCGAGAGTACGCACCGGGTTCATTGAACCACCACTAGATGGCCTGCCAACGCCAAAACACAGCCATAATTTTCAGTACTACATTCCGCTTGGAATCTTTTATCTTTTGAAACTTTTGAGTGTAGGAGCTAAATGCCAAGATGATAACAAAAACAACACACACTACCCTTTTTTTTTCCTTTTAAATATGTGACGCTATGCCAAAATGAGGATGATGAATGAGTCATGCGACTCTTTTGATTGCTATAGGAACTACCAACTTGCCCACCCTCCAACCCAACAAAACAAACAAATGGCAAGCTTAACTTTGTTTGTATAAGGGATGTGCATAGGTCGTATGTGGTTTCCATTATTATGTAGTGACGAGTCCCTTTTTGAAGTACATTGTAATTGGAAAGCATAGTAATTATATTAGGCAACAAACTAAAGCATAAACAAGGGTCTCTTTTGTTTGCTTTTTCTTTTTATTCTATGGCTAGTCAACGATGGGAAACCTTTGTTGTCCTGTAGGGTGCTTGACACACCCCGTCCCGAAGGAGGGCATGCTGGCCGTCACGTGCTAGGTAGGGATGGAAATATACATTTAAGAATCACTCTCTTGGACGATGTGGGATATTACAATCCACCCTCTTTAGGGGCCCTACGTCCTCGTCGGCACACTACCGGCCAAGGATGTGGTGGACCTGAGCCGGGATGTGACAGTGCTAATTTAACGATATGCTCGACCATAATTGAAATTACTACCCAAAATAACTTTGTAGAAAATATGATATTTTAAACCATACTAATTTATGAAAAAAAAGATATAATATGACATAATTAGGCAAGAGAATTGTTATTAGCATTCCAAAAATGTCATTCTACACTCCAAATTTTTTATATTAGGAAAGAAAAATAAACTTGTGAAGAGTGTATAATGAGATTTTTGGAATGCTAATAACACTTCCCTTAGGCAAATATAGTACAAATTGATCTAACTCAGTATACTTTTAACTTTTATCGCGGAAAATAAGTAATTGTGTGCAGCATCATATTTTGTTTTAAAAGTTTTAGACTTACTATTTGATAAAATAAGAAAAAGGCACCTACCCACAATTATATTGAATTTCAAGAAAAAAAATATAGAAGAAATATTTTAAAAAACCCCACTTTTGCACAACGAAGGAACTTAGATATCGAATTTTGCCGGTAGTGAATCGTATCTAAACGTATAAATAGATAATCTTAAATAAACATTTGATAATTATTTCGTTTTTAGTTTTATTTTTTATTTTCTTTTAAGAAAAAAATTGAAAACTTATTTAATAATTGGTTTTCAGTTTTCACAAAAAACAAAAATTAAAATAGAAATTAAAACCAAAAGTTAAAAACTACTTTTAAGATTTTTCAAATTTTGGTTTGATGAAAACTGAAAAAATTTACTAAATAAGTTTAAAATTTTTTAGTTTTCAGTTTTTTTTTTTCTTTTAACAAATTTTATTTGATATTATCTACACTAAAAGGGCGTTTGTTTGTCCTCACTAAGTGAGACTGTACTAGACTAGATTAAGTGTTTGTGTAATCTTGTATTTGATTCCCGTAGGGATTAACTTTAATGGGACAATGTGGGACTTGCATGGCCTAACGGGTTTGCTAAAAGGTATTAGCGAGGCCTAAACCTGGCATTCGTGTCGTGTTTCTCGTGTTCGTGCTATTTTCGTGTCATACATGATAGCTTAACAAGTCATGTCGTGTAACACCCATTAAAATAAACGGGGAATATGACCCGACCAGAAATTGACCCGTTACCCGTTAAAAAAAATTTAAATCAATAAATAATGAAAATGAAAAACATAATATGAACCAAAAAAATGCAAAACATAATACTAAATTAGTATATACGTACCACATTGTCACATAAATATTACTTCAAAACATTAAAAAAAAAACATTAATTTGTCTTTCAAGTTTACATATCCCAAAATAAGAGCCTAATGAAAAAACATTAGTGCATACTACAAAATGCAAATGTTCTAGGATATGCAAAATGAAGGGAGTTGCATTTCAAGGTTAAGGAACCTTGCACGTTTTTTACAATAAAACCCTTCAATTTTCATCAATTGCCAAGGGAAATGGTATTGGAACTTTGGCATGATATATTGTCTTCAAGGGTTATATTGACGATGGTTTCACTAAGGGTTTCCATAATCCATAAACTATAGATCTAAATTTAACCGTTGATTGTCGTTTATACTTTGTTCTCACCAAATTTTGTTTTTTGTTTTTTTTTTTTCGGATTTTTGTTTTTTAAAAACATGATCGCTTAGAGGATGCAAGAAGATGAACGGTTCAAATCGTTAATATTACGTTCAAAGTTTTACCATTAGAGAAAATATAGCTCGAAGTTTATAAAGTCTTTAGAAACTATATAACATCAACTCATATGTTAGTTAACTGTAAATATTGGAATGTCATATCAACAATCCGAACCATTCATTTTTCTATATCCGCTAAAATATCACTTTTCAGAAAAGAAAATCTAAAAAATGAAATTCGGTGAGTAGAATAAAGTGTAAACGTCAATGGACGGTTAAATTTAAATCTAAGGTTTCTGGATTATGGTGTCAAATTTCAGAGTTGACTCTTTCACGAAAGTTTACATGTTATGTTTCATTCAAATTCCTTTTACTTCTGGATGAAGATATACTATTCATGAGGGTTTGTATGGTTTTAAAAATTCAAACTACGATGTACCCATCCTCAAAGCGTAGAGGATGCGATTACGAGCATTTGCATATTTTTTCACATTTTTTGCACTTTAAATTAATTATTATAATTTTTTTAATGTATTTGGTATTTTTAAATTACTTGATATTTTTATTTTTAATGCGTTTTATAATGTTTTAATCTCATTCTTTGCCTATAATATACTGTAAAAATAAATAAATAAATAAAACTTAAAATTTTAAAATATATAAAGAATAATAATACAATAATAATTAATAAACAATATATACTTATCCTAGTAGATATTTTATAGTAAGTTTTCTTAGACCTATTACAACCCTTAAAGTAAAACTCAAATTTTAGATTATAAACTTACCCCAACTTGCTCTAACCCTTGGGGCAAATATAAGTTAAAACTTAAAACTTATTTATGGGCCAAATTTAGCTCAGGATTCCTCACTAGGTTAGTGGGCTGACCCACCATATGTGTCTATTTTTTTTAGTTTTATATTTATAAAGTCATTGAATCCAACGTTTAAGATTTAATTTGATGAAATCTAACGGTAAAAAAAATATCTAATTGTCCAAATTTAAAACCAATGGCTAAAGTAATTAAATTTTTTTATGTGTTTCATATTCTTTCATAGTGTTTCACGAGATTCATGATGTCGGTTTTTTATTTTTCAATATTTGTCAGAATTTAAATATTTTTAGGTTAAAATATTCATAAAATTAAATTAGGATAGTCTATATAACTTTGTTTTAAAAAAAAAAATTACTTTAAGAAAAAAACTAGCCTAAATTCATTTTTTAATAATTCGAGGTTAAAATTTTAACCCATAATGATTAGAGCAAAAAAATTGTTTCTAGAGTAAAAATTTTATGCTTTAATCCAAAGGTTGGAGATGGTCTTAGTAGTTTAAAAAATTAAAATTATCAAAATAAAATTCTTCTTATCGTGTCAAAATAAATTATCCGCATGTCACTAACGTGTAAATCTGTTAAGGACAACGGGTTTTTATCATATGACCCGATAACGACTCGATTAGTTATCATGTTAACCTAAACCCGTTATTTTTGTATGTGTCGTGTAAAAAATTGTCAGGTACAGAAAGACCCTCCAAAATTGGGCGGACTACTAAGGCCAATTAGCTCTGCTTTGTCTCACCCCGCTTCGCCCCTCCCATCTACTTCTTCCTCACTTGCTTCCCGACGAACCCACATCCCAAATTTCCCCTCTTGCTTCACAAGGAACACCTGATCGATATGGGAAATGGGTTCTCCATTTTCGTCGATTGAGCTGGAATCAGACCCAAAAAACAGAGATATGAAGAACTTAGGATTCCAAAACAAACTCTGAAATTTTAGCTCCCTCCGCTACCCGTAGCTCTAGCACCCGCGCCATGCCGTTTTCTTTGAGGCAAAACAAAATAAATACAAAGTTTCAAACTTTGAAAAATAAGAAGGAGGCTAGAGTAATTTGAGGTGGATCGGAAGAAAAAAGGGAGATGGGAGAATACAAAGGTACAGAGAAAGGAGCTAAACAGTGGGCGAAGAAAATGAAAGGTTTAGACAAAGAGAAGATGTCGAACAAAGAAAAAAAAGTAGAAAGAAGAAAGAAGATGATTCTAGAAAGAAGAAAAAAGGTAAAATATTATAAAATATTAGGATTTGATTAAATTTATAATAAAATGTTAAGAGATATAGATCATATAATATAATATTACTCATGATTCTTAATCCGGCACTACACTAAACACTTAATTAAGTCAGTCCAACTTAGTCTCAGAAGATAGTCTAGTCTGAGATAGTCCGGTGCAACAAACGCACTGGAGTAAGAGAGTGCACTAAGCCTCACAATAGGTTAGTAATAATGTGATTCAAATTCGTCTTTGATAAGAATCGAACCCAAAACCTATTAATTACAAATGAAAATGAATACTACTAGACTAAAGTTTCTTTTATTTTAAATGAGAACATAAAACTAAAACTTAAATGGTAAAGCACTCCAATAGTAGATAAATAGGATTAAGAAGGATAAACAGAGAGAGAGAGAGAGAGAGAGAGAGAGATTAAGTACTAACCCTGCCATAAGAATGTTTAGCATGACACAAGCCCCAACTGCTAAACCAGCCAACTCTCCCAACTGCATGTCACCAAATCCCAAAGGCATTAGAAAGACGGATTATATTTGAAATTAGTCAATAAGAATATGTGACATGAACAATCAAATTGTATTAATATATATGAGGTTGATATATTTACATACCGCTCGAGTGTCAGTTGCAACAGCAGTGACAACAAACAAGAGATTAAAAGTGATGATGAACTCAAGTCCAAAAGCCTGGCCAGTGCTCACAGTAGGCACCGTGACTCCGCCAGACATGTACGGATGTAAAACCCCTTTGAGAGTAAACGAGGCGCAAATGGAGCCCAAAACCTGAGCTGCGATGTAGGCAGGGACATGAAGCCATGGGAAATGTCGCAGGGCGGCAAACGCGATGGTGAGAGATGGGTTTAGATGTGCACCAGAAATGTGGCCTGTGGAGAGAATCACAATCATCACACCAAGCCCTGCGCATGCTGCATTTCCGATCAAGGACTCCGCTCCGTTGTACTTTTGGTTCACGATTGGTCCAGCACTTGCTGCAAACATCAAGATGAAGGTTCCTACGAACTCAGCTCCTACCTACATGTGATACATATTGTTAAACAAAACCAGTTATTATCCCACATGAGGAAAGTTTTGTTTTGTGTTACGGTATATAACTAACGTTGCGAACTTCTCCACTCATGGTTAATTGGGTTTAGGCTGATTTCCCTAATTTTATCAGTTGGAAGTGTTTTTAAATTCGTATTCGTATTCTAATATGTATAATATAAAGGGTTTAATTAATGTGCCTCTCTTATTAAAGGGTTTCAAACGCTTGACATAGCTTTTGTGTTAGAGAATAAAGTCTTACATCAGAAATTTCTCAATAAATTACAACTCATATTGAATAGTTCCATTTTTAATAAGATTGAGGTCTTTGATTATAAAATCCAACACATACTTGGTTGTACAGATAATTAAGTTAAAACAATATCAGTATATATGATTAGTTATGGACCACCTGAAATCTCAACAACTTATTCATCACCAGATCCACTTCGCCGCTGAGCTAACCCCAGTAGCTTTAGTGCATACATATTTTATGTGCAACAAACAAAGCTTTTGACCAATGAGCATATTCTAGCGGCAGGGGAGGGTTGCTTTTTAACTTTCTATGGCAATGCCTACCATCAAAAAGGCCTTTTTCAAATGTTGGAACCTTAGAAAAGTGCTCAAAGCACAATGAATGGGTCCTGGCTAATAGATATACAATAAAACATAAAGCAAATGAAAGTGTTTGAGTAGCATTATCGATCGTGTTGAAAAGCCTAGACATGAATTCTTAAGTCATGGTTCTATTAGCATCATCATATGCATATTTTCGGGAAATAAAATTAGTTGATAGTGTGATGATGACAACCGAGAACGACATATGTTACATATATGCAGTATATGTTTTTGTTCTTTTGCAATTATCTAAAATTTTTGTTGTTATATATATGCAAGTTATGTTTTTTTTTCTTTTGCGATTATTTAAATTTTTTTTTGGTGGATAAATTAATTGCTTCAAAAATACAACTTTTCGGTAGAACCGTCCTGGAATTTTTATTTTATTTTAAAGTGATTCGAATGTTGGAGGCTGATAGACTTGGGTTGTCATGCTATATTTGCTATACTTTTATGATATAATACAAAGAAAAACTAATGAAAAGAACTTGAAAACTTTGAGTTTTAATGATAAGGACAAAATAAAGGGTAAAGTGAATAGTACCAGGATTGACTTTTTAGTGTAAAAATGTGATTTTTCGTTAAAGTGAACAGTACCGGGTGCTTTTCATTAAAGTTCCCATAATACAAACGCTTGCATGACGTTATATGTGCAAGTATATTCCCAATTATATTATATATATATATATATATTGCTAAAATACATAGATTAGGTGAAAGAATTTCATTTTTAATACATGTACTCAATACCGCTAGCGGTCAAATGCGAACTACTCCTTTTTTGCTTTTATAATAGACTGCGGACAAACCAACCAGTCGTTTTTTCCTTTTAAAATAGACTACGGACAAAACATCTTCGACCGAGTATGTGTGTATTATTAATTTATTTATGTTTTTGAAAGAGTTACAAAAGATTATCTCTTTCTAAGAAAATAATATATTTCAGCCACCCATCAAAATAAATACGTCATTGTTGAAGCACCAGCGATAATGCAGAAAAATAATATTCAAAATATTTTCTTTCGATATGAAATTAATTTTGTCAAGTTTTAAACACCAATGGAGGTGACATAGATAAATAAGATAAATCATATCATTTGTTGTTAGAAACTTAGAATTGAGAATATAATTTAATTTTGATACTATTATTGATTCAAGTATAACTTAGCAACCAAGAAAAGGTTGACAGAAAATTAAATGAATTATCCCATTCAACTGGGGTTTTAATTTTTAAGTACGTAAAATGCAGCAGTTAAATGTAGGAGGCTCCCTAACAAAGAGAAGAGATCCAGAGAGGATCTCTTTCACCAAGGCCACCTAATCAAGTGATCTGAACATTTCAAATTTCATCCAACGCCTACCTGTTTTGACCTCTTAACAGCTGTAATAATTTTTAGCCGTTGAATAAAATTTAAAAGGCCCAAATTACTTAATCCTGTTAGGATGCCATACCAGATGGCACAATATGGTGGTGACAAGTGTACAAGAGGTTGTTATTAGTTAATTGGGATTGGGAGTTAGCTATAAGATAGTGGTTTGTAAAAGAAGAAGTGAATGAAATGATATTGTTGTTCTGTTACTATCTCTCTGTGCAATTGTAGAAGATGTGGAGCTAGGTTCTAACATTGGTATCAGAGCCTAGGTTCCCGACGCTGCGGAAGGGGAGACTTGGAAAGGGCTACCTTAACGGGACGACCAAAGGGTGCGCCGCCGTTAAGAGTGAAATCCACCTGAGTAAGGGCCGTCGTGGGCGTCAGCTTTCAAAGGGTGGTGTAATGTTATGATCCCACATCGACTATACTTATGGGGATGTAGGGGTTCTTAAGTCATTGGGGTCCTCCCACCTATTGGACTAGTCTTTTGGGTTGGGCTCTTCCCTTGGGCTTGAGTACCTAACAGATCTGGTAGCATCGGTGGAAGAGATTCTCCCTAACAAATTCCTTTTATTTATAAGGATGTGGCCCATGGTGTCTATTTGACAATTTCACGTTTTTGTATATACAAATATCAAGAATGATTTCACTCTTAATCTTATTAAAATTCGAGCCTATAACTCATTATCTCTAAAAAATAAAAATAAAAAAAATAAAAAAGGAGGCATTTCCGATGTTTGCTGAATACCAATTCCATGATTTACAGAGATCAAATTTACATCACTCATTTTGTCTATGTTTTTTATGCGATATTTATCATTAATTGACACGTATTAAGGTTATCACAAAAAAATTAAGGAGGTTAGTTTATTATCACGTATCAATCAATAATAAAGGTTACATAGAGATACAAAATAAGTATAGAAAATTTGAACTCTTATTTATATGTGAAACAAAGAAAGTAGAAGAAGGAAATTGAAGCGAGAGCAAATATTGGTAGCCCAAAGATTATACATAAAGTATTTTATAACTATAAAATGTTACGTTATTAAACGGTTATTTATACATTTGAATAAGAACCTGTATAAAGATGATTTGTGGGATTTGCTAGGCATACATTTGAAACCGAATCTCTCCTTTATTGGCTATACTAGTCACTCTAAGCTAAAGCTAAAATCTAAAAGCTTAACTAGCATTACCAATGATGGTATGCACATAATGACTAAGGATAAACAGATCATTAAGCAATAAAAATCATCTCCCGATAATACCTCCGATTCGACATGATTAAGATTGAGTTTAATCTAGTTCTCTAAACGAGACTTGTAAGTCATCATATGTTTGACTATTATCTAATTTAATAAGTACAATTTCGGCATTTATAGGTTTATCGAACAAAAAACAGAACATAGAAGTCCATTTCAATTGCTCTTGTTCTGTCCTAGACACCAAACGAGGCTAAACATCTACTAACCACACAATCATATGACAGCCTCAAATATGTGCATAGTAATATATTGTGGGTTTGCTTATGTAATGCATTACCTTGCGGCTGAGGGAGACAGTTGGAGTAGGGAACTCGTTGAAGCAGTTGGGAGATTGACCCCACGTCGGAGCTATCACAGGCAAGCACTTGGTTCGCGGCATTGACTTACGCTCATACGACAGCGAATCCACTCTCGGCTCTGAAAACAGAGGCAGTGGCGTTCCCGGCGTCGCCGGCGCCGAAGCCGATGGCGTCACCGGCTCAGATTCCGCCATTTCTAGCAACCAAAACCAAGGTAAAGAAAAAGGATAAAATACAATATATTTTTTTTTTTTTTTGGGGATTTTTTAGAATTGGGTTCTGGGAATGAGAAGCTCGGAGTTACATAATTTGAAGATTTTTATAACTTTTTTTCTACACGAGAATTTTGATAGTGGCCAGAGTGGGGGGCGACAATTTGGCTATGGATAGTACATACTGAAAATTACCTAATTTTTTTTTTTTTTTTTGGGGTTTCTTGGGTTGGGAATTTGGTTTCGGAAGGATAAAAAGTTACATAATTTGAAGGTTTTTTATAATTTTTTTGCTAAGGGATAGAAGAAACGAAGAAATCCAGTGTACCCACTAAAAGGATAGCTCTAGTTTTTCATACAAAAAGCAATCAAAGTTAAAAAAAAAATTGGGTTTTTTGAGAAATGGGTTTTGTGGGATTGGATTGAAAAGTCTGGATTACATGCTGGGAATGATCTTTTTTGAGGTTCTTTTTTAAGGAAGAATGATGAAAACGGAAGAATCCAGGTTCAAAACCAGAGCAACAAAACAGCAGAAAAGTACAGACGATTTTAAAAAGGACTGAAACTGAAATTGTAACCGAAGTGTTTTTTGGGTCAAAAGAAGGAGGAGGAGGATTGGATTGCACAATAATAGAGGTGAACTGCAGAAAGAAAAGAGATATAACTCAGAGGCAGTCAGGCTTAAATACATAGGCGTGTGTTTATATATAGAAAATCGAGACAGTACAAACTCCAACCTCTCTCTGTCTGTGTCTCTTTCTCTCTCTCTGTGCATTATTTTAAGAAGGAGAAAGTCAATGGCAGCCATTGGGGCATTGCATTTAACTGTTTTCATACACTTTTTTGCACTATGCAATGAGTCACTGCCAGTGGCCTCCCGTAATGCTAGCAAAGTCCACTGCCTAATCCACCGTGGTGTACCGTGTAATCGTGTATCACTAGCTTTTGGTTTGATAATGAAATGATTTCTGCATATTCTTCTTCGTCTGCAAATCTTTATTCATTTCTCATGTGGGATTTAGAAGAGAAGCTCGACAAATTGACAAATTCTGGCGGGAATGGTAATTTCTTGGGTGAAAACGTTTGTAACCTTCGTTATGTCAACTTGTATTAATTAGGGTGACTTTGTGTAAAATCAATAAACAGTTACAGTATTAACAATAGATCAATAATATTTATGTTATTTATAAATAAATACATCATATATTGTGATACTTAAATGAATTTAAAATAAATAAAAATTACAAAATCTGTCACTACAACTGGGACCCACTTCAACTAACACTCTTTTTCTCATAGTTTTATATTTCCTCATTCTGTTTTTTACATTTAGATTCAGACACTGCGTTGCAGTGTTCATTTACTAGTTTCGTTTTTGCCACCACTTACACACCACCTATGTAGTCCTTTGTACATTTGGATTCTCTAGTTATATTTTTTTACTTTTGGATTCAAACGCTTTGTTGCAATGTCCCTTTTTTGGTTCTATTTTTTTTTCATCACACACATCTCCTACACTTCACACCTTGCACGACTCCTGATTTTTGCATATAGATTTAGACACTATAATGTAGTGTCTGTTTCCTAGCTCTGTTTTTGACATTTAGATTCATATATTGTAATGCAGAGTGAGTTTCCTGGTTCCATTTTTTACATTTGGATTCAAACACTGCAATGTAGTGTCCATTTCCTGATTTCGTTTTTCTAAGTTGAGCAGACTTTTCGATGTAAACGAAGGGCGAGAGAGAGAGAGAGAGAGAGAGAGAGAGAAAGAGTGATAGAATATACATTTTCTAACTATTTATAGGATTCAGACCTCTCAATATCAGTTCCATAGGGATAAAACTCCAACGGCCAAAGCTCTTCCCCCTCAATTCCTTTTTCTCCCTCGCACCACCACACCCCACCGCTGTTAACAAACCACAAATTCAATTGCAGGTCATATGTGCTCTAAGTCTAATTTATTTTTTCGCTATCCCTTACTTTTTAGCTTTTTATTCGACATCTCTTTCTTCTTCTTTCTTCTTATTCATCTTTCATATTTCTCTCTCTATAATTCTTCCATAGTTATGAAAAAAGATCTCTGCAACCAAAAGACATTGGTATGGACCCCTTTATTTGTTGTTTCATTAGCATCTACTGAGATTTTAAGGTCGAGGGACTTACAATTGAGGGATGTGGTGGTGCTAGGGTTGATTTTGGAGAGTGTAAGGTGAGGGACCAGCAATTGGGGTTATGGGTTAGGTGGGTTGTGGCGGTGTTGGTGGTGTTTTTGAGGTGGGGTTGAATTTAATTTGGAATTTGGGGAGTTGGTGATTCGAAGTTGAGAGCTTTGAAGTAAGGGAGAAAAGAAGAGTTGAGGGGAAAAGAGGAAGGATTAGTGATTTTAGCCGTTGGATTTGTATCAATGAATGAGATCCCATATGACATTCATAGAAAAAGAAAGAGAGAATGGTAGAAGAGTCAAATTCTAACTATTTATAATGACTTAAAGCCTAGGTGGCATTCATCATTGACTTATGCCTAATTAATAAAAATATATCATTGATTCAGTCCAAAAAAAATGTTATTGATATATGGCTTAATAGTAAAGTTTTTATTGACTTTTGGCAAAATTACCTTATTAATTAAGTCATATTTGCTTAAATTCTTTACAAAAAAATATCATAAAAAGACATGAGGGTGCATAAAGTGCAAAAAGACATGAGGGTGCATAAAGTGCAAAAATTATTTTGCGTTTAATAATAATGATACTTATCTTTTCAAGATTAATTGAGCGTATGGTCCCAATTTTTTCACGTAAGAACTTGCAGTTATAATTTTGGCGCTTGAAATGCTCTAGTTACTAAGAATTCAATTAAGGATGATATGTTAAATCAATAAACGAATCTTCACGGTTTTAAGACGTGATAAGAGTGCGAGAAACAAGCAAGTGGGAGACCAGCTAGTTTCTCTCTCTAGGGAAAAACTCTCTCTTTGATGAAACACCAACCCAGTATTCTCCTTTGCAGCCGGCACTAACCTTTGGTTTGGGTGTCAGTGGCAACCCATCCTTAGGCCATCTCCAACCGATGGCTAGCTAAATGGCTCGTTTTAGCCCTCTGGTCCTCCAAGAAATTAATATTTTAATGAACAGTACATGACCATATTTGCTTTCATCTCTAACCGAGGGCTAAATGGTCATAGGGCTCGTTTTAGCCTTGTAAAAAAAAAAATCGTCTCCAACCGAGGGACATAGGGCCACAGGGCCAAACATAATTTATTATTTAAAAACCACAACTTAAATTCAAATACAATGACTAGGTGACGTCAACATGAAATAGGCGTTTAAGTTTTATGTTGTTAAATGTTTTTAAGAATGTTGTTTAAGTTTCATGTTGTTAAATGATTTTTTATGTTGCATAATTTTTATGTTCGTTAATGTTATTTAATGTTGTTTCATATTGTTTAATATTATTTCATGTTACTTAATTTAATTTAATGTTGTATAATGGCTTAGGAAGTTATGGGAAAAAAAAATATGAAACAAATTTTGTAAAATAGAAGTTATATGAAAAAAATGGAATTTAAAAGAAAAGAAAAAATAAGTTATAGGAAAAAAATTTGTAAATAATAAAAAAAATTCAAAAATAACGGCTAGCTGATGTCGGCTAGTCGTTGGATTCAAAAATTTGTTTAAGAATTCCGGTCAAATACAACCGACAGGATTAATAACAATATTGTCGGTTATATCCAACATCAATTCTTAAATTTCTTGTCAGCTCCGGGCTGGCTGGATTGGGCCAGCCTTTTGGCCCTTTCAAATTTCGTGGGGTCCACGAGCCCTCTGGCCTAGCCTTCGGTTGAAGACGGTTTTTGGGCTATTTTCGACCCTTTGGCTTTCTGGACCCTTCGATTGGAGATGGCATTATATTCTTCTCATTCCCTCTTTCTCGCAGCCCGCTACACCTTCCCACTTTTCCTCATCCTTCCTTCCCATCTCGTCTACCATTTCCCTATTTTCTTCCCTTCCCTTTTCCTCTACTTTTTCCCTCTTTTCCTCCCTCCTCATCTCCTCTAACCCTTCCCTCTTACAGCTTCACACTCCCTCTTCCTATTTTTCGTCTTCCTTGAGCTTGGTCTCAATAACCCTGAGCTTGTCTCAGATTTGGGCTACATTCCCCTTATCCGGCGTTTTTTTGCGTGTTATTATTGTTTTCTGTCTGTTAATTTTTCTTCCTCCCCCTGATTAGCCATGATATTCCATCACCACCTCCATCATGTGCTTAGATATGTGGGCTACGATTCGAAATTGGATATCAGATCCATTTCCCTCCCTCACTTCCCTTCCCCCAACCAATGTACCGGATCCTTGTCAAGGCCAAGTGTTTTGTGGCCTCTGTCACTGTTTGGGTATTCTACATACCCCTCATCCTCACTTTCTATTCATATGGTACTTTGTTTGTATATATTTGCAGGGGTTCGTGAAGGGGATTTGGATTTGGTGCTACTTTCTCGGTTCAGAGTTTGGCTTCATTCTAGGATGTGGAGGCGGCGATGGTGGCGATTTGGTTTATGCTGCTTCATATTAGGGTTTTTTGTTGGTTTTTTTTTTCTGACTATGGGGTCTAAGTTTGTGTGGGTTCCCCTATGTATCTTGGGTTGTAGCTCTTATTTTGCTTGGGCGTTTTACTTTACCTACTGTTGTTTACAGGAGACTTTTTAGTCTCTCTTTCTTGTACTAGTTTTTTAATTAAAGTAATTTTGTTTGACAAAAAAAAAACTTTATGCCTTAAAGTAACCTCAATTTTAACAAGTACCATTGTTCTAAAAATCTCCGCCTAGGCCATGCCCCGATTAATGCCTAGGTGTTTAAAAATTAAGAACGGGTGCGTAGGCCCGTGTTGGCACCCTCCTAGACCGCCTAGGTACTCACCTAGCCCGTCCAAACCCGTCTAGGTTGTGACTCATTTAGACAAAAAATATCTAACTTTCATTCTGCATTTTTTTAATAAATTATAAGAGACTTGTTGAATACTTAAATGAACACACATTATATGTTTGTTCCCCATGTTTTCATTATGTTCCAATTTCATAATATATAAATGTCATTCTATTTTGTAGTTTATGATGAAATTATATATTTTTTAAATATAAACAGACACTTATTTACACAAAATATAATATATTTAATTAAATCCGTCTACTTCACCTAGACTCGCCTAGCTGCCTAGGCGCTAGGCCCTAACCGGTCGCCCGACTAGCGCCTAACGTTTTTTAGAACCTTGACAAGTACTGAACTAAAATGTTGGAATCGTGGTTTCCCATGACAATTCTCTAACCGGTGCTCCAAGGTCTAAAGGTAAGAGTGTCCTTTGTTTCCTTTGTTCGTTGACATGTTTAGCATTTGATATAAATTTCAATTTTCGTTTATCAGTGCAACATATTATTCTTGTGTGAGGATGTGTAAGAAATTTCTCACGCCAAAGTTTATAAAGAGTCAAGCTACTCACTATGTTATAAATTGTTTTTTTAAATATTTTGGATGCGATCCCTAATTCTTAACATTTTTTTATTAAAACCTTAATAGTATTCAAAGTTTGATCAAGGTTCCTTGACTTTGTACACCTCATTATAGTACTATTAATATTTATAGTTTTATAGTTTTGACGTTAATTGTTTGATATTTTATTAAATTTATAATCCTATAAATTTAAAATCCCTCATTATAATACTATTAGAAACGGTTACAATAAAAAAATTCAAACATTTTGATTGAATAAATGGATAAAAACTATGTAAAAATAAGAAATAATAAATGGTAAAAGAATGTATCCATAGTGTTAAAAAAATTGGTACATTTTGCAAAAAAAATTGGTACATTTCACATGTAACAAAGTGGTACATTAATAAAGAAGAATGGGTACATTATAAATAAATTAGGGTATATATAAAAGATTAAAAATTATGAGTACAAATGAATTTTTTAAAATATAGGCGTTAAAAGAAATTAATACATGGGTACAAAATAAACTAAAAAGAAAATACTACAATTAAAAAAAATGTTGCAAATTAAAAGTGGATACAAACTAAAAATATAAATATACGATACAAAGTTTAGGCATAAAACATAAATATACCATATGCAATTTTTCTATCATTGATTAAATATACAATGTCACGTGAAGATATACACATGAGTACAAACACAAATAAAACTTTAAAAAATACGGGCACAAAAAGAAACTAATATATGGGTACAAATCTAAAATGAAAAGAAAATTGGTACAAATTAAAAAATATTTGCAAATTAAAAATAGGTACAAACTAAAAATAAAAATATATAATAAAAAATTTAGCCATAAATATAAATATACCAATTGTAACATTTTTAACACTAAAGGAATATATTTAAAAATAAAAATATTTTATTATTCAAATAATTAATGATGTTATTAATACCCAAGGACCTTGATTAAAAATTCAAAATGAATAGGATTTTAATCAATGGAGTAACAAAAAGAATGATGTGAACCTAATTTTCCCTTGTTTTTTTTAGTGAAATCTCAATTGCTTTCATGGTACCAAAATATATTGTCCATGTGTGAAGCCCACTAGTCACATATGCTCTACGTCACTCAATTTGTTTTGTTCACGTTTTAGATTTGAAAATTCGTCACACAATGAAAGAGAAATGGGAGGTTGGGGGGGGGGGGAGCGAGGATGCGAAGAAACTTCCCCTATTTAATATTTTATGTGCTTATAAAGCATCGAGTTTGAACAAGTGTTGAGAACTTCAACTTGCTTCAACTTGCTTCACCTTAGTTCAAATGTAAAACAAAGTATAGATTTAAAAGTCAATAATAAAAAATTTACAATACTATTTTTCAATTTATATATATTCATATGAATTATATCTAATAATTAGATGATGATTGTATGAATATTTTTAAGTATTGTAGTCAATCACCGACTTTATATATGCCATTTTTCAAAGAGTATGATTCTCTTTCCTTCTTCTTATTTAAATGATCACGATTAAATCAGATCAAACATTTTATATTAATTTTTATAAAAAAAGAAAGTCACGTTATATTAATTTTTCAGAACTAAAAGATCGGCTGCCGTGTGAATCGTGATCACAGGAAAGATGGCTAATATAACGTATGAGCCACATTTCATGCGCGCTTTAACTCATTGACTCTGAATCTCGGATGCCGATTGCAATTTTGCTATTGGAAGGGAGGCATCTTTCATGACTCGAGCATAACCTACATGCGACAAGCTGTGAACTGTGTGAAGACTTCCATTTTTGATCCAGTATAATAATCCCACCACCCAATCATGTATTAAAAAATACCCTTCCTTCAATTTCCGATGCATTATTCAACAAAATAAAAAAATAAAAAAAATTGCATTATTCAACAAAAACGAATTAATCAGTGTACTTTAATTGAATTACTAATGTATCTGGCCGGAAATTTTTTTCAATATACAGCAGGTATGTCCTTACCTCATCATGTTATGGAAGGGTGAATATTTTAGTGAGTTTATCGACCAATCCGACTAATATAACTAATAAAGGGGGGAGAGGGACAGGGAGATCTGAATTATATTTTAAAATTTCAAGATAAAACCAATTCCGATAAATTATGATAATCTAAAATTCCAAAATCAAAACTAATATTTGATTATGAAAGATTTTTGAATTAGCATTGGAATGCTTGTTTCCAATCACCCTTACACCCAACACAACCCGCCTAAGAACAGTTTGGGTAGGTTGGTTTAATTTGCCCATTTTCTTGAGTGGAAATGGATTTCAACAATGTCAACTCAAGTTTATTGGATTTGACAACATATTAAGTCAAACCTGACCAATTCACCCGATGTCCACCGCCCTCCCCCTATCCCTCTTCCTCTTTTATTCTTTTATATATTTTTTAGTAAATTGTAGTAATGATCTCTCAACTTTAATCTAATTGGAGAAATGGTCCCTTAACTAAAAGTTCATTATCATTAGTCCCTCAACTCATCAAAACATCCAGCTATGGTCATTTTCATTAACTCTGTTAGAACTTCCCTCAAATTGAGTCACGTGCCATGCATGTGAGGCTAAATCAGGGGGCAAATATGGAAAGTCAAATAAGAAAAATTGTATTAATGGTCCCTCAACTTTAATCTAACTGGAGAAATGGTCCCTCAACTTTAACTCAATTGGAGCAATGGTCTTTCAACTTTAACTTAATTGTAACAATTGTCCTTCCAACATAACTCATTTTAACATAATTCTGACAGAGTTGACGAAGAGAACCATAGCTACACGTTTTGATGAGTTGAGGGACTAATGGTAATGAATTTTTAGTTAAGGAACTATTGCTTCAATTTGCTTAAAGTTTAGGAAATATTGCTACAATTTACTCTTTTTTGTGTGTGTAAACTAATGTGTGGATGCAAATTTCTTCCCCCTTGATCTTGGACAAAATTGCACCTACAAAATAAATAACACCTTTGGTTATGGCCACAAGCCTCACGCGCCCACGATGAATGAGGGGGGGCTTTGATCGAAGAACCTCCGATGCCAAAGTTAGAATTTAGAGAGAAATAGTGTTTAGAGAATTTTGGGATTTTTGCAAGAGTATTGGAATGAGTTTTTGGTGGAAATGGGAGCATATATATAGGGATAGGAGGTGGCTTAATTTAGCAATTAATATATTAATTAAGAATAATATATTAATTGGTTAATTATCAATATAAAGGGAATGTTTTTATGACTTTCATGCCATGATCAGCTAATCAATCAAATAATGGTTAAAAAGATTAGCTAACCAATGTAAAAAAGGCAAATTGTGGTAGGAAATCAAAGGGAATGGCCGGCCCCCATTTTGGAGAAGGACCAACGGCTTTTAGGGTGATTTTTGGCTTTTAATTGATAATTTAATTGAAAATTAATGAGTTTATTAGGTAATAATCCCATTAATTTGTCAATTAACTCAATTTATGTGGAATATTTGGTAGGTTATAGAATGGTTATTTAATTATTTGGCTAGGAGGGAAAGTGAGGTAAAAATATATGAAATGAGATAGGTTTTGAATTGTTACCTATTTTGGGCATTTCTGACTTGGTTAAAGATGTTTATTCGCTACTCGCGCGTAGGAATCCCAATGTGCCTCAAGGGTATTCTTGTCCTTTTTTATCCAAAGATCCACGTGTCGCCTTGTGATTATTTTTCGCTCCACAAATGCCCCCACACCTGTTGGGCTGCTTGTAGGAAAGGGCAGCAAGTGTAGAGATCTTCTTGCATCAGGAAACGTAGGATTGCTTCCTATTTTGATGTTGATTCTCTCTTTAATTGGAAATTAGGTCCTTCTAGGAAAAGGAAATAAATTTCTCTCAAAGCCTATTTAAGTCCACCTTAAGTGGGTTATTAAATCAACTTTGGAGAGCGATTTATTCTACCCTACAAGAGAGAGATAGCTTAGAGGATATTTGTTCCCCCTCCTCTAGCAATCTTCTACATCTTGCCCGTGCAAAGGACCGTCTTTCGTTGCTTTCTTCGTCTTCTTTGTGCCGCACCAATGTAAGAAAAATTTAATTTTTCTTGCCTTATTCTTGGATAGTGCTATTGTGGGGTAGCCGTCGGGGTGGCGCGGCACGTCGGCTGGCAGGGCCCAGGAGCTGGCTCGGCATGGGTTGAGGAGATGTCGTGGCAGGGACCACTACTTGGGTAGATTGGCTTGGCTTGAGCCAGGGGCAGCTTGTGCAGCTGGGGTCGAGGATTGTGGCGCTGGGACGCAGTGCTAGGCGAGCCGCATGGCTCATGTCCTTTGGGCTCTTGGACCTGACTCGGGCTAGGCTGGCGATTGAGAGAAATAAGGAGATTGCGGGTCTCATGGGCTGCTGGAATATTGGGCATGCAGGCCTCCTGCCTGCTGGAATGCTGGGTTGAGCTCCCCTACTGAGTACCATGAATGTCGTTGGCTGCTTAGTCCTCTTTATTGAAAGAAATGTGGGCTGCTCCAGAAAGAGGAGGTAAAGAGGATCAAGGCGGATGCATTGGCTTGTTTGATCGTTGTCGTGGAGCTTACTATGAATGAAGATGGAAAAAAGAGATCTTCCCCGCCTGCTCATGAGATGCCAGTTAAGAAAAAACTAAAGACTTATTCTGCTGCTCATGAGGGTCCGCTTGCTACCGAGAGGTATGTGATTGACATGACTTCTTCCAATGGGAAGAAAAATAAGGCTGCTAGATCTGAGCATGTGGCGTCTTCCATGTTGAGAATGGCTAGTACAATTGTGGATAAGATTGCTCAGCGTAAAGGTTTTATCATGCCCCTAGTGCCGAAGTCTGTACCAGGACGTTCTTTGGGAGCCAAGTCCGGTTCATCTTTGTAGAGACTTGCTATTATGAAGAGTGGTAAGGTGGACTCTGCTGCTAAAGTGGCGCCAAAGCCTGCTCCCTTTGCTGCTGAGATTGATTCGCCTCAGATTCAAGATCTTAAGCTTGCAATTTCTGAGCTTCGTTTTGCTGCTTATGCTAAGAAGGGAGTGGATGAGCTTCTCTATTTCTCCAGAATACTTGCTTGCTTTTATTTTTAAGGCTTCCATTGGTGAAGTAGTTGGAGAAGTTAGTGCCCAGACTGGGGCAGCCGGGGGTGAAGCGCCGGATGATGCCGCTGCTAAGAGCGTTACGACTGTTGAAGGTGTGGCGACCGAGTAGTCGTGGGATGTCCAAGCTGCTGTAGTGTAGTATTTTAGGTAGCCTTTAGGATTTTCTTTGTTTTTCCTTGTAGCTCTTGTTTTGCTTGAACTCCTTCGGCCTTTGCTAGTTGTTTATAAACATGTTTTCCTTCGTTTTTCTTCATCTTCACTTCTTTTGTTCATGCCCTAACCTTTAGACTTGATAGACCAGTGGCAGGCATGCTACTTTTTTATAAGCAGACAAGCTCGCGTAGCCTATGCAGCCGTAGGTGTTGGTGTAGAACTTTGCAAAGTTGTTAGCCATAGGGTTGGCAGCCGGATGCCTTACTTATAGAAGCAGACAAGTCCGCGTAACCACTAGGTTGTTAACCTTGACTTTCTTCAATTCCGTAGGTTGCGTAGCAAGTATCACAACACTTTAAGACTTGGTGTAGGTTGTTCCACGCTTGGCAGAGGTGAAGCTTATCGACTACGTAGCATGTCGGCAGTGGATAAAACTTCGTATATGCGCGCTAGCTTGTTTAACCTTTCACAAGAATGTGCGGTTGCATAAGTCTAGCGCGGCTTTACTGCTCGAAGGGCAAGCCGTAGGCAGTCTTCCGGAATCCGTAGGCTACCTTAGTGCACTCGGTAGCAGCTTTAGGATTCCAGGGCAGCCGTCCATCGAATGTACTGCGTAATGTGCTCCGTCTCTAGGGCCCGGTTCCCCACGGATTAGGCCAAGAAACCCAAAATCCTTCAGTTAGTTAAGCCTTGAAAAAGACCATTGCAGCTACTTCTAGGAATCCCGGCGCAAGCCATCGTGCATCTAGTTATACTAGGGCAGCCAGGCTCATCCACGTCTGGATATTCAGAGTGTAAAGTTTATCCTCCCATCTTGGAGAGCTGACCCATATGGGTGTCGGGGAATTGGTTTACCCTCTCGTATTGGAGAGCAATTAGTTTATCCTCTCGCACTGGAGAGCATGGTTGGTCCCTCGGGGGGCGCAATTCCTGCGATGGGTCCCTAAGAAGGGCGCAGTCTTCTTTTGAAGTGCCGGAGTGATCAGTTGTTATAAGTATGCAACCGAGCCAAGTTGTGATTACTTCTGAATTCCTCATTGAAAAATAAGTGAAACGAACGAGAACTTACCTGTAAGGTAGGAACTGCATAACAACTGGATAGTCCTCGACTTGTGAGGTGGTGCCCGTCGAGCTTCTTGAGTCTTCGGGCTTTGATGTAGTGGGAGGTCACACATGGTACTTCTTCAGATTGTAGGTGCTCCACTACTTTTCGATCTTTTTATCGTTTCATGGTAACGGGGGTATAATTACTCTTGCCGCCTATTCTGCTGAGTTTGTACAGACCTTCCCAGATGAGATCCATCTTTTTGGATGTTTCGGCCTGCCTATTGCCTTGAGGATATCTCGGCATGGACATATGCTGCTTGATGCTATATTTTCGAAAGAACTTCGCCAAATCTTTGCCCATGAATTGCAGGCCATTGTTGGTGACGATGGATTAAGGGATGCCAAATCGGTAATGCTGTTCCTCCATATGAAGCGCTCTATGTCCGTCTGAATCGTGGTCATCATGGGCTCTGCTTCCACCTATTTGGTGAAGTAGTCGGTTGCCACGAACCACGGCTGCTCGCGAGCCTTTGTAGTTGGATGCGCCGTTGACATGCGAATGCCAGAAATCTCCATTGAGGGAATATGTGCGGCTAAAGTGTGATTGACTGCCTTCGGGGCATCGTTGGGCCGAGTTGTTACGTTCGTCAGAAAACTTTGCATCTGCCAGGGTCTACACCTTTATCGTCGCCGGTTTGGATTCGGCGGAATAGTGCGTCATGATGATGACTGCAAGTAACTGTAGAATAAAGGTAGTCGGGCCCCCAGCTCTTCTCGCATGATGGTAGAGCTTATTGCTACTTTAGATACCGTCAAACATGCGAATAAGTCCTCCGCTGCTTCTAGGGAGGTGATGTCGGGTACTTCTTCAAGTCCTTGAATATGCATTGGCGAGCCTCATCCCAAAGTGCATGCTTCTCTGCTAAAGCAAAAGAGTCTGCCAGAGTTAGATCTTCTTTCATGATCAATTTTCTGAATAACGGGTGGTCTGCTGGAAGTCCTTTTTGGAAGGCTGCTCTAGCTATCGAGTCGTTGCATCCGACTATTTTTGCCTTCTCTACTTTGAACCTCCTCACATAGTCGCGAAGTGACTCATTTGGGTTCTTCTTGACGTCGAACAAATGGTCAGACTTCTTTTTGATCGAGCGATAGGATGAATATTCTTTGGTGAAAACCAAAGAAAGTTCGTAGAAATTCTGGATGGATTGTGGCGGCAGGGTGTAGAACCAATCTTGCGCCTCGCCTTGTAGAGTGGTGGCGAATATCTTGCACATGAGATCATCGTTATTTCGATAAAGGATCATTGCACTTTGGTAACGTTTTAAGTGTCTCTCCGGGTCTTCATCCCCTTTGAAAGATGTGAAATGTGGCATGCTGAACTCGCGTGGAGGCTCTGCCTGCTCGATCTCCTCCGTGAAGGGTGACCTGCTTATGTTGGTTATGTTCCGTCGTAGTGCCTCGTCGGTGACCTCGTTGCGTTGGAAATCATGTAATCGCTTGGTCAAGAGTCTCTTTACTTCTTCCTGAATTTGCCTTTGTTGGGGTAGTGGAGCTCTCGGCTGCCCCCAGTCATGACTTGCTGGTCTAGGCTGCTCTTTCATGTGTTTGGCTCGTCTATGCCGCAGATGCAGTGCATGTGGTGCGTTCCTAGTAGGCGAGCGAGTTCTTCGCAGGCTGCTGGTTGAACTTGAGCTGGATTGAGTGACTGCTTCTCTCCGTCCGTCGTGCTGCCTACTCTGATGTGAGGTGGAGGACGCTCCTTGTGGGCTTAGCTGCGAATAGACACTTTGCCCGGAAGGTTGTTCATGTTGACTATCGGAGTGCATGCTCCTCCGCGTTCTAAGACGGGAATGTACACTGCCCAAACGTTCGGCTCGTGGCTGGTCAAGTGGCTGCTTGCCGGGACGCTGCTGGAAGTGTCCGTTTGCCCTTGTCTTACTTCGGGATACCTCATCCGGGGCACGTTGGATCCCGATGCGTTGCAAAAGTTGATTCACCAAGGTTGTCTGTTGTGCAAGGGTGCTCGTCAACTCTATGACTTGTCGAGACAAGTGTTGTTCGCCATTTGGATTAGAAGAGCTTGGAAGGAATGCGCCTCATTGGGCAGTGGAAGGGTGGTAGACTCCGGGTGCGAGATTTGAGTTGGGAAATGTCAAATCCGTAAAAAAATGTGGTGAGAATGCTCCCGGCTCGATGGTAGGTCCAGATGGTTGAGATAGTCTTGGGCCGACTTGGGCTGCTTGGAAAGCCACGGGAGCAGTCTGGGCCTTGAGAGTGGGCTGCTCGTCGGGAGCAGGCTGGACCACGGGAGTGGGCTGCTCGTCGGGAGCAGGCTGGGCCACGAGAGCAGGCTGCTTGGCAGGAGCAGGCTGGGCCACGGGAGTAGGCTGTTCGACTGAAGCAGGCTGGGCCATGGGAGTGGGCTGCTCGTCGGGAGCAGGCTGCTTGGCAGGAGCAGGCTGGGCCACGGGAGTGGGCTGCTCGACGGAAGCAGGCTGGATCACGGGAGTGGGCTGCTCGACGGAAGCAGGCTGGGTCACGAGAGCAGGCTGCTTGGCAGGAGCAGGTTGGGCCGTGAGAGTGGGCTGCTCGACGGAAGCATGTTGGACCACGGGAGTGGGATGTTCGTCGGGAGCAGGCTGGGCCGCGAGAGCAGGTTGCTTGGCGGGAGCAGGCTGCTTAGAATGTGATGCAAGCGAATGCGAGGCTTGGGCCCGGGCCCGTGCAAACTTGGATGGCACGACTTGGGCCGTGGCCTTGGTGTCGTGAGCCTTGGATGGCACGGCTCGAGCCGTGGTGAAGGCACCATGGACCTCGCCACGGGTGGCTACCGAGGTAGCCACCGTGGTGGTTCCCATGGTGGAAACTCGTGGTGGTGGTGGTGCTCCACTTATTGTCGCATTTAGCCTCACGGATCTCCGCAATCCCATTTCTTGAACATTAGAATTTTCACTTGTGGAATTTTCTAAATTTCTAGCCATTATATTTTGCTTATACGTTTTATCAAAGAACCTTTGCAAGTAAAAAATTCCAATAATAAAAACGTATGAAAAATATTCAAATGGACTAGAAAATAAAGAAAAAACCTTTTTGTGCGAGAGTCTTCTACGAGTATGGATTTCAACTCTCAATGAAAGCACCAATTTGTGGATGCAAATTTCTTCCCCCTTGATCTTGGACAAAATTGCACCTACAAAATAAATAACACATTTGGTTATGGCCACAAGCCTCACGCGCCCACGATGAATGGGGGGGCTTTGGCCGAAGAACCTCCGATGCCAAAGTTAGAATTTAGAGAGAAATAGTGTTTAGAGAATTTTGGGATTTTTGCAAGAGTATTGGAATGGGTTTTTGGTGGAAATGGGAGCATATAAATAGGGATAGGAGGTGGATTAATTTAGCAATTAATATATTAATTAAGAATAATATATTAATTGGTTAATTATCAATATAAAGGGAATGTTTTTATGACTTTCATGGCATGATCAGCTAATCAATCAAATAATGGTTGAAAAGATTAGCTAACCAATGTAAAAAAGGCAAATTGTGATAGGAAATCAAAGGGAATGGCCGGCCCCCATTTTGGAGAAGGACCAACAGCTTTTAGGGTGATTTTTGGCTTTTAATTGATAATTTAATTGAAAATTAATGAGTTTATTAGGTAATAATCCCATTAATTTGTCAATTAATTCAATTTATGTGGAATATTTGGTAGGTTATATAATGGTTATTTAATTATTTGGCTAGGAGGGAAAGTGAGGTAAAAATATATGAAATGAGATAGGTTTTGAATTGTTACCTATTTTGGGCATTTCTGACTTGGTTAAAGATGTTTATTCGCTACTCGTGCGTAGGAATCCCAATGTGCCTCAAGGGTATTCTTGTCCTTTTTTATCCATAGATCCACGTATCGCCTTGTGATTATTTTTCGCTCCACATAATGTATTATTCAATAACAGTTACATAAAAAAGTTTCAGAGTTTAATGACCTATATATGACTATAGGTACTATATGTTTGAATCTGCAGCCTACGAACGTGATACTTTCCTTCTTTAATTGGTCCAAGTGGAGGAGAGGTGTTGGTATCGAATTTTCAATGCACTTAAGCAGTGTTTAGGGCTGAATTTGGAATTTGGAATTTGTGTTTGATAGCAAGTGGAATGTAATGGAAAATCATGGCAAACCAATAAAGGGATGTAATCATGCAGACCAATATTGGTAATCGGTAGGCTCATAGCTTTTTACCAAAACTATTTCAAAACTTCAAAGTTCTGTTCACACATGTAGCGTAATTTTTATTAAACATTTTCAGCCTGGTATAAGAAGAAGTCTCGATCAAACTCCTAATTAACTAGTCAAAATTTTAATTCATTTCTAATTACCAATATTTACCAATACTTAAAAGTTAGGACAGCTCTGTATGTATCATCATAACTAGAGAATAATCAGAGAATACTTGTTTACTAAGTCCTAATCACCTTCCTAATCTCTTCTCTTGATCGATTACGGCGGAAGCTAACTTGTTACTCGGTTGCATCAAACAAGTGTGTGTGTGTCTCTCTCTCTCTCTCCACTGTCTGTGGCTCCTCTGTCTGCATGCATATGTATAATGGGAACATGTGCCCTAGTTTTGATTCTATATCCATTCCTCTTGTTTGGTTACTCATTGAACCCTTTTGAGTTGTGTTTTACAAATTGGACTTTAATTTAATTTTTGGTAGATAACCATTCGTCCTAAAATTCAAGTGGTTGAGGAATCGATTAAGAATTATATCAATTTTATACACTTCTTCATGTGCAAACTCTCATTTTATGCATGGAGTGCAAACTAGTTTATATATGCATGGAGAGTCAACTTTACATTGCACCCTGTAGATCAACAACTAAGTGAGAAACAAGAATTGAAATCAAGAGCTTTTATAAATAAGGTTATAATACTACATTAGGCCTAGAAGCTCAAATTGTCAAAAGAATGAACAACAATATGTCATGCAAAATTTTCATTATTTATAAGACATTCACTCTTTAACCGATTGCATTGCAATGAGTAAAAACATAGTGGAATAGTGGTGGTACCTTTCTAACTTTTCATCTCTTAGATTCAGTTAAAGGTCTTGGATATTCATGAATGTGATCAAGCAGCACTTAGACTTTAGACAAGAAAAAACATAGTGGAGAACCTTTAGATACTGAAGTGTCACAAATTCTAACTCTTCCTTTCCTGTTCCTCATTGTACCCCAGAAACCATACTTGGAGCTGCAGGTAGATATTTTGTTTTTTGCTAGGCAGGTAGATATTTTGTTCGAGTCCCACAATTCATAGTTTCTACCAAATAATGAAAAGAAACATACAAAATCCAACTCCCACTTCTTCAAACACTACAAAAAAACGTAGTCATTACCGACGAAGATTTTCCGAGGGCCCAAAAAAATCGTCATAGAAAGCACATTTTGTGACCATAAAATATAGGTTGTCGGTAACATAGCATGACACAAATTTTTATTACCAACGCATATAATGTCCTCGGAAAAAGTCTCAAGTTTCGTCGGAAATGCACTTTTGTTTGGCGGGAAGAATTGGCTTCAGTTGTATTAACGACGAGTAAAGTTCCTATTGGAAATATAATGGTTATTTCCGAAGATTCACTCATGTTGACGAAATTGATTTAGTATTTTTGAGTGAAAAAAAAGTCCTCTCGGTAATGTTTATATATATTTTTAGGGAAAAAAAGTCCTCGGTAATGCTTTTATATTTTGAGGGTGATTAGTTGTTGTCAAAAGTAATCATATTTTTCTGACAAAAATTTTTCTTTCTTAGAATAAATTTTTTAAGGCATATGGTTTTGTTGGAATCAATTATTTACTAATGGTCACATGTATCGTTGGAATATTCTTGAAATAAGTTTGATGCTTAATTTAAATTCTACAATAAATAGATCATATAACTTAGAATACATATGGAGAAGATTGGACCATAAAATTAACAATAAAATTGGAGTTAAAATAACCGTTAAATCTTTAGTTTTCGTTTATAACTGTCGAAAGGTTTTGTATCGTTAGCTAATATCTGAATGTCTGTTTTTTGTGATTTTTTACGTATGAGATCTTGGAGCATATACGAACAAGTTTGACGGTTGGATCATTGAAATTAGTTTTGTAGAATGTGTATCCTTTCAAAATGATAGATTCAACAAACACTTGAAGTTTATTTTATACTTCTATTAAGTAGAACATAATCCACTAGTGCAAATATTTTAAATTGAAGATCGAATTCGTTCATCATACTCTTATAAGGTTGAGGAGTGTATTTGTAAAATATCATCAAAATCGGAGTTAAAATAACCGTTAAATCATTAGTTTTCGTTTGTAATCGTCGAAAGGTTTCGTCCCATTACCTAATATCTGAATGTCAGTTTTTTGTGATTTTTTACGTATGCGATCTTGGAGCGTATACAAACAAGTTTAAAGGTTGGATCGTTGAAACTAGTTTTGTAGAATGTGTATCTCTTCAAAACGATAGATTCAACAAACACTTGTAGTTTATTTTATACTTCCATTAAGTAGAACATAATAATTTGTGGTATCCACTAGTGAAAATATTTTAAATTGAAGATCAAATTCGCTCATTGTACTCTTATAGAGTTGAGGAGTGTATCTGTAAAAAATCATTAAAATTGAAGTTAAAATAACCGTTAAATCGTTAGTTTTTGTTTATAACCGTCGAGCTTTGCCCTCCTTGAGATCTCGATATGGATAACATGCTTGTGTTGGCGGGGAGAAGTGTATGAGCTTTTTTCTTCTTCTTCAGGTTCCACATGAGGTGTGAGTTCGAGCCCCCCGAGCGTTGGTGTTTGGCCTACAACGGCTTGGTCTTCTATAACCATATCCATTTTCATGGATTTTTCATTGGGTGGGGCCATTGTTTGGCCTTCATCAATGTGTATGATTTGTTTTTCCTTGGTTGTAGTAGGGTGAGTGTGCTTTGTAGAGAGGATTTGACACATTTGATCTATCAACTTTTTCAAAATTTCTCCAAAAGTTGTATAGCTTTCCTCCACCCTTTTAAAACACTTATTCACCTCTTCACCATACTCGATGCTTGCCACATGGAGTTTGGACACCTTCTCTAATTTGCCCACATCCTTTTTGTAGAGCTTTTCATCCGGATGATCATGAGTTGGCATCTCATATATTGGCTCTATGTACTCATTGGAAGCATTTTGATACTCAAAGCCATTTGTTGGCCTATCATAGTATTCATGAATGTGATTGTCTTCAAAAGAATAATAACCTTCATCATAGCCATAAGTTGGCCAATCTTCAAGATTATTATTTATTTGATGGCCATTAGTTGGCCGACAATCATGTTCCATAGGAATTGAGTACTCTTCAGCCATGTACCCATAAGTTGGCAACTCATAGGTTGGCTCTATGTGATAGTCATAGCTTGGGCGCTCTTCAACAATGTCATCCTCCTCATACTCCGAAAAAGCGTATTGAGAAAAATCATGAACATAAGGATTGTTCATAATCTAACTCTATATAAGGATCCCATCGAGCGTGCCAAAATATGTTCGCTCCCTAAATTCGGCATGGGCCTTGCTGGCATGCTAGGAATTTATTCAAACACGAGATTGGTGAGGTGCGGGCGTGCCACTACTAGATGTCGCTAGTAGACGGATTTTGAATGATTTAGGTTGCACCTGAGTTCGACTTCTGACCAAGAGATTGTGCCATTGAGTGAGAGTGACTCAAATCAAGGTTATTTGTTTGCCTTAAAAATAAGGACTTTACTTATATGGAGAGGTAGAACAATATGTAAATGACAAAGGAAAATGAATGGCTAATATTGTAGATTGCTTGTAAATTAAATGACTAAAGATGAGTTGTACATGAAAACTACAAAGGAGATCGATACTGCAAGTGAGCAGCATAGCTAATAAACTAGATAAAAGAAGGCTTTTGATGAAGGTTGATCCTGAAAAGGATGAAGGCTTGGTGCTGACTACAGCTTCGTATGCAATAATCCTTATGCTTGTGATCATTTATATAGAGGTCTGGAAGAAACCCCCTGCTAAGGACATTGCACTTGCCCGAAAGAAGCTTGGGCAGCTTGCATTTCATTGCCAACTTGCATGTAGAAATAATATTAAAAGGGGAACTTGCATTTCCACCACATGTTTTTTAGCACATGTCTCCTCCACTTGTAATAAACTAACAATTAAAAGAAGCATGTTAGCTTCTTTCATATTATCATTGTCCGAAAGCTCTCTCATCCACTTGCAATACATGCATGTATCTTGATTAAACAAAGGCTTGACAAACCTCCACCACCCAAACAAATGGGAAAAACAATATTATAGTTCCAAACCCCTCCATTTGCAGCCAAATATCTTTCCAAGTTAGTTTTCTTACACATTAATCATCCAAATGCCATATTTTACCCAAATTGTCCAAATAAGTAAAAATGGGTATATTTTGGGTATATTTTGAGTGCAAACACTTTCTTTTCAATGAAAGTGGACTTGATCAGATATATGATAAAGCAGAGCAACACCAACAGTTCTCACCAGAAGTTTATGCATTGTGCACGCACAGCCAATCGAGTCTCTTTCCCTTACCAGTCGGTCACTGTATATGTCTGAAGTTTTTGAAAGGTATCATTTTTTATGGGACAAATAAATCCCATCTGTACCTATTTTTTCAGCTAAAATCAAACGGAGAGATGGGCTACTTTTTTTTTTTTTTCATTGAACCATAATTAGTCACATTATGATTGTAGTCTTAAAGTAAGGATCCTCGCCAAATTCTCTTTGTGAGGATCTTCGGAATCCTCAAAATCACATCATTTCATCGTACATCGTGCGGTCAGAAATCATTGTAAATTTTTTTATTTAAAATTAAATATAAATAGTACCTAATGAAAATTGACCGTAAAATATACGATGAACGAATGTAATTGGAAAATCTCTGGGATCCTCTCTCATAGTCTTATCCCTTTAATTTTGATTGAAATACAACTTAAAATCACATTATTCGGTTATTTATATCTTCCCTTTTTCTTTGCGTTAGGAGTTTTGTTGGTAGGTCAACTATATGATGAATTGTAATACCTAAACATCTGTTTTTACGAGTCTTAATTTAGCTACTAATGAGTTGTGGGCTCGATTTAGACAACTAGAGTGTGCATGGGATTACCTTTTAGTTGCAATTACCTCATCTTATTAGGGTTACGGAAAAAAACACCCCAATGGATGTAAGATTGAATTCATGATCTTTAGTCCTAACATTTTCTCTCTCCTCTCCCCATACAAATTTTAGAAAAACTTGTGTAATGGGATTTGGGTCACATAACTCTCATAAAATTAAAACATAAGACTCGTGTATTGTTCTCTCAGACCTTATATTGGTCTCGTAAGTGTGATGACTCTCCTAAAACGACAATCCTACTAAAGTTTATCACGACTTTAGGAGCTCATGTTATTAGATTATTCACTTAATTATTCTTGTTCTTTTTCCAATGAAAGAGGACCGAAGCTTCCCTCGGCTTTAGGAGCTCATGTTATGTTAGATTATTAACTCAATTATTCTTGTTCCTTTTTCTGTCAAGGGAGGCCGGGCTAGTCCGAATGGACACTAACAACAACCCTCTTCTTGTAGTCAGTACAGTCAATACAAATTAATATATATTAAAACCCAAACTCCTGGTTAGTATCCGTGGACAGTGGAGTGGCGAAAACACCCTCCAAAATTTTTTCCCTCAACGTTTTCCTCCATCTTTTCAACAGTGCAAGGACGATTCTGCCCTTGGTAACCACGCGTCTGTCATCGGTGGTTCTTCTGCTCCGTTTCTTCCCTGCCTTTTGTTTGGGTTCCCTTCTCCCTCCTCGCCTCACTCTTCTCTGCACCAAGCAGCTCGATTTAGGGCTTCACCATTTCTCTTCGAATCAAGGTCTCTATTTCTCTCCCTATTTTCCCAATCTAGGTTTCCCTCTCTCTGTGTAAAAACCCTAGATTTCGCCACTGCCGGAGAGTCGAAGCTCGGCCCTTCGAGCCTCAATCCGCCTTGCCGATTACCTACTCTCGGCGCCTCCACCTAAACCCCTCTCGTAAATTTCCCAACTTTTCCCCCAATTCTTTGTTCTCTCTATTTCTGCGCTTTCGAAAGGTTTTAGATTTTCGCCTTCTTAAGCTTATGTTTCTGAAAAGACCTTGATTTTGTGTTTAATTTGGGTTGTTGCGTCGTGAATTTTGAATTTTATGTTTAATTTGGGTTTTTACATTGTGAATTTTGAATCTTTAGCCTGATTATTCTGTAATTAATTTTAATTTTGTGGGTTTGAGTAAATTCCGCACCTTTTCTTTTCGTTCTTTAATTTTTGAGTTCGATCTGTTAAATATGTGTGATTAGTGGGTTTTTCCGATCTGTTAAAGATTGAGACTTTTGTTCTACCAAATTTGAGTTGCAGCAGAAGGAAGCTAGGAGGTGCAGCAACTGGAAGTCGGATTTCACTCCCGTGGCTGCAATTAGATCAAGTTTTGGCTGATTTGATCTGAGCACGCACAGATTGTTTTTGACTCCTACCCTCCCAGAAACTTGAGGTACAAAAATTTCAAATTTTTTTGTGTTTTTTTTTATATTTATTTTCAGTGTTAATTTCTGATTAAATTATTATTTTTGATAAACCCATTTAGAATCTGATCTGGGTTTTGCCTGGATTCCATAGTAAAAACCTTGAAACTTGAAGGTATAAAAATGTAAGTGATTTATTTATTTTCAGTGTTACTCTCTGATTAATATTATTCTGGGTTTTGCAGAAATGTTATTCTTGCTGAAGACCTGCCATGTAAGTGATTTAATTTTTGCTTTTCGAATTTCTACTTTTCATGCATAATTATGAATATGTAGATGATTTGTGGGTAATTTTTTTTTACTTAATCTCCAATTCAAAGTGGGTGATTGCAGATTGATTGATCTGTACAAGCTTGCAATTAAGGCCCTTGGCCTAGTCTCACCTCCTCCCCATGAACAATAAGGGATGAAGTTTCAGGGTTCCATGCCCCGTGGATGCAATATTGAAGAAACCTTGCAGTGCATTTTGCAATCATTTGAACATAATAAGACATTAATTAATATCGTGTTCACATAAACCCACGGGGAATGTCATTGTTAACTGTTAACAATTTAAAGTGCTTGTACAAATTTTTAGTGATAAACAAAGCTTTATCTCGTACTAATTAGAAGAACATGCAAACAACGTAACAGATCGATCTAACTGCACTGTTTGTCAACGATGAACATGCATGTCCCTTCTTTCAAGCAACTAAAGCTTTTTACGAAATCTAGAATTCTGTGGTTGTCACGTGCAACACCAGAAGAGGGATCATGGGCTGTAAGCAGGACGTGGAGTGTTTTGGAATGCATTTTACATTATACAAGACAATCATTTCTAGCATATTTAAATTATGGTGCTGCTGGAACGTCATCTTCACTCTTCATAAGAAGCAAAGAAATCAAATGCACTTTTGCGAGGACCCGGATGACAGTTGCCATTAGAGCTGCTCCTGAAACTCCGCCGAGAAGCGACCCTTTGCTTAAATAAAAAATAACACCAGTGCTTAAAAACGTAACAACGTAAAGAAAACAAACAACAAGCATGTATTTTTCGAGCATCTCTCTGTAATTTTGCAGAAGAAATTAAGAGCTTAAAGGCAAATGAGCCGCCGCCGAGGAGGCCGTAGACTGCAGAGATAGCCGGAGCCATCTCCGCCAGCTAATTAAGAAGTGCACAAGAATCGACGACTGCATTTTAGGTTCGGATTTGAAGCTTGTGTTGCTGACTGCCAATTTGCCCGCAGCGTAATCGTAGCGAAAGGGATCCGGGTTGGAAAATGCGGGAGAGTTGAATGTGGGAATTCTGCGACGGTGTTCGTACAAACAATTTCAAGGTAGCTGGGAGGACAGGGAGACTGGGGAACGGGGGGCAAAGAAGGGGGGGCGCCAATTTCACTTGGGGTTTGACAGAAAGCCCAAAATTTGGTGCGAAGAGGGAATTCCCGGTTGATAGTTTGATTTACAAGAATGACTTACACAGATCGTATAACATTATTAGATTAAGAAATGAGAGACTTACATAGATCGTGTAATATTATTAGATCAAGAAGTTACGTGGCATAAACTCGTTCCATGTAAGTTATTTTTTTGATTAAATTATTGGTAGTCTCATTAACATAATAAAACGAATATAACGGTGTTGGGATTTATATCATTTTCTGCAACGAAAATGATAAAAAGTGTTGTCGAAAACTTTCAAGTGAGTATAATTTGTTTTATTACAATTAGTACTCTAAGATGTAGAAAGATCTGAATCCGAGATACAATATGTTCAAATAAAGGATTCTATCCAAAATCATTTATATGTTAAAGTGTATAGTATGTCAGAATGTGAAATAATAATGTAAAACTTTAACCAAAGTATAAAATTCAAAGACGACTTTATTGATAAGATTGAAACTTAAGTCTCTGTTTTTCACTTTTATATATCACCAATATATTTTTTTCCATCATTGATTTTGTTAGTGTTGACCCTAAAAGTTACAAAGTTTACTTGTTGCGCATGCCAAGTAATGAGTTATTTACGTTCTTCTTGTGAATGCGGGTGTGCAACTCCCAACAGAGCTTGGTTAGGTGAGTAGAATAGATGTGGTGGTGATGTTGAATGTGTTGCTGACTTTTGCACTTGAGCGACTATGGCTAAGGAAGGAACACCTCTCAACCTAGGTTCTAGGAACTTGAAGACAAGGTTGCTTAGTTCATTGCAAAGTTTAGGATCTCCTGCACCAAGTTTGGCTGCCTCAATTATATTTGTGAGAATATAGGTACGTCGAATCAATATCAAGCTATAGGGGCAAAGATCCTCAAAGGAGATGAACGTTTTAATGGTGAACGTGGTTCAGCCATCTGAATGCCAATCTGCAAAATGCATATGAGAGTAACTAATCATAGACCACTTCACTTCTTTGGGAAGCTAATGAAGTGACCTCTTACGACAAAGGAATCGAAGACTCTTTGTTAGCTGAGACTTGGATAGATAATCAACCGAACTAGAAGTAGTGTTGTTCCACCAAAATGAAGGTACTCTCGGAGCAATTAGTTCTATGGCTCCAGTGATGTTCCAACAAATTGAATATGATGTTGGTTACTAACCCAATATTTTCAAACAAATTGAATATGTGATGACGGAAGTGTTAGGATAATTAGTACTTTTCTCAAGGTTGTGTGAAGGTTTCACATATAGCGAGGGTTTTTGCATAGATTGTTTGGGTTGTTTATTGAGTTGAAAGGGCTTTTCATGTTGCAAAACCTCTTCTATTTATAAGGATGGCCTTCATGATAAATAAGTCTGGCGAATGAAAGTCTTGATGGAACTATGTCACTCAGCACTTACCTGAATATTCTTTCTTTATCCCATTTAATTAATCCATTGCCGAGCGAAACTCATCTTCATCTAGTCTTATTTTATTCCAACTAGGATTCTAAACTTGACCCCATTATGTATTTACTTCATTCTTATCTGATCAAGAATAAATTATGATCCTTTGGATAATTCGTATTTAATCACGACTTTATTCTGACCATTAACAATTGCAATTTGCCCAGGACTCAACCGAGCCATATCTAATTTGAATCCTCACACACTCGTATTTACATAAGGACTTGATCGAAACAACCCTTTATTGGGCTAAAAGCCCAGTGGCCTAAAGGATCTTTATTGGGCTGAGGATTGTAATTTTCCAGTTTGGATTAACCCATTCTCAACCCAAACTGTTATTTAAGGCTTAAACAATTTTTTGCAATTTTTTGTTTTCATGCATCTCAATCCCTTTTGGGTGCGTTTGGTACGCAGACGGAACGGAACGGGACGGGACGGAACGGAACGGAACGGGACGGGACGGGACGGAACGAAGGTGTAATTTTTGAAAAAGACATGGGGTATATTTGTCTTAAAATGGTAAAACATTGCGTTCCACAAACGTGGAACAAACCCGTTCCAGGGGGGAGGTGGAACGCAAAAACACTCAAAATCTGTCCCGTGGAACAGCCCGTTCCACCCATTTTTGGCGCACCAAACGCGGGACGGAACGCCTCGTCCCGTTCCGTCCCGTCCCGTCCCACGTACCAAACGCACCCTTTATGTTATAGAAAAAAAAATTGGTCACTCAATATTCTATGAGTTGAGAGTTATCATGGCCTAAAATTCGAAATCGATAACGTGGTCTTAAATTCAAATTTTATGACACAATGATTTTTAATTTAATGGAAAATGAAAATGCAAATTATAAAGTGATTTTCGAGAATATAAACACGTGAACTTTAAAGATAATGAGATAGTGTATAATCTTGTGGAGGCTGGATGTTGCTCACACTGGACGTCACATGAATGTTGCTCATATAATTTTACAATTATTTTTTTGGCACACAAAGCTGACGCTTTCGAATAGAAGTAAATCCAACAATTGTCTGTTAGACTAACATGTATTAAAGAGTATGTTGCTACGTGTGCGTTAAAAGCATCCTCAAAAGACTTTACAAATGTTGTTCTACAAATACAAGTTTGGTTACCTAAGTGACACTTTGTTCTACAAATCAGTAGCATTTTTATTCTGATTTCAAACAATAGAGTATACAACTTCAACTAGAATATGATTTTGACTCCAGCCCCTTCCAACCCTTGTTCATTTCAATTCTCCTAATTTAATTCCTTTCATTCCAATTACGAATCATCGAACAAGTTATCAAGGATTTGTAGAGTTTTGATGAAGATGTTTTGAATATGGTTACTTGTTATTTTGTGTGTAATTTCCTCTTTGTTGCTAAAACTTTTTGACACAGTACAAATTTACATCAAAATCATTATTAAACCAGCATTCTTTTACATCTCTTCTATACAATCAATTCACCAAGGTCGTCCAAATCAACGGCTGAGATCAATCAAGCAATCAACTAGCAAGCATACGATTTCTTTGTCATGTCATCAGACACTGACTGTAGTAACGAAACAGACGAAACTTTGTCCCGAAAGGTCTCCAATACTTGAGTAGCCGAAGGCCTCAGTGTCGGTGACTGACGCAAGCACATTGCTGAAATACCAAGCATGGTCTTGGCCTCTTCGACGTCAAACCCTGCCGCGCCCAACCGCGGGTCCACCAACTCGGCCACCTCCGCTGCGTCACAACCGCCGTACCTCAACCTGGGCCCCACCAACGTCGTCAAGAACTGCCCTTTTTCGGAGCAAAATGCCTCCATTCCGGTCACGAGCTCCAAGATCAAAACGCCGAAGCTGTATACGTCGTTTTTCTTCGAAGCGATTCCTGTTCGGAGGTAGTGCGGGTCGGTGTAGCCCGGGGAGCCCATCATCGTCAAGACGTGATTTCTCATCAACGACGGCGGTTGGACCGTCGAGGAAAACCCCATCTTCGCCGACCCGAAATCGCAGAGCTTGCAGTTGAGATTTTCGTCGAGCAAGATATTTGAGGCTTTGATGTCCATGTGAACGATTTGGAGGGCGCATTTCTCGTGGAGGTATTCTAATGCTTGTGCGATTTGGAAGGCGATTGCCATTCGGTTCTTCCACGGCATCGCTGGGGTGGCGTCTCCGCCGTGGAGCTTCTCTTGGAGATTTCCGTAGACGACGTACTCGAAAACCAGAGCACCCTCCTCTGTTTCACATAACAAAATACAAAACATTATTATTTGAATAAATTGGACTGAACCCACAAAGAAAATAAGAATAAATCACAAATTAATATCAAGAAAATTGTACTCTACTACGACCCAACTACATCTGACACAAAAAAGTTTAAGTGTTGCTGAGTGGCAGAAACACTAGATGCTTCTTTAACAAGCAAGTTTTCTCAAGAAGTAATCACTAAGATTTTTAATAAAAATTACACATTTTAGCAAAGTGACTCTGAGATTGCTTCTCTAGAAAACATTCTCACTTCTAAGCAATTTTGCTGGGAGTAATTTATTATAAACACGTTGAAATTTTATTAAAAACCAACTGCTTAATGAAAATACAATTCATGGTTTATGAGGAGCATCGGAGCATCTGATACGTGCTTCTTCATAAAATGTTTTTACAAGTCAGAAACTTTATTTTGTTTATTTTGTTTTTTTTTAGTGGAATACGGTCGGAAACAAGTTTGACTATCAAGAACCATGTTAAGCACAATCCTAAACATGTCCTTAATTTATGGACTGACCTTGGTTGTCGGAGTAGCCAAGAAGCTTGACGATGTGGTGGTGCTCAAGGCGGAGGAGAATATCGAGTTCTTGCTTAAAAACCCGGCTCAGCCGCTCGCTGCCGTTGTGGACCTTAATCGCACAGAACCTATCACCGGAATTAGGGTCCGGGTTTCGCGCCAAGTACACATTGCTGAACCCTCCAGTTCCAATCACCTTGGAGAAGCCATCAGTAGATCTCTCTATCCAATCCCACCTTAATTTCTTCACGCTGAACTCCCCACTTTCTTCATTATGGTCCTCCTTTTCGACATCGATTCGATTTTGCTTGCGTTTTGATCTGAATCCGAAGCATCTGATTACCACCATGACTGAAACAATGAGGAAGGCAGCGGCGGCGGAGATTGTGAGAGATGTGATGAGGGTTTTGGAAGTGTCAACGTGGGAAGATGGTTTTAAAGGGGAGGTTGACGGTGGGTTGGTGGAGGACAGAGAGGAAGAGAAGGAGAGAGAAAGGAGGGTGGTGGTGGTGGTTGGGATGGAGCGAGAAGCCTCGGAGAAAGTAGAGAGTGAGGAAAACAAAAGTATGGAGGTGAAGAAGTAGGAGTAACAGCAGACAAAACTGTAAGCGTGTGGTCTTTCGGTAACAACTTCATCTTCTTCTTTGAGGTGAGATTTGGCCATGGAAGGAGGCACAATCTGACAGGGGTGATCTCGATCCAGACATAAAAGAAACAAATGGGCAAGCTTCATTCCTACTTTCCCACATATGGAATTGAAAAAGGAAAAGGAAAAAGAGCGTGTATTTAGATCTCGCACCAATCAAAATCAAGATCTTAGTCTTTTTTTATTTATTGATTTCATAAATTGAAAAGCAACAGAAATATTTTAAGAAGGTTTTAATGAAAAGCCCGTAATACTGTTCACTTTAACGAAAAATCATATTTTTACACTAAAAGGTCAAACCTGGTACTATTTAATTTACCTTATATTTTCTCCTTATCATTAAAACTCAAAGTTTTCAAGCCCTTCTCATTAGTTTTCTTATATTTTAATGGGTTGAGAAAATAACCCGGTACAGTAAGTGTCATAATATAATTAATTGAATTTTCATTTTTAATTTTTAATAAATTGTATTATTACACTTAATGTACAAAATCGTGTTCAAAACACACTAAAAATCTCTCCTAATTTTCCCATTTCCTTACCAACAACATTTAGATAACTACAATAGGATTTTTTTTTTCCGGCCAAATTTCATCTAAACTATTGGCCGAAGAAAAAATTATTTAACAAGTGATGAATTGCCTGATCTATAAAATATTCCTGTTTAACTTTGCATCCTGAGTTTAAACCCCTCTTCCTTCTCTCAATTTAATATTTAGACAGTGATTGAAAGATAATTTATCACCTCTGTTATTCAAAGACATTACTTCTTGACAGCTATATGACCTGCGGATTGTTTATTTTGAATAAAGGATAATATCTACCCTGAATGAGTGGGAGAGTCAGTTCAGCTTCACAATGAACTAACAATATAACTAGCGTACTTAGGATATGAATTATGTTAAACTAAAAAAATAAAGTAAGAATAGTAAGTTGTAAAAACGATGTGGAATTTGTCACTTGTACGCACAAAGTGTTTGAATTTTTTTCTTTTTTAAAAAGGAGAAAAAAAATTGGATAAGTTGATGGTTTCACCATGACAGTCTACCGTTTCAGAGATAGGTAAAGACTCATAGAGGCATTTCAATCTCTTTCTGGCTAACATCGTGCGAGTCATAGAGGCATTTTAGCCTTCCTATCCACCCACAAAAGCATTTCAATCTCTCATTGACTACTATCGTGTGATTCATTAACATTAAGAATCGAACATGGACATGTCGTGTGAAATACGGGTTTAGAATTCATTTCCAACTACTGAACCATCCTATGATGATGTTTGAATTTTTTTTTTTTAAATCCAATTATTGTTAGCAATATTGTTGAAGGGGTATGATATCCACACACTTTTTTTTTTACTTCTCACACACCCTTCTAATTTTCGGCCGTCGAATCAGATGAATTGAAGAAAATCAACGAATAGAAATTAACAAAAAATGTGTGAAAAGTAAAATAAGGTATGTGGATAGCACACCTTCTATAGTCGTTTCTTTTCTTTTCTTATCAGAATTTAATAATGTGGTCCAGTCAAAATAGTACGATTGTTACTTGCCAGTTCCCTTGCCGTGTGCACAAGGTATTGTTTTGCGAAGGCTTTATGTCATCCTAGTCATTTTGCACATTTCAAAGCCATCATTTAATTCCAACCACCAGAATACTCTCATTTAATTCACCAAAAAAAACTATAATTTTAGGAGAGGGATCCTCTTCGGACCTTTCCTTCTAATCCATCAAGTCCAAGAATTCAGATTGTTGAAATGTAATTCAACAACTACAAACAGTGATTCAATTTAAAAGTTATAATAACTTTAACCGTTGGATCAAATTTCAACAATCCAGATTCCTAAACTTCGTGGATTAAGAGAAAGGGATCCGAACATGATCTCTTTCCATAATTTTATTTTAGAGAGCTATAAGACTCCAGTGTTCTATTTTGTCATGCACATTATCATCTCACTCACCATAAAAAGCTAAAAATTTGAAATGTTATTTTGTCATCAACTATTATTTTTAAAATAACCTCTAATATTCTATTTCCCCAACCACTACTATGTTTAAAAAATTGAAATGCTATTTCTCAAACAAATCAACTAGCAAATGAATGACTCGTCAAATGCTCTTTGGCTGTGTAATTATGCACTCTAATAATGACTATCAATATCCAATTATCATCAATTGCTACCTTCTGACTCTTTAACATGATATAAAATATCGATGTTATCGGAAATATCGGTAGTCCAAAAACATGGAAATTTCAATGGAAATATCGAGATATTATCGATATCGATAAAAATTGAATAAAAACCAAGGAAATTGTAAGAAAAACTTAGAAATTTTTATTGAAACTTTGGAGAATGTTTATTTAGTCAATTATCTATTAGTTTATAAAAAAACATTAGAAGGAAATGCATTACATGATGAATTTAACTGATTTCAGTTGATTATACAGCGAACTGGCAAACACTGTGAGTGTAGAAAATATGTAGTAATTAATGAAAAAAAGATTAAACACACCATAATCATTTATATATAATGATTTACTACAATATTTTACACTTTATACATTGCATGGTAAGATATATGAGTGATTTAGTACCACATAAAGTTCATATGAGGTTCAAAATTTTCACTATCTTCATCATCTCTATGTGTAGAGTAAGTTTATTGTGAAGAGTATTCATCAAATGATAAATCCCAAAATAGTTTTGCATGTAATTGTTAACATGCCACTTATATAAATATAAATATTTTAGCATATTATCACTAAAACATAAGTGATATATGGTGGTTACGGTGTTGGATGAGTAAAATGGGATGGTTCAAATCCCCTTTGTGTTTTTTTCCCCTTTTTTTCTTTTTTTTTTCCTTCCTTTACATCGATATTTTCAATATTTTTGATATTTTAACGATATTACACCTATATTTTGACAAAATATTGCTGAAGTGTCATCGAAATTATCGACATCGATATTTTCCGATATTATCGTCGATATTGTCGATATTTGTACGATATGTCCATGGATGTGTTCCGAAATATCCTCGATATTTCGTCGATATTATCTATATTTCAAACTATGCTCTTTAATTAGAAATGGCATCTACACTATTCCGGTCCAAAATTCTTCTATGTTCATCTTTTATGTATTTTTTGCAAATTCGGCTTATATATTATTATTATTATTATTATTATATATCTTTTAAGGTTTTTATTGGTTATTTTACAAATGGACAAACTTGTAATTAAAAATTTAACTAAAAAGTGGGTGGAGAGGTATAACACTGGGATGAGAATAATAATACTCTTATTTTATTATCTGTAAAATGTCTTCAAATTTATTAGTTGCATGTATTTATATTGAGTGATATGATCCACATACATTTTTTTCCCTTTTACACACCGTTTCAATTTCTGGTCGTTTCTTTTCTTTTCATATCAACAGGAAGACTCTTCATGGACTCTTTGTTACAGTTGGACGTCAATTCATGTGCCAACATTATAAAACATTATATAAAAAACATGAGGTAATAGAGAGTCTATAAAAAACCTCACTTTGAGAGTTCTTCAGCATTTCTCAAATAGATAACTTGTCATCATATACAACTTTGCTTTCACTAATTATTAAGGTCTAGGATCAAAAGGTCTAGGAAAATAAGATAAAACACACACTAATACAAAATTAAATCAAAACAAACTTTTATATCACATTAGGTAAAAAGTAGCTTCATCATGGATTATCTTCAAATTGTTTCAAAAGTTAGGGTATAATTTAAATTAATTATCACATTAAAAAAAACAAATAATGTCACGTGTTTTTTTTTTTCTTTTCAATTATTCATACACGTTGCAGGCTGAATAAAGTTATTGAATGATAATTACAGCGAAATTTGAATAATTTAGTCAATATGAATCAACCATAACAAGTGGGGACTTCTTTCTCATAAGAAAATAGCATGAACCCAATAACGTAAAGCCAAGAGTATTTGACATTCTTGTGGCACATCATCCACCGCATTTTGTAAGCGAAAGAACGATAAATAGATGTTTACTTGTTTGTGTGTTCACTAGCATCTGTCCTGTGTCACTTATTCATATGTAACAAGAGAAAAGTTAAAGGAGATTTTCTTTAAGATTGGATTTTTTGTTATCTCATGTTTTTTACACGATGTTTTATAGTATTGGCATAATAACTAATGTTAAAGGGAGTTTTAATAAAACCCTCCCGATACTGTTCATTTTTAACGAAAAACCACATTTTTACCTTTTTTCTGATACTATTCACTACACATTTATTTGTCATTTTCATTAAAACTAAATTTTTTTTTTTTTTTTTTTTACTTTTCGTTAGTTTTCCTAATGTTTTTAAATTGTAAGGTGACAGAGAGTTCATTAAAAGTTTCATTTAAAAAAAGTTTCCTTAGCATTTAACATGTAACAATTTTTTATAGGATGGATAGTATATTTTTTTAAGGGTGGTAATTGTTTGTTGGAGGGTGACACTATTAAAATTAAAGTAAGTGTGTTAGAGAATTTCTTGTGCTAGACACAGGCGACCATGCATTAACCTAAATATACTTTATCAACGATGTACAACCAGACATACGTACGTGTATAAATTTCAGAAACAGTTGATCATGTTTGTTTGATATGAGTCAAACATTCAACCACGCACCAAATATGCTTATGCCCTATGAGTTGTGTTAAAGTTAGTTAGTTGCTCATACGGTCTAACTTAATTTACATATCATCGATGATAAACAGTCTTTCACACATGCGTGACAACTTTTGGTATGATTCACACGTTCGATTGCTCATGCCGTCGAACTTAATCCTCGCAACCCTTTTTCCACTTCCTTCTATATTTTATATTTTTAATTGAATGTGGCCTACAACCAGTGCATACTCATTGGTGACTCGGCTCTTCTTGGAAAGAGATTTTTTTAATGTGAACGAAACACACGAAATGGTACACCACATGTCACTATAAATGGTAGGATGTGTGTGTTAAAAATTAATAATTTAAAAAATAAAATTTCTCACCACTTATATAAAAATAAGTAGTTTACCACTTGTGTTCCGATCATAAAAAAATTTTTCTTCTTCTTGGAAATCTTCTTCAAAACATTGCTACTATTAATTATATTATCAGATGACCCGTGCAGAAATTAAATACGTACCAACTGCATTACTATTATTTTTTTCTTCACGTCCATTCCGATTTGCTAATTAGATGAACCTGGTACACAAAAATCACAATTAGTCGGACTAATTATTTTTGGGTTTAAATTACATGATGCTGCAGGCACGGCGTCGTTTTCATGATGTGTAGCTATCGGTTACATCCCGACACCAATATATTTATGAAAGTATGCAGACATTTTGTCTTGTGATAGTTAGAGGTTGTGATATATTTATTTAGTGTTTATGTCATATGTTTCCTAATCCTCTTAAGCATGTTATATTATAAATTTTAGGGTTTGATGGTGATCACGTAACCACGAACTAAAGCAACTTCCCACCCCATTCCTTGATTGTTAGAGGAGGGGGACATGAATACTTAGATAAATAATTTACTTTTATTTATTTATTAAGACAATGAGATAAGATTATCAATACGTAGATGAAATGAATTGTACAAGTCTAAGGGTCTGTTTAATAATTATCTCGTTTTTAATTATTTATTTATTTATTAAATTGGAGACTATTTGGTTTTTAGTTTAAAAAAATGAAAATGAAAACTGAAAACTAAAACCCAAATGAGCCGTTTGGTAACTATTAGTATTTCAATTTTTTTTTTCACTTTTTTAAAAACTGAAAACCCTTTTGGTAACTACTTTCAGTTTTTTTATTATTTTTTATTTTTTTTAACTTGAAACTAAAAAGTGAAAACTACTTTCTTGAGTTTTGACAATTTGGTTTTTAGTTTTTAGTTTTTATTTTTATTTTTTGAAAACTGAAAATAGTTACCAAACTTGTTTTCAGTTAAAAAAAAACTAAAAACCAAAAACAAAACAAAATAAAAAATAAAAAAACAATATGGTTATCAAACAACCCATAATTTATTAAATTTTAAGTTGCCGAAGTTCTTTTTCAAAACAAAGAAAGGATCGAGAGATAAAAAATTTATGGTTGATTGCTAATCCATTGTGAGACTTAACCCATTCTTGAACCCCTTAGTGTAGATATCGTATGGTAAAAAAAAAATTATAATTTAAAGGCAAGTTATAAAGAGATTAATGACAAGTTATGAAGGAGTGGACCATAAATGTTATCTGGAGGGGATTAGAAACCCCTCCATATGCATTATGTAGGATTTATCTTATGGGATAAATAGATATCAAAGGATATTCCACCCACATGAGGATATTAACCTCCTAATTATCTATGTGATAATTAGATGAAAATCAAGAGATATTCATATTAAAATATACTTGGGATTTTCATGGGCTTTTCAGTCTTTGTACACTCTTCCCAATGACTATACAAGGAGGCTTTGGAGAAGGGAGAAAAAATAAGAAACACAAGTTTTTCCACAGTTCAAATATTCTAGTTAGGTCTTTAGAGCTATCACTTTCGGCTTTAGGTCTTAAGAGGCGAAAACTAGGGGGCAACTCGACATACCGTAGTCAACCCGATGACCTACGAGGTTCTAGATGTGCACGGAGGGTCAGAGCAGTTGTTCGTGTTTGTAGGAGCTTGTTGAGATTCAAGTTTCCGTATAAAAGTTACACACGTCCTTTCAAATTTATTTATAGTCTTCCAATAGTGGTATCAGAGCCATTCACACACTACTCGCATGAAAGCATGAGATACATATGAATATGCCATGTATGAAAACCTTGAAAGCATGAGATATATATACATATGAATATGCCATGGAACCGACCCAACACCGAATCGAACCAAAGGCCCGTTGACCCGACCTAGTTGACTCAGTTGACCCAGAGACGTTAACCGTTGACTTTCGATCAATGTTTGACCATTGACTTTGACCCGTCAACGTTGACTTTTTGTTGACTTTTGCAGGTTTCGATCGTGACCTTTCCTAGGCTAATTTCGACGTCCTACATCGTTTTTTACGTCTGTTTTTCGAAATTCATTCATTTGAGTAGAGTTTTATTAATTGTACCCTTTATGTGCTTAAGTGTGATTATTAGCAGCCATTCCGTTTTTCCTTTTTCGTATGGCTCTTCGACGACGAAGTATCTGTGAGTGGACCCCTTCTAAAATGCATGTTTTAATAGTAGAAATACATACATGAAAAGCATGATTTAATGGTTACATTTTATGAAACTTTTTATAAGTAAATTAGATTTACATTATATGATTATCATGCTTACTGAGAATATTTTGGAATACCATATTTTATCGAATTTATGTTCTTTGTAGTATATATGATGGATGACTATATACTATTTAGGAACATGTTTTTACACTTCTTTGTAGTATATATTATGGATGACTATATGCTATGAAGATGTTTTTGAGATATATGTTTATGTTGGAAAGGTTATATTCAATGATTTTTGTGCTTATCTAGTGGTCACATATATGCCTTCAGGCAGTTCCTGTAGGAGCCTACGGACGGTGATACTTATATATGCCTTCGGGTGGGTGTTGTAGGAGCCTACGGGCGATAGATACTTATATGCCTTTGGGTGGGTGCTATAGGAGCCTATGGGCGATTGATATTTGAAGAATTTCTGTAGGAAAGCCTTCAGACGAATGAAGAGTTCTATGTGCCTTTGGGCGATACTGATACCACTATTTAGCACACTATATACGATATATGTTTTATGAATGGTTTTATAGCATGCTAGGGTTTTCGGAAAAACTATCACATATTATGCTATTAGCTTTCATAAAACTTTGGGGGTTAGTACGTTATTGAATAAATGTTTCAGCATTATATATATATATATATATATATATATATATTAACTTGGTCCACTCATGTTTGTTTTGCGCCCCCTTAGGACATAGGCACGAGGCTTACAATCCAAGTTACGCCCCTACCAATGATATTGTGCTATCATCTCTGCTTTGACATCTATTGTAATAGCACCTCTCTATTTTACCTTCCGCTTGTACTCTAGATTAGTTATATGCTCTGAACATGTCATGCATTATCATTAGATTCATTATTGGCAGTTGAATATTATTATTGTATTTTGTAAAACTTATATTTGAATATTACTTTGCATATATGCATGTTTCACATGTTCTTGGCATATGCATTCATTAAATGGCTTATGTCACCCTTAGGTGTCGGCCAACACGTGGCCATCCCGATGTCCCTTGGACATCGAGATCGGGGCGTCTCAGATTAGGTCCCTCCTAGACTCATGGGATGCCCTTAAACAGATCATGACGCACAATGATCAGATTAAGAACTTTCATGACATTTCGCGTCATGTTAAACTAGAAGGTGAACGTCGAGTGGCGACCCAGAGTACTGCCTTTTTGACTCAAGGTGGGTCCAAAAAGGGTAACCAGTTCAAAGGAAAGGGTAAGACCAAGTATGAGAAGAAGGATGCAAAGCTTGCTCCTAATTCTAATAAGATCAAGGCCCAGAGAGGTAAACGTGGCAAGAAAGACGAATCTAAGTCAACCAGTGGCGAAGCCACGTGAGGGTGAGGAGTGGCGGCTGCCACTCCCTTCGCCAGAAAAACAAGACTGGAGCGCTGGTTTTGCCCCTCCCATGCCAGAAAACCCACTGGTTTTGCTGCTCTGTTGCTTTGGTGGTCTGTCTGGTTGGTTCTGCTCTGTAGGCAGCAGAGCTGACTTAATTTTTTTTTAAACAACTAGGCCAAAACGACGTCGTTTTGGTCCAGGTAAAAAAATGAAAAGGCGCCGTTTTGATAAGTCGGAAGAAAAAAAATTTCATATAAGGGGACCGCGTGTCCCCCATTCATTCAATCTCTCTGTGTCATTTTGCCCTTTACTTCCTCCAATCAGAGCAGTAGCAAAGTAGTCGCTGCTCCCCTTTTCAAAGCAGAAAATGGAACGGAATGAAGGAACTGATCAGCACAGCAGCACCGTTTGGCCTTTTTTGCTGCGCCAGCTCCACTACAATCTACAGTCTACAGGGTAGCCTTTCAAACCCACTATTTAGGTAAATTTTTTAATTCCTAAATTTATAATCCCTAACCCTAATTAATTATTTAAAATGAATTTTGTTTAATTGGTATAGAATCATATAGTAAAGCACTAAATGCACTAATATGGTTATTGATTATTGATATGAAATTATGAAATTATTTTTTAGGCTAAAAATTAAAATTTGAATTCTCGATTAATGATTAATTAATTGAATTATTACATAATGTATTATGTATACAATTATTCATATGATTAGTTGAATTGAATTTTTATTTATCGAATAATTTGTATGCTTATTGGTATTGATTAATTGAATTGTTGGTTGGATTGGTTATTATGCATACTATAGTATAGTCTGCTCTAGGATTAAGAGTCTAAGAATTTTTTTTTTCTTTCTTTTTTACAGTTACGTAATGGAATGATACTATAAGAAATAATGCTTAAATCCTCTTTCAAACATTTTGGGTAGTCCTTCTCCTTCAAATATTCTGAGTAGTCCTCCTCCTCCTTCAAATATTCTAAGAAGTCCTCCTTCGAATATTCCTAGTAGGTCACAACAAAGTGAGGCCACTGAGTTGGATGAAATATTGGCTAATCTTCCTGCAGACCCTGGACATAGACGTCGAATGCTTGATTATCCACCTAATTATCGTGAAGCAATTCGTAGACACTATCTCCAAAATGATCATTGTCAACCTAGAGACCACATCATGCCAAGAAAAGTTAGTGACAAAAGATGTTTTATCATCGGTTTGTTTAATAAGTTTAAGTGGTTGGAGTATTGTATATCAAAAAATGATGCATTTTGCAGTTATTGCTATCTCTTCAAATGTGATTTCGATCAAATGGGTAGCACTGGAAGTGATGTCTTCACTGAGAAAGGGTTTACAAATTGGAAGAAAGGACCCCAAAATCTTCGAGTCCATGAGGGAGATGTTGGAAGTCTTCATAATAAAGTTATACAACAAGCTAGCGATTTGATGGCACAAAAACAACACATTGAAACATTTGTGAGTAAGCAAACCGATGAAGCTCGCATTAATTATCATACTTTATTGAATGCCTCACTTGAGTGTACAAGATGGTTGTTGGGACAAGGTTTGCCTTTTCGTGGCCACGATGAATTGTTCAAATCAAGCAATGGAGGTAATTATTTGGAGCTTATGCAATTTCTTTCCAAGCATAATGAACAAGTTAGAAAACTTGTGTTTGAGAATGCTCCCAAGAATCTTAAGTATACTTCTTCCGATATTCAAAAAGATCTTGTCCGTGCTTGTGCCATTGAAACTATAGATGCAATCACTAAAGATATGGAAGGTGCATTTTTTTTCTCTTTTGGTTGATGGATCACGTGATTCTTCAACTAAAGAGCAAGTGGCGGTGGTATTGTGTTATGTGAACAAAAAAGGAGAAGCAATTGAAAAGTTTTTGGGTGTGCAACATGTCACCTTTACAACTAGTAGCTCGCTTGAAGAGGCTATTGAGAGATTCTTTGCTACAACAAATTTGAGTATATCCAAGTTACGAGGACAAGGCTATGATGGAGCTAGTAATATGAAGGGTGAGCTAAATGGCCTTAAAACAAAGATTTTGAACAAGTATCCTCAAGCATTTTATGTTCATTATTTTGCACACCAACTTCAACTAGCTCTTGTAGCCGTTGCAAAGGGAATTGAGGGTGTCGTCATTTTCTTCAACAATGCTAGTATCTTGGTCAATACTATTGGATCATCGTGTAAGTGTCGTGATGCATTTAGAGAGAAACAACTAGAACAAAATAAGAAAGCTCTTGATGTTGGTGATCTTGAAATGGGTAGAGGGTTAAATCAAAAGAGTAGTCTCATGTGTCCTTGTGATATACGTTGGAACTCACATTATGGTACTATAGTGAGTATTATTGTCATGTTTGAAGCTGTGGTGGAGGTGCTTGAATGGATTAAAGATGATACCAACCAAGACAATTTCGGAAAAGCAAGTAACTTATTCCATGACATACAAACTTTTGATTTTTTGTTTCACCTTTTTTTTATAAGACTTATATTGGGAATTACAAATGAGTTATCACAAGTATTACAAAAGAAAGATCAAGATATTGTGAATGCGATGGCGTTAGTAAAGTATGCAAGCAAAGACTACAATCCTTGAGAGATGATGATTTTGGGGACTTGCTTGATGATGTACAAAAGTTTTATGAAAAACATGATATTGTTGTTACTAACATGGAAGATTTGCATTTCATACCCGGAAAATCAAGGTGTAAAGCTCTAAGATTCACAAACTTTCATTACTATCGTGTGGATCTCTATTTTCAAGTCCTTGATACGCAATTAAAGGAATTGAATGATCGCTTTGATGAGGTAAACACCGAAGTGCTTCTTTGTATGGCATGTTTGAGTCCGGTGAATAATTTTGCATCTTTTGACAAAGCAAAAATTGTTCGTCTAGCCCAATTTTATCCTCAAGATTTTGATCATATGGACCTCATAAATCTTCCCATTCAACTTCACAATTACATTCACAATATGAAGATGCATAGTGAGTTTTCATCATTGAGAGGAATTGGTGATCTTGCAAAGGAGTTGGTGAAGACCGGAAGGTGTGCAAGCTATATGTTAGTGTATAAGCCTCTTACATTGGCTTTGGTGTTACCGGTTGCAACCGCTTCGGTGGAGAGAGCTTTTTCTGCTATGAAGATTGTGAAAACACCATTATGTAACAAAATGGGAGATCAATGGTTGAGTGATAGCATGTTTGTTTACATTGAGAGAGATGTATTTGCTTTTATTGATAATGAGCCTATTATGCGACGTTTTTATGATATGAAACCTCGCCGGCAACAATTGTAATTTGTTTGTATTGATAAATTATGGAAGACCTTATTATATAAAGGGATTTGGTTGTTGCTATTCTTTTGAACCTTACAATCTTTTAACTTCACCCCTCCCCCCGTCAATTCCTGGCATCGCCACTGAAGTCAACGTGCTTTAACTGTAAAAAAAAGGAACACTTCACTCGTAATTTCACTGAGCCGAATATAAAGGTAATCCCTAACCCTAAATATGTCATTGTTTGTGTATGTTCACATAAACATGTTGCTCACATTTCCGACAATTGGATTGTAGACACAAGAGCAACCAAGCATGTGACGTGAGATAAAAGAGGATTCGAAAATTATCAACGTTTTCCATCAAAGTCACATTGGGTGTACGTGGGTGAAAGAAGTCATACATAAGCTTTGGGAGTTGGTTCATATCGACTACAACTAAGCATTAGGTGTCAACTACTTCTGCATAATGTCTTGCATGCCCCTATAATGCAATTTAATTTACTTTCAATTACTGCACTTTTATATGAAGGATATTGTTTTTACTTAAGCCCATCTAGACTTGTGATCTATTTGGATCAAGTTGAAATTGGATATGGTTCAATAAAGAACGATTTTGTTTGCTTGGATTTGATTGATTCTTGTTATTCTACTTGTTTAGTAACATTTATTAAACATGTTAATTCTGAAGCATGGCATGCTAGACTAGGGCATATAGGTCAAGATAGAATGACAAGATTAGTTTGAGAATGCCTGTTGAGGTCACTCACTAATGTAAATCTACATGTATGTGAGCCTTGTTTAGTTGGCAAAGCAGTTAGAAAGCCTTTTGTAAAGGCTATTCGAGCTACTCAACCGTTAGAGTTAATCCACTCTGACATCTATGGACCAATGAGTGTGAAGGCCCGTCATGGCACCTTTTATTTTCTGACTTTGATTAACGATTACACGCGATATGGTTATGTGTACTTGATTGCTCATCGCTATGAAGCTTTAGATTATTTTAAATGTTTCATAGCTGAGGTTGAGAATAAAAAAGGGAAGACTGTAAAAGCTCTTCGCACTGATCGTGGATGCGAGTATTGTCTGACCAATTTAAGGTTTTTTTGTGAAAGTAAGGGGATAAGCAGATAACTTTTTATTCCTTACACGCCACAACAAAATGGTGTTACTGAAAGAAGAAACAAAACTTTATTAGACATGGGTAGGTCTATGATGGCGCAGGCAAATCTCCCCATATCTTTCTGGGGTGATGCATTATTGATTGCGACGTATATACTTAACCGTGTGTCTTCAAAGATGTTTCCCTCAACCTCATACGAACTTTGGAATGATGTAAAACCCAATCTAGGTAATTTGCGTCCTTAGGGTTGCGTTGGATTTGTTCATAATCAATCACATAAGTTTGGAAATGTGGGTCCTACAGCAAATAAACATATCTTTATAAGATATTGTGAAAACTCGAAAGATTATGTGATGTATGGTGAACATTTAGATGGATTGATTCGCGTGATGTCGAATTCGTAGAGAATGACTGCCTAAAACTTGGCGACACTATAAAAAACCTTGATTTCCATGAGTTGGAGAAAGATGAAAAACTTATAACATCTTCAAGCGAATGAGGGGAATTAATTTCCAATATGATGGTCGTTGAATATGATGTAGGATGACTTGATCCGAGTATGAGTACACAATCCATTGGAAGTAATGTATCTAGAAACACTCAAGAGAATACACCCGATGATGGGAGCGTACCCTCTGAAATTCAAGGTCACACAGTTCGAAGAAGCAAGAGGGGCCACATTCCCAAACATCATTTTAAGGTTGATAGGGATGCCTACATTTGCATACCTTTAGAGGAAGACAAACCTTCTTCTTACAAAGAAGCGTTGTCTTCAATAGCCAAAGAAAAGTGGATAACTCCAATGGAGGAAGAGATGAGCTCCATGGACAAAAATACTGTTTATGAGTTAGTTGACCTTCTGCCTGAGCGTAAAACCATTGGAAACAAGTGGGTTTTAAAAATCAAACACAAGGCGGACGCCTTGTGGTGAAATGATGCACTCAGCAATTAGGTGTAGACTATGAAGAGACATTCTCCCCTGTGGTGAGGTTTGCCTCTATTTGCCTCATTTTAGCTATTGTTGCTCAACTAGATTTGGAACTTTACCAAATGGATGTTAAGATAGCATTTCTCAATGGATAACTAGACGAGGAGATATACATGGATCAACCTCTAGGCTTCGAGGCCAAGGGACAATAACACAAAGTTTGCCACCTAAAACGTTCTATATATGGCCTCAAGCAAGCGTCTAGACAGTGGAACATTAGATTCCATAATTCAATCACTTCATTTGGTTTTGAGATGATTGAGGAATACCACTGTGTGTATCTTAAGAAATATGCGAAAAGTATTCTCATACTTTCTCTGTATGTTGACGACATCCTAATAACGGGAAATGAAAAAACCTCCATAGAAACCACGAAAACGTGGTTGTCATCCCATTTTAAGATGACAGATATGGGTGAAGCACATTATGTGCTTGGAGTTAAGATCACGAGAGATCACCCAAGGAAACTTCTAAGTTTATCTCAAGAGACTTACATTAAAAAGGTACTTGAATGATTTAAGATTGAGAACTCCAAACCCATAGACACTCCTATGGAAAGAGACGCAATATTGTCCTTAGCACAGTGTCCAAAGACTAAGAAAAAAAAGAACAAATGGCAAACGTCATTTATGCCTCTACAATAGGAAATCTGATGTACGCGATGCTTTGCACGCGTCCGGACATTTGCCATGTCGTGGGCATGGTAAGCCGTTATCAAAGTAATCATTAACAAGCTCACCGCTATCAAAGTAATTATAGACAAACTCACAGAAGTTGAGAGGATATAGTGATGCAGACTGGGCAAGCGATAGAGATGAACGCAAGTCCACCTTAGGTTATGCTTTTGTCCTTGGAGGTGGAATTGTTTCTTGGTGTAGCAAGAAGAAAACTTGTATTGCTCTATCCACAATGAAGTCAGAATATGTTGCTATTGGATCAGCTGTTCAAGAAGCTGTTTGGCTTAGGAGGTTTCTACGACATATGGGAGTTACGGCTTATGCTCAAGAAGCTGTACTTTACTTTGGCCTTAGTATACATTAAAGATCCTAAGTATCATGGCAACTCTAAGCACATAGATACATGATATCATTTCTTTAGGAACAAGGTTACCAAGGGTGAAGTAGTGTTGAAACATATCTCAACCAGCAATATGCTCGCTGATCCCATAATTAAACCCATAATTAGAAACTCGTTTCTGACTCATGTAAAGAATATGGGTTTATGTAGAGTTTGATGTGTATTTCTTTGTATTTGACATTATTATTGAATAAAAAGGCATTGAAGTTTTTCATTTCATATTTATTTATTTTTGAAATGATTGTTTACACATCTTTACGAGTGTCACCAAGCTAGAATCCGTTTTTCACACAAACGATTCACCTTGGTGCTGAGATAGCGAGTAGGATGAGACATTTATGTCCTCAACGCATTGGGCTGCGAGATCAGACATGTGTATGTTGAATGTACCAATATGCACAAGGTAAACGTCGCCTTAGAAATGTCTAAGGTAAGACTTAACAGAAGTTGAACATGAGATTTGTTTCATGTTGAAGCTTGTAAAGCTGGATATGAGTATCTAGGTGGGCGCCAAGAAGGCGACTAGGCTAGAAGACTCAGGTTAGATGCTTGTGTAGCAACTAGACTAAGATTCGTATGGTGTATGTTTAATGGACATGTGACACACTCATTGAAATGAGGATACACCATAGCATACAAATCATAATATATGTGTTATTAACGACTGATAGTGGGAGTGATGAATTGATCCCTGTTTCAATCACTGTTTGAACCACAATGAATCTATACGATTCCACACTTATGCCCTTTGAACTAAAGTCTACGTTATAAAGATGAGGTCTAATGATCACTACTTTAGCACGTTTATCTAATACGGTCAAATTAGCTACTGTCCCAAAAGACGTGTCTAGGCAAGCAGTTAAATCAAATTAAACTGACATGAGAGCTTAAGGAAGACAGTTCAAAGATAACACCATGTCATGTGATTCATTAGCTGTGCGGCACCTTTTTATACTTGTTATCAAACATAAGACATGGATACATGATACTTGTGAGACATGACATTGTTTTTAACGAGGGATAAAGAATGTCAAATCTAGTGTGTGACGACCAGTCTGGGGCATAAAGCGATGAACTTCCAAATGATGCACTGTTGTTAGTTTAGTGATAGCTTAATGGTAGTGCTCCTGGTTATGTACATTCTTTCTCTCGAGGTCACGCGTCTCATTTCCTGTATGAGGAGATAGACTAGAATGGAAGTTAACTATGTGTGTTGATTGAGACTATGCCATACCCTATGTGGGTGAGTGGGAGATGTAGGATTTATCTTATGGGATAAATAAATATCAAAGGATATTCCACCCACATGAGGATATTAACCTCTTAATTATCTATGTGATAATTAGATGAAAATCAAGAGATATTCATATTAGTATATACTTGGGATTTTCATGGGCTTTTCAGTCTTTGTACACTCTTCCCAACCACCATATAAGGAGGCTTTGAGGAAGAGTGAAAAAAAAAAAAAAAAAAAACAAGATTTTCCACAGTTCAAATATTCTAGTTAAGTCTTTAGAGCTATCACTTTCTGCTCTAGGTCTTGGGAGGTGAAAACCAAGGGGCAACTTGACATACTGTAGCCAACCGGATGACCTACAAGGTTCTAGACGTGCACGAAGGGTCAGAGCAGCTGTTCATGTTTGTAGGAGCGTGTTAAGATTCAAATTTCCGCATAAAAGATACACAAGTCCTTTTGAATTTATTTATAGTCTTCCAACACATTACAAGAACATGTGAAAGAGATTTTCCAATGATACCTCCCAAGTAAGGATTAGCAAATCCCTCTTAAATGCCTTTGTTATTATCATGAAGAGGTTTCCTATTCCCCTCTATATAACATTTTGTGTTCCATTCCTTCATAACTTGTCTCAATCCCTTGAGACTTGAAAAATCCTCATTCAAACATAGTGTATTCTCATTCCAATATATTTCAATGGAAAGCTTTAGCTTTGTTAACAAAAATTTATAAGGGATCATATGAACTGTTGAACTTGATAACTGGAATGTAGCTTAGATCATATCTAATGGGAGGCTTAGGGTGCGTTTGTTGTATCATACTATCTCCAACTTAATTAGTTTCAGGGACTACATTGGACTAGCTTGGATTGGACTAACCACAATAGAATAATATGAAGAGTTTAGTACAGTGCTGGATTAAGCTATAGACTAAAATATTTTTAGGGCCCAAATTATTATTTTACCATTTTTAGTTCTTTTTTTCTTTTTGCCATTTCTTCTTGTACTGCAAAACAAAACAAAAAAGGAAGAATTCACAAATTGCTCTACTTCAAGTCCCCTCACCCTTCTAACTAAAAACTTAGAACAAAATTCATAAAGTGCTCCTACTTCTTCAACCATAAACCCCTCACTCTTCTCTATTGATTTTTTAATTTTTTTTTTCTCTCTGTTTGGTTGTTGAAATTGGAAAAACTTATTATTTCTTCTTGTGCAAATTGTAGATCAAGATTTGGGAGAGGCAGGGGAGCGGCAATTGGGATGGAGGGGTTCTAGATGGTAATCGGATTTTAAGATTTTAGGCAGTGGCGTGGCTACAGTAACTGGAGAAAGCCTACTTAAGACGGTTGGGAAGATAAGAGGGAGGTGACATAATCCTAACTAATATTGAGCTTTCAATTGGGATTAGATAATGACACTTAGCGAGGCCAAGCTAGCATCATTTAACTTAATCCTTTGTTGTACCAAACATCGGATTATAGTCCTACTTAGTCATGTCCTTCTTAAGGGGTGTAACAAACAAGCCTTTATAGCCTAGGCAAATTGATATTCTTGCCTCAAAATTGAAATACTAATTTCTAGCCCAACAAAATTTGCCTAGTCATATTGAAGCCTAGGCACTTTGCAAGACCAAACTAGTCCTAACCTAAGCATTGGGCAGTTGGAGCTCACTTAAAAATTTAGAATCCTAGCCTCTAACCCTTCACCACTAGAACCAAAAAAAAAATATTGGTAGGTAATATTATCATTTTAGGGGCCTATATTTTGCCTCTAGCCTCCAGCTCTTGCCTACATCCATTGCATCATCACCACTACCAACACCACCGCAACCCAAGAACTAATCACTCTTAGATGCCCATCACCATCTCCCCTTCCCTAGCCATTCACTGGCTCTGCCCCTGTGAAGGTCAAAATTAGTTAAACATCTCTATATAATCAAAGCTATTTGAAAATTAGTTGCTTATATGAATGGTGGTTTCTATGACCCCTCATATTTGGTTTTCAATTATGGGTGGGACAGTGAACAAGTTCGGGATAGAACTAAAAGATTCATATACCCTTCTCTGCCCAACGTTTAAAATCGAGAAGTAAACAAGACATTGCCTTCATAAGTGTACTGCACAAAGATGTCACAATAGTAGTATCCAATTCAATCACGTACTACCATAAATTTGACTTGGGATACTAACACCGTAAAATTGCAATTGCAAGGAAGTTCATCTACCCTTAGGCTATCTCTAAAGGGTGGGGCTAGGAAACAAAAACAAAAGCCCAAAATTTGTGTCCAATTCTCCTCCAATAGTGTATTTTGGGGGTGGGAATTTTGGGTTTGTAGGTGGGAATTTGGGTATGCTCTCCTTCCCTAGGATGGATAAGGTAAAAGGGGAAAGGAGCCAAAACATGTGGGCCCCGTACGAGTTAGCAGCTTAAGGTGGAGAGATTGGTTTCAGATGAGCGCATCAGCAGCAGGGTTTCTGTGCCCCAGATTTGCAGATGAGCGCATCAGCAGCAGGTTTCTGTGCCCCAAATTAGTGGGTCATTGGCATCCAATGGTTATTGTGCCTCCTAGGTTTTGGTCTAGTGTGGCGTGCCTAGCTACATCCTTTTTAAATCCAACAACTCAAATTCAATTTAATCAATTTTAATGGTAATTTGACAAAAAAAAAAATTAATGGTAATAAAAAAATGGCGCAAATTTAAATCCAACGGTCAAAATAATGTTTTTAGTTAATACCAAAACTTTATAAATACACATCCATTTGGTCACTAATCCAAAAAAAAATAAATCAATTTTCTTAACAATTTTTCTTTTTTGGTGTTCGGAATTTGAATTTTTTTACATCAAAATGTTCGAAAAAATAAAAAAAAAAGATAAATTATACAAAAACTAATTACAAAATTATTAGCAATAAAAAATCAACCAAATACAAAAATTTAACAAAGTTGGGAGTCGAAATTATAGGTCTCTTACCGTTGGAGAAAAAACTGTCTAACCTCATACGTACAAGTGAATAGTTGAAAATAAGAGGCTAAGTTTTGGGATTTTAGCCCTTGAGATTAGAGATAGCCTTACAAACTCCCTCAAACATATTTATAACTTGGGAATGTCCTTCAGGTTCTTGAATTGGGAGAGCTTATTAGGACAAAGCATATTGTGGAGCAAAAAATAATCAAGAAAATTATTGAGGTGACACATGGACTTTTGGGTTAAAATGATAAAATTACCCTCGAAGCACACCGTGATTCCCACACGCATGTAACATACAATAACGGCTTAATCTAAGAAGAGTCAAAGGTGATTAACAAATCCCTCTCATAACTCCTCATCAAATCCTTATTCAAAAGGTAACTCCCAAATTTCCTATTTAATTTAGGATTAATTGCCATGTTAAATGCAAGATATTATTTCACATAATATCTTGCAATTATTCACCCAACTACACCATATATGGCCGGCCCCTATTCTCCAAATAGGGTTGGCCACTCCCCTATAAATAGCCCTATTATCCCACTAAATAGCTAAGCCATTTGCTACCCACAAACTCCCAAACACATTCTTTTCAAAACTTCTAACTTTCATATTGGAGATTCTTCAACCAAAGTCCCCCATTCATCGTGGGCGCTTGAGACTTTTGACCATAACTTTAGGTGTTATTATTTTACAGGTGCATTTTCGTCAAAGGAGAAGACGGCTGAATTTTGCATCAAAAAATTGGTGCTTTCATTGAAAGTTTAATTCACATGCTTGAAGAAGACTCTCGCATTTAAAGTTTCTCATTTCTCGTTCAATCGTAGATTTTTTTGTAAGTTCTTATTCCTAAAATTTTTTACAAAGTTCTTTGAATAAACGTAAAAGAGAAGTACAATGATGAGAAATTCGGAAACCACAACAAACAGAACTTCCTTACATTCAAAGATCTAAACCAAATGATGAAGGACTCGATGTAGCCCCACCACGACGATCCACGAGGCTCAATGCGATGACAAGATGAGTGGTGCCATCCCTACGGGGCACCATAGTGGTTATGCAAACGACAACCACCACGGCATCAGCCACTGTTGCACCCTACGGCGAGACCAAAGCCCACGGTGAAGGCGTCACTTGCAATTGCAAGTCCAGGCACATGCCAACTTGCAGCAGCAAGCCTAGGCCTGCAGCATAAAGGAGCCCAGCAAGCAACCCAACTTGCTACCACTGCAGCAGCGCAGGCCTAGGAGCAAACCCAGGCCCAGACACCAGCAGCTATAACCTGGCACACCTAGGCCCACTCCACAGAGCAACGCCAAGCCCAAGCCCGCGCCACATAGCAGCATGCCCAGTGTTATCATGTCAATTATTAGCACTCTACTGCCAAGCATCGAGCAGAATAGAAATGAGATGGCCAAAAACTTAAATCTGGCAGAGGAAGAGCACGAAAAAGTCATCACCCACATCGCAACTTACTAGCAGCAGATCATCTTCAGCTACAACAAAAGGGCTAAGATCCGGCTGTTCCAACCTAAAGATTTAGTCTTAAGAAAAATCTTTATCATTGCCAGCAAAGAAAGCTCCTAAAAGATGGATCCCATATGGGAAGGTTCGTACAAGATCAGCAGAGTAGGCGGTAAGGGTAGCTACACCTTCACCACCATGAACGACAAAGAGATCGAAAAACAGTGGAATGCCTACAATCTGAGGAAGTACCATGTGTGACATCCTGCTACATTAAAGCCTGAAAACTCAAGCAACTTAACGAGCACCACCTTGCCAGCCGAAGACTATACATTTTTATGCAGTACCTACCTTATAGCTAAGTTTTCGTTCGTTTTACTCATTTTTCAATAAGCAATTCATAAGTAATTCATAACTTGGCTCGGCTGCATGCTTACAACAACTGATTACTCATGCACTTCAAAGGAAGATCGCGTCCTTTTTAGGGACTTATTGCAAGAATTACACCCCTTAGGGACCAACCATGTTATCCAGTGCGATAGGGTAAACTAATTTCCCGACACTTATATGCATCTGCTCTCCGATGCGAGAGGATAAACTATACACTCTAAATATCCAAACATGGATGAGTCGGGCTGCATTGGTGTAACTACGTGCACAATGGTTTGCCCCAGGATTCCTAGAAGTAGCCACAATGGTCTTTTTCAAGGCTTAGCTAAATGAAGGATTTTTATCTTTGGCCTAATCCACAAGGAACCGGGCCTTAAAGACGGATGAGGTATATTACGCAGTACGCCTTATGGATGGCTACCCTGGAACCCTGAAACTACTACCGAGTACACTAAGGTAGTTTATGGTTTCCAGAAGACTACCTACAGCTTGCCTTTCGAGCAATAAGCGGCCCTAAACTTATACAACCACACATTTTTGTGAAAGGTTAAACAGTTAGCGTGCATATACAAGCTCTACCCCCTACTAACATACTACGTAGTCAATAAGCTTCATCTCTGCCAAGTGCTGAATGATCGTTCATATCTACACTAATTCATAAAGTGTTGTGATACTTGCTACGCAACCCACAAAATTAGTTATATAAAGAGTAAGGAGTTCTCTTGAACTTTTGCCTACAAAATTCCTTACAACCGCGTACTTTTGATACGAAATGTTAGCGAATTTCATGCTCAGAAATCTTTAATATGTTGTGATGCAGGCCACACAGCTTAAACGATTGAAGAAATCCAAAGTTAACAACCAAGTTGTCACGTGAACTTGTCTGTTTCTGTAAGTAAGGCATTCGGCTATCGACCTTATGCTAACAACTTTACAAATGTTCTACACTAAAACCTATGGCTATATAGGCTATGTGGGCATGTCTTCTTATAAAAAAGCAGCATGTCTGCAGCTGGTCTAAAGGTCAAAGGTTGGGTGTAAACAAAAGAAGCGAAGATGAAGAAAAGCGAAGGAAGCAAGTTTATTAATTTTTCTAGCAAAATTGACAAACAAATAGCAAAGGCTGATAAAGTTAAACCAAAGTAAAACAAAAACAACAAGGAAAACAAAAAAAAATCCTAAAGGCTACCTAGAAGATTACTCTACATCAGCTTGGACATCCCATGACCACTCGGTCACCACACCTTCAACAACCGCCACACTCTTAGTAGCGACATCATCTAGCGCTTCACCCTCGGCTGCCCTAGCCTAGGCACCAACTTCTCTGACTACTTCACCAATGAAAGCCTCAAAAGTAAAGGCAAGCAAGTCTTCTGGAGAAATAGAGAAGGTTTCGAAATTCTTCCTAACAAACTTAAAGTCAAACAACCTACAAAATAGGTGATTTACATAGGCCAACTTGTAGAAATCGACTTGACATTGGATAAACAAAGCCTTAAGCCCAACATTCTCACCTTTCAGTTGCTCATTTTCCTCGAGTAGACAAACACAGACGTGCTGCAGCCCATCCACTTCATTCTTCAGATTTTCATTGGTTTTCAACATACCTTGGAGTTCCAACACTTGGGTTCAAGCCTATTGACGATCTTCTGGAAGTGGATCACTTGATTATAAGCAGCAATCAAGTCTTTATCCTTTGCGTAGGAAGCAGAACAAAACTCAAAAATGGCACAGTCAAGATCTTGAATCTGAGGTATATAACGACCAATCTCATTCTCTGCACTTTCATACTTAACTTGGATCATGTCAAGCCTAATCTTCAAGTCAATGATTTCCTGGCGAGCAATCTCAAGTTGCAAAAAAGTGAGGGCAGAGATATTTGAACCCTTCAAAGCGACAAGCTTAGACTCCTAACTTTTTGATCTTCTTGGCAGAAGAATAATCCTCATCTGCCATAGTCGTTGCCACCTCCTTGGTAGCCTTGGTATCCCCTTGGTCAGGAACATAGACTTGGTAGCCAGAATCATCATTTTTTGCATCTTAGCAAGCAAAGCAGTCCTCCTATATTAGGTTGTATGCTTTGCGAATGAACTTAGGCAAACAACCCCTCTAATACTATCAACATGCTTGGCATTCAAGCAGATATGGCTTTAAAAGGGCACAGATCTCAACAGACTCTCCAGAAACAAACTTGGTGGATTTCTCACAATTGCCCATACGAGCAATCTCCTCTTTCTCAGCAGGCAAACCAGTCTCAGCAGCATGAGGAGTAGGCTTGGGCACCACTTTAGCAGTAAAGTCCACCTTATAGCTCTTTATAGTAACAAGCCTCTCCCAAGGTGAACCAGACTTAGCTCCCAACAAACATCTTGGTATAAACTTCAGCACTAGGGGCATGACAGAACCTCTATGCTGAGCAATCCTATCAGTGATCGTACTAGCTAATTTTCCCATGGCAAATGTCACAGGCTCAGATCTAGCTCCCTCATCTTTCTTCCCATTGGAAGAAGTCAAGTCAAGCACAAGCCTTTCGGCAATAGGCGAACCCTCACAAGCAGTGAATGAAACCTTCGGCTTTTTTTCAACCAACATCTCTTGAGCAGGCGGGGAAGATCTCTTCTTTCCACCTTCATTCACAACAGGCTCCACAACAGCAATCAAACATACCAATGCATCTGCCTTGATCCACTTTATCTCTTCTTTCGAGGGCAGCACACATTTCTCCCGATGAAGAGTACTAAGCAGCCAACGTCATTCACGATGCTCAACAGGGATACTTAAAGCAATGTGCACCTTCTTCATATCTGGAGAAGTCTTGGGAGTATAGCCAAATTCCAAATCTACATAGATAAAGGGAGATAATCAACAAATTAGAAAGCAGCTTAGCAAAAGCAAATAGCAGCCTAGAGACTAAGCAATCTACTTACCAGTGATGAAAGTCGTCGAAATATGCAGCTCAAAGGAAGAATCAGACTTCCACTCTTCACTTATCTCCAAAGTCTCATTGGCCCAGTCATGATCTCTTTTGCTCGACTGATCAAAAAACCTATGGTGGGATCACAACTGCCCAACTCCATCAATGCAGCCTATCTCAAAGAAGTTCCAAAACTCGTTGACAGTTAGATATAAGTCAAAGAATTGGCTCAAATTAAGGAATCCCATCATCACAAAGACCACATTTGGAAAACACTGTGCAGGGGCACACTTCATTGAGTAAAACACTTCTTGAAAAAAATGCAATGGGGAAAAGTAAATCCCAGCACGAAGTAATAGGGGTGAAACTTGATAGCTCTCCAAGCCCCACTACATGCTCATGCCTACTACCCTTCTTGACGGAATGACGTGCCTATATGCTTTGAGGAAATCTCTGAACGAGTCATAGGAATTAATTTTGAAGTGAGCAGCCTTGAAGTAGCCCACTTTACTCAAAGACCCACCTTGACAATACAACGGCGGCACACCATCGTCACTTTTATGGCATAAAGAAGACATGCTCAAAGAAATTCTACAAAAACGCAAGGAAGAATTGTTAAACGGCTACACACAAAAAGTGCATCAGGCCCCATGGCCCAATGACAGCAGCCAAGGGAGCCTAGCCCACGCTAGCTCTCATTTTTCTCTCTACTCTCGGCCTAATGGCTCATGGCCCAAATCCAATAGAAGATGGGGCAACGACCCATGCACCTCCTTCCTCTCTATTTGCACAGGCCTGAGCCCAATGGCCCAGACCTCGTGCCCTAGCGCCCACCAGGCTTGGCCCAAGCCAAATGGCCCCTAGCCTATGCCATCTAAACCCAGCTCACCCCGCTGATGACCTAAGCCAAGCCTCAACTCGCCTCTGTGGCCCACGCCGCTGCAGCTAACCCTCGGCCCATGCCGAGCTGCCATAGCACCAAGCCACCCACAGCAGCAATGATGTGGCCTTCGCAACCACCTTTTCACACATCCTCGACCCCTGTCTAGCTAAATTTCAAGCCCCGAGGCTCGAAGAAATTAAGCAAACAAGGAAAATTATTATTTTTTCTTACCTTGGTGAGGCGTGAAGACGAAGAAAACAACGAAAGACAGTCATTTGCACGGGCAAATGAATAAGATTGCTAAGGGAGGGGGAACAAATATCCTCTAGCTTTCTCTCTCCTATAGGGTAGAATAAATTGATATCTAAAGTTGATTTAATCATCTACTTAAGGTAGACTTAAATAGCTTTGAAAGTGATTTATTTCCTTTTCTTAGAAGGATCTAATTTCCAATTAAAGTGAGAATCAACATCAAAATAGGAAGCAACCTTATGTTTCCTAAAGCAAAGGAATATCTCTACACCTGCTGCTCTTTCCTCGGAGCAGCCTAACAGATGTGGGAGCATTTGTGAAGAAAAAAATCAAGAAAATAATTGAGGTGACACATGGACTTTTGGGTGAAAATGACAAAATTACCCTCAAGTCAAATCGGGATTCCCACACACATGCAAAAGACAATAACGTCTCAATCAAAGAAGAGTCAAAGGTGGTCAAAATGGTATTTATTCAAATCTCTCTCATCACTCTTCATCAAATCCTTATTCAAAAGATAACTCCCAAATTTCCTATTTAATTTAGGATTAATTACCATGTTAATTGTAAGATATTATTTCACATAATGTCTTGCAATTATTCACCCAATTGCACCATATATGGCTAGCCACTATTCTCCAAATAGGGCCATCCATTCCCTTATAAATATCCATATTATCCCACTAAAAAGCTAATTCATTTGCTACCCACAAACTCCAAAACACATTTTTTCATAATTCTAACTTTAGCATCGGAGATTCTTCGGCCAAAACCCCTCCATTCATCGTGGACGCATGAGGCTTTTGACCATAATCTTAGGTGTTATTATTTTGCAGATGCATTTTCGTCAAAGGAGAAGATGACTGAAATTTGCATCCACCCATATTACAAAATGGAGTGGGATCTAAAAACACTTGCTTGGCTTTGTCACACATCACGTGCTTGTGCGATGACTTGATATGGTGCATTTTTGCTCACCACCTTAAACTATAGTGCATGCTCACCATACACCTAAAATTATGTCATGTGCCATTTTACTTAACTTTAGTTAATTTTCATTTAAAGATTATTGTTTACTTTTAAAAAAGTATCAGAAAAGAAAGTCTGATAGTCACCAAACCTCAGTTCCGTAACCACCCATCCCAATGGCTTGAACTTGCTATCGTCAGCCAGAAATCTCAGGTATAGACGACGAGAACGTGACTAGTAGAGAGCCAAGATAGCTAATGGCGCTGAAGTCGTGGCCGCCACTAAAAAGAAATAAGTTTGAAGTTTTTGACTATTAACCATCCCAATACTGCTGCTATTTTGTGAAGAAGATGACTGGAAAAATCATCATCACTATTACGACTACTTGGGCTTGCGATGGCCATGGTTAGTGTTGAGGTAAAAAAAATTAAAAATTCAAAAAATTAAAAAAGAAATAAAAAAAAAAGAAGCAGTTCCTTAATTCAAGGAAAGTGGGAATGTGAGTAGCAAACAAATCAATGGTATAGATTATTTTAAGGAAATCTGCACCATCCATTGTAAAATAAAAATAAATTGTAATTTTATATTGGGAAACAATTCCTCCATTTCCATGGACGTGCAAAAGAAGTTGGTGAAAAACTACCCACTTTCTCACCCCACTCTTCCCGTCACCCTAAGTCTATAAAAGGGGAAATTGACTGCAAAAGCATAGGGAAATCGACAAAAAGAGACCAAGGGGAAGGGAGAAAAAGCAAATAGGAAGCAATTGTCAGGAAGAAGAGATAGATGGCAAGCAAGAGAATTGAAAGAGTCCAGAAGGTAAGATTCTTCACCTAAAGTTATTTAATTCTTTCTTCATAATTTGGCAGGTGGACATTTTATATTTATCTTCCCTAAAATAAGAAGTGTAAAGGTTAGGTTCTGCAAGTCCTTCTCGGCAACTCCTTCTTCCTTGTCAAACTTCCAAGGACTCTAGTTCCCTCTCTGTTCTCAGCAAAAAAATGGAGCAAGACCGAAGTGAGGCTTCCGCCCTTCTCCCATCACAACACCATCATTTTCGATTTCAAACCATAGTATAAAGTTGTAGGCCTCTGGATGTTCATAACTGAAGGAAGGTTGAAACCTCCCCACTTTCCCCAATCGTTGCATCACCGGTCACAAGCAGCTGCAACAACCTCTCATTCCAAGTGCGCCATCCCATGAATTTCTTCGGGGTGGTCTAAATCACCTTGTGAAGTTCAAATCAAATCTAAATGATCCGTACCACCTGCCGTCGTAGCATTGCTGTTAGAAGGTTTTGTCCACTGTAACGAGGTTATTGAAGACCCAATCCCTATAGAAAGGCTACCAAGAAGAAGATCGTCAAAGTAGCCTAATAGGGAAGGCCTTGTCTTGTAAAAAGCAACCAAGGAACAACCTTAAAATTATGTGCGCCAAGTCGTAGAAGATGGTTCTCTACAAGTAACAAGGCAATGGTGCAGAAATGGTGTTTCCATCATTTCGTTACTCCCACAAGCATGCATGACCTTGCAGCAGATGAAGACAAAAAAAAAACGCGTCCCCAATGTTTGTACTTGAACATGCATCAGCCTTTCAATTGAAGCTCTACAAAGGAGCAACCCGACCGCCGCCATCGCTGTCTTGAAGTCAAGAAGAAAAAGCTACTACCACTTTGGAAGGAAAGGCTATGCTACCTACATAGTGCCCTGAAAATGGTGCGGGCTGCAGTCTAAGTCGCTAGCAGAAAAGAAGACGGTACATGTGTTATCCGTGGTCGTGCTATAGAAGTATGAGTTACTAAAAAGAAGGAAAGTCAAAGTAGAACGTCAAAAAATTTTACAGCCTTAAGAAGGTCCTCTGGGTTACCCCTTAGCCACTTTCTTGACGAGCTACTGCTGATTTTGGCCATGAGGTTTTTGACAATAAAAGGAAGGGGAAGCAAAGTTCTATTTGAACTTGGATAGCTTAAATTCACAAAAAAGGAGAAAATAAAGCTTTGTGATAACTTTCTCTTGGGAAAGGCACTCACGTGAAAATCAAAAGGGAAAAGCCATCTCAAAGTCTTTTTTTTTTTTTGGTAAATTACATAAAACTACCTTAACTATTGGGTCATTAACAGTTTCATATCTCGTCTTTAAAAAGTTTCAATGTCATACCTTATCTTCGAATTTGTTGTAATGTCATACCTTCCGTCAGTTGTCTGTCAATTCCTTTGTTAAATGCTAAAGTGGCATGAGGCGGGGTCCACTTTCTATAAAAAAAAAAATTAAATATTAAAAAATTAATTAAATATTAACTAAATATTAAAAAATAAAATAAAATAAAAATAAAAATAAAAAAATCAGAAACAAAATTGAACCCAAATTGTTCAGATCATCGCACCCCACCTAACATTTTCTTCCCCTGACCACTTCAACTAGTTTTTTTTTTTTTTTTTTTTGAATGAGATGTAAGGTAAAGAGAATGGAGGCCCGGGAGGGAGAAAGGGTGGTGGGGTTCTGGGTTTGGAGTGAAGGTTTTAGGAGGGAGGGGGATGACGGATGAGGAAGATGGGAAAGGGGATGGGGTTTCGGGGAGGGGGTGATGAGATCTGGGTTTGGTTTTTTTATTTTATTTTAATTTTTTAATATTTAGTTAATATTTAATTAATTTTTTTAATATTTAGTTAATATTTAATTAATTTTTTTAATATTTTTTAAATTTTTTAAATATTTTTTTAATCTTTTTAATAAAAAGTGGGCTGTGCCTCATGCCACATCAACGTTTAACAGAGAAATTGACAGACAACTGACAGAAGGTATGACATTGCAATAAATTCGAAGATAAGGTATGACATTGAAACTTTTTAAAGACAAGGTATGAAACTGTTAATGACCCAATAATTAAGGTATTTTATGTAATTTACCTTTTTTTTTTACAAGTTGTTGTGCTGCTCTATTACACTAGGAACTCAAGAATATCATATTATTTCACAAAGAAATAATGTGGAGGGAGGATGCCCACTTCATTTGGTATGTGAAGAGGAGATTATAGTAATCTCACAAGAAGACAAACACAAGCAACAACCCTCATTGACCACAAAGAAAAAGCAACAACCCTCATTGATCACAAAGAAAAATAATTGGGAGGAAACTATTTTCTATAACGACAAGTTCTTTTCCAAACTTGTTGAAAGAAGAAATGTGCAACTCATGATGACACCTTATCTTTGTTGCTGCTCCATTCTTCAAGTGATGCCAAAAGAAAAGGAGGAAGAAGAAAGGTCATTCAAAGGAAAAATGACATTAGAGCCTGCAGTCTCAATCCCGTCAAATATTGAGTTTTGGTGCACAAATGAAGCTAAGGATTTATTGCAATCTGATGACGCTCACCACAACTTATCTCTAAACAACGAGAATGATATAAAAGAAGAAAGAGAAGTGTCCAGTAAAGCAAACAAATGAGTTTTAAAGCAAGGGAACCAACATGAAGTTAAGCTTTGATCTTGTTGTCAGGGCACGCTCGAGATCATTTGCATGAAATGGAGCAATCATATGATGATTCAAAAATGAAAAATCCCAACAATTAATAGGATGTCATATGCCCAAAAAAAAACCTAAAGACCAAAGCGGGCAAGAGCTCAATGGCATGGGGGAGGCACGCGGAGTCCAAGCAAGTTTAAAATAAAAGAGGTGGAGCCTATGTCAACATTGAACTCGTGGATGCAAAATACCGCGAATGTGAACCACCTCAGAGCACCAAGCTCGATGAACTTACGCTACGTCAAATTTAATTTCAAATTCCTGAAGTGGTCAAATGGCATGAAGCCAAGACAAGTCTCAAATGGCACAAAGTCATTCCAAATTCAAATGGCACAAAACCGCTCCAAATTCAAGTGGCACGAAGTCACGTCAAGTTTCAAAGGGTACGAAGCCATATCAAATCCCAAATGGCACGAAGGCGAAGAAAAGTCTCAAATGGCATGAAGTTGTATCAAATAGCAAATGGCACAAAGCCTTATCGAATATCAAATGGCACGAAGCCACGAATGCTCCAATGGCTTAAAGTCCTCGCCCGCACGAGCTAAAACTGCACAAGGCATCAAATTGCCTGCATGAGCTGAAACTACACAAGGCATCAAACCCCAACAAATACATAAAGAACTACGAGTGACTTGATCCCTCAACGAGGGTATGTAGGCATTCTAGGGCTGGACCTAGGTGCAGTCGCAAAATCAAATACGCACCCAAATCCCCAAGTCACGATTTATTCATATTGGAATCAAAGGGTATTCATTTCGCAAAAGAATTGTTGTAATTGATAGGCGCGTAGCCTAGAATAGGTCGAACTCGAATTAATAAAACCCTCTTCAAAAAAATGAACGAGGAAGAAATTGTGTCAAGTGAATTATTTGTTTACATATTGTGTATAATTTTTACTCAACGGTTAGAGACAAAAGAAAAGTTCAACTCTTTGTCTAGTATGTGCTTTCCTGATTTTATGGCCATTTTTTCTGCTGCATATGGTCAAATGGAGAAGAAGATGAGTTGAATGTAAGGATTTATCAGATGTTGAGTTTTACAGATTAGCTAGGTAGGGAAAGAGAGAGAGAGATACAAAGAGAAAGGTGAGAAGCGTAGAGAAAAGATAAGGAGTATTTTAGTTTTTTTTAATTTTTTTTAATTAAAAAAGAATATTTAATATGAATGTTAATCAAGATTAACTACAATGACAAGTGCAAGATCTAAGATGTACGGTAAACATACACCATAATTTATAATGTTGAGCAAAAATGGTATAAAAGAGGAAAAAAGAATGTGTAGCAATTGTTTCATTTAAAATGAAAAAATGGAGGGAGAAAAATCCGAAAACATGCTCAATTCAAATTCAAATAAGGGTTGACAATGACGTTTATTATTCCGCGCGGCCGCCCGATTAACCTTAAACGAAAAAGAGTCAATGGCTGTGGGAAAGCTTTACCAGTCGGAACCATCCCTGACAATCCCGCTACGTGGCGTAGGTTTTAGCAGGGCTTTTTCCCCTGTCGCCTCACACCGCACACGTGTCTTGATTCCCAACCCACGGCACACACGTACCGCCATGATATTCCGCCTTTGCACACCAACCACCACAACGTCTCTTTTTTTTCCAAATATTTTACGCTTTGCATTTTACTGCGTTTCCATTGGCCGTTACGGAATTCAAAAGCTTCAAAATTTATTTTAAAAATAAATTAATTAAAACCAATAAATCCTAAAACCCCACACATACCTGGATTGTCTGTCCTCTCTTATCTCATCTTCTCTTATTTCTGTAATCACTGTTAAATCACATTAATATTTTATATTAATTTTTTTATAAAAATAATAAAACAAAAATCAATAAAAATACAAAATATTGACCTCACTTAATCGTGAACTTTGATATGAGATGGGGAGGTAGACAATCCAGGTCCCTCTCACTCTTCGCACTCAGAAATCCCCAAATATCCCAATCCGAATTCGAAATCACGGATTGTTGTTTAGGGGTTTTGATTCGGTGGCGATCGGCGCACGGAAATGAACATTGGGGGCGATGACGACGACGTCAACAACAAACCCCAACAACGCCAATCCCAGATCGCCCAAAATTCCGCGTTACCGTCAGAGCCACGTGGCAACCGCCGTCATCGCCGTCGCGGCCCTCTTGATCTCCACCACCGCTTGGCTTTCCCTCGTCTTTTCCGCCACCCCGCACTCCCTCCCCGCCCCACAGTCCTTCACTCGCTCCCGAAACCGCACCATTTCGCGATGGGGTGGACACTCTGAGGAGCTCACTCTAAACGACATCGTTTTCGGAATTGCCGGGTCGGCCCAACTCTGGAAGCAGCGGAAGGAGTACGTCCGGCTCTGGTGGCGCCCGAACGACATGCGCGGCCACGTATGGCTGGAAGAGAAGCTACCGGTAAACGACGTCGATCGGTCGTTGCCGCCGATCATGGTCTCCGAGGACATCTCGAGGTTTCGGTACACGAACCCGACGGGTCACCCGTCGGGGCTTCGAATCTCCCGGATAATCTCCGAGTGCTTCCGCCTTGGCCTCCCCAATGTCCGGTGGTTCGTCCTAGCCGACGACGACACCATCATCAACGTCGATAACCTCGTCGCCGTGCTGGGCAAGTACGACTCGTCGGAGATGGTTTATGTGGGAAGCCCGTCGGAGAGTCACTCTGCCAACACTTATTTCAGCCACTCTATGGCGTTTGGCGGGGGTGGCATTGCAATTAGCCACCCTTTGGCGGAAGCCCTATCCGGAATGCAGGACAAGTGTCTCGAGAGGTACCCGAAGCTCTATGGAAGCGACGATCGTCTCCATGCCTGCATTGCTGAGCTTGGGATTCCATTAACCAGGGAACCTGGCTTCCATCAGGTAATCTCAGATATAAATCCATATATCTTTCCATTTTAAAGAGCATTGCTTAATTGCACATGTGTGTTACGCCAGTTGGTTTGGGGGCAGTGTGCCCGCCATGTTGCACCTTAGTTCGAATCCCCCTCGCTGTAGATTAGAGTTGTCTAGATTATCCCTTGCTGTAGATTATAGTAGTTTAGATTATCGCATTATCAAAAACAGAATATTGTTAATTGGTGAGATGGGTTTGTTGTGGCAGTGTGATATTAGCTACTAGTTCTACAAACAAACGCTTATATGTGTGAATGGATGGATCCTTTTGTTTCCGTGACCATTGCTTGATTGGTGAAACGCGTTTTGTTCTTGTATTGTTTCATATGAGTGTGTTTTGTATATATCTTTCTTTTTATTAGAGCATTGCTTAACTAGTGCAATGGATTTGTGTATGGCAGTGTGACATTAGGGGCAATGCACACGGTCTTTTATCTTCACATCCTATAGCACCGTTTGTGTCCATTCACCATGTTGAAGCTGTTGACCCATTTTATCCCGGCTTCACCTCTCTGCAAAGTTTGAAGCTTTTCACACAGGCAATGAGACTCCAAGCTACCAGCTTTTTGCAGCGGTCCATTTGTTATGATCGTGGACACCATCTCACATTTTCTGTCTCGCTTGGTTATGTGGTTCAAGTCTTCCCAAACATTGTGCTCCCTCGTGACCTCGAGCGCTCAGAGCAGACTTATTCTGCTTGGAATGGGATAAGTCACAGGAATGAATTCGATTTCGATACAAAAGTCGCTTATAGGTCTGTTTGTAAGAAGCCTATTTTATTCTTCTTGAAAGATATTAGGAAACAGGGGGATGCTACATTGGGATCATATATGCGGAGCAAAGCAAAAGATGATTTCAAGAGAAAGGTTTTCTGCTTTTCCCGATTTCGACTTTTGCACAGTCTGCAAAAAATTAAAGTTTTGGGCTATCCGCCCACCAAGAAATGGCATTTGGTGAGTTTCTTCACTCAGCTACGTTTTCCGTATGCAATGAAACTGATTTCTGACTTGCCTGTTCCAGTTTTTGTGATATAATGAATCTCTTTCCACAGGTACCGCGGCGGTTATGTTGCAAACTGAACCAAACAAGTGAGGAAGTTGTCAGTTTAACAGTGGGACAGTGTGGTAAAGGACCTTTCGGCTCGATTACTGATACTAAATAACTGTTTCTTGGATGTTGTTAGCGGGGTAGGCTCTGAATCGATCTGGATTTTGGAAATGAGCATCACTTGCTGTTATCAGTTCGGCTGGCCTCTAACAAATTGAAAATATGTGCTTGCAGATTGAGAGTGCTTCATTGTAAAAGAACAGTTGAAGACGAGTATGCAAACCTTCGGCTCGGGGAGTACATTCTTTGCCTTCGATTTTGCTCAGAAGGCAATCTAATCATAAATTAAGATTCAACGATCAAGCAGCTGATTAGGTGAGATTTTAGCGGTAGTTTAGTTCAAAACTAGTACAAGTTTATTGAATCAGTGTTCCGAAATGATGTAATGAATTTGAGGTGGGTTGGGATTGTGGGTCCAAATTGAGGTGTGTGATGGGCTCAGGTTGAGGTAATTTTGGATAGCAGGCCCAAAATTGGGCCCGAAGTGTTGCTGAATCTTTCGCTGAGTCGCGCAGAGAGCCCAGACCTTCACAGCTGCAGAGGAGGAAACCAAAAACTAATAAACTTAGGCTTTAAGTAAAATTTGGAAGGTTGGTGTTGTACCAACCTAACGATGTGTATTGGCCCTTAGCTATGCCACATAATCGGGCGTTTTACTTTTTTAGGTACCTCCCATGCATCACTTTCGACGTTTGCCCCTCCCGATTAGGGCCGCCAACCCTACGTTTAGTCTCCTTTGTGAGCCGGAAACAAAAAAAAAGTTGATCGTCTTAAATTGGTCCTTATGTTGAGCAAGAAAAAGTTCCCTAGGGATATTAGAGTTTTTTTTTTTAGTACGTCAATATTTTTACACTAAGGAGAGGGGGAGTTCAGTTAAGTCATACAATGGGTAGCATAATTTGGTATCAAATTCGCCATTCATTAGATTCGAACCTAAGACCTCTCACCTCCAAGTGAAGAGAAGTAATACCAGATCGTAGTACTGAGTGCCCTAGGAATATTAGAGTTTGTTTGGTATCCTATTAAAAAAAATTCATTATTTCTCAAAACATTTATTGAAAACAATTTTCTTTAAGACTCAAAAACTTGTTTGGTATGAGATTTAAAGAGAGGGAGTTGCAGGAGAGGGAGAACGAGGAAAGAGTAGGAAAAAAAAAGAAAGAGCATCAAAGGAGACAGAAAGAAGAGAGATGATCGAATGAGATAGAGAGGAGAGAGAATGAAGAGGCCGGAATGGGGAGGGGGAGAGAAGAAATCAAACGAGTGATCTTTAAGTTTAAAAATTCAAAAAATTCACTTTTGGTGTTTTTGGAGAATAGACTTTTTATTTTTTTAAGTTAGTCTTAAGTTCACTTTTTGAAAATAATCATACTAAACAAGTTTTTAAGGTCTAAAATTTGAAAATGATTTTTGAGTTGAAAAAGTTGGATTCAAGTAGAGTACCAAACAGACTTATAATGATTTCCATATCCATTATCCTTTTCTAAATACATATCTTTTTCTTGATTTCCAGCATTTACTAAGGAGTTTCCTTTACTCTATGGGCATTTGAATTATTTCAATTGACTCCCTCAAGTTTACTAATCAAAAGAAGTAACGCTTCAATCTTCAAATTCGTAATTCAATACCTAAAAGAATCATATAGATCATATCAACTAGAAGCGTCGAGTTGATTTCATTCTCGTCCATTCTTCATTCCAAATACGTAAACACAGACAAACACTTGTCACGCATAGTTGCTTTGGTCAAAGAATAAAGCAAAACACAAGACACTACTGTTTGTCTGAGGGTAGGTCAGTGTAAAAACAAGAAGAAGATGGGATGGGAGGAGGAGGAGAGCATGTTAGGGTCCAGCTCACAGGTGAGAAGTAAAATCGATCAATATGGCAATAAAAAAACCTAGAGAGAGAGAAAGAGAGTAGGAGATAGAGAATGGGGGTTTTATTAAAAAATGAAAAAAAAAAAAAAAAAAAAAGAGGAAAGCCATAAGTGGTTAAAAATAAAAGAAAAAAATAAAAAGTGGGGGGAGAAAAATGAAAAGAACTTTAACGAAAAAGTCAATCTTGTTACTATTTACTTTACCTTTTATTTTGTCCTTATAGTTAAAACTCAAAATTTTCAAACCATTTTTATTAATTTTCCTAAAAATGAAAGAAAAAAAAGGAAGGAGGAGGAGAAGCAAGTGGCATGTGCAGTGATCGGCAGTTAGGGGTTTCAGAAATCCGGGAGAAACGCCACGCACGTTCCTCCCCTTCCCCTCACGTAATGGGCCCCTTTCTACAGCTGTGCCCATCTGTTCTGGTCTCCCCCTCCCCTCCCTCTCATAACCTAATTACTAAATGCCTCTCTCTCTCTCTCTCTCTCTCTCTCTCCAACCCAAACTCCTTTCCTTTCTCATCATCATGCCTTCACTCACTTGGCCACCCCATTTTCTACTTTTTCCCATTTATAAATTTCACATTTTTTGTGTATTTTATTTAGATGATCGATCGGTAATGTCAATTGACAGTTTAATAACGTAACATATTAGACTGAATAGTAAATTAGTAACTTACAATTTCTCTCATTGTCAACTCCAAAACCCTACATGGTTTATCTTTTTCATTCTCCCACATTGTCTTTTTCTGTTAACAGTTTCATCTCATAATTAACATACTAGTATGATGTTGATTTATGATCTCTATAATTGATAGTATGATCACATAACATGTTAGATTAAATGGTAACTTACGACCTTTTTCATTGTTAGTGTCGGCTCCAAAACCCTAACATATTCTTTTATCCACATAATTTCTTTCATGTGCCACATTTTCTTTTTTTTGTTGACAGTTTGAAAGCATAACATATTAGAATAGATGAGAAGTTACGACCTCTCACTCGTTGTCGGCTCTAAAACCCTAACTCCCTCTTTTATCCACATGGGTTTCTTTCATGCACTCACATTGTGTTTTTCTATTGCACAATTTAATTGGTGATTGTATGGTGTGGAACAAAGAATGCTACTACTACATTTTAATAAGTGTCACTTCCCTTTTCTTGCATGGGCATCCTCCATGTTCGAATCCGGCCGTCTAACAACATTTTCATGTTAGCAACATGATGGTTACCATGTGATAGCAACCGATTTAATTCCTTACCAAAAAGACAGAAAAAAAGGGGAAAAAGGTTCCCTTCTAAACTTGTGCAAATTATTTACCAAAAAGAATCGCATACAACGAAGCAAAAACTTGTTGGACAATTAATATCACAGAATAAGATCCCTTAGGGTTAACAAATTAATGTATTCACATTCACATTATATATATATATATATATATAGAGAGAGAGAGAGAGAGAGAGAGAGAGAGAGAGAGAGAGAGAGAGAGTTTAATAAGATCCCTTAGGGTTAACAAATTAATGTATTCATATTCACATTATATATATATATATAGAGAGAGAGAGAGAGAGAGAGAGAGAGAGAGAGAGAGAGAGTTTATTCAAAGGGATCGGATCTTCTTTTTTTTTTTTTTTTTTTTTTTGTAAAAATATGGACTACTTATGGGCTCATTTTACATTGAACTTCAATGATGCAAAGTGTCTACTTTTTTTTTAATCTTTATTTGTAGATTAATTTTGCAAAAAATCAATTCAATCTGAAACTATTAATCTATTTAATTGTCATGATGATGAAATTTTAATATTTTTTAGAATGTATTGTATGTTATTTTCTTTAAACTCAATTAGATGACTCAAACATTTCCAAAATTTCTTTGGCTGATATTTTGTAAGAATAATCTATGGAGTGAAACTTAAAAAATAACAGTTCGGATAGTTGAAGTTCATATGAAATATAGCCCATAACTAGTCTCCATTTGTATTAAAAAATTGGAATTTCTTTGGATAAAGAGCTTATATATTTATGTGTGTATATATATATATATATATATATATATTCTCTTCCTTAATTAAGTACTATCCATATCTGTACGTTAGGCAGTCTTAATATTTCCTGGCTGGCTCCTTAAACCTAATAGTATCTGCGACTTGTTGTAATTAACATATAATTATAGTAAATACATAATGCATGCATGCACATATATATGTACCTGTATATAATTATATTGTGGTGACTTAGAAAAAGCATGATTGCCACAATGATATACATTAGGCTTGAGGAGCATCATGACAGTTTGAGAGCGCGTAACGTGCCCCCCACAATGTGTTAATGCGATCAAAAGTTGGATATTCAAACGCAATGGTTACTAGTCCAATAAGAAATTATTGCATCATACTGTGGTATAATAAATTTACATGTTATAATTTATATATACTCATTAATATTTATTTCTTAAATTATATAGATGTTCATTCACTCATATCATAATACACACAAATGATAGATGATTGATTTGGGTAAGACTATTCACTATATTAATGGCATTTTAAAGGAAGAAATTGATGACAAATTCCTTATTTTGTCTAAGTTGAAGATTACACATGAAGAAAAGATATACATACTAATCCCCACAACAAAGGTAGGATTAAAAGCGCCCACTATTCTTCATGAATAACCTTTAACTTGGACAAGTAAGGAATTTGTCGTTCGTTTCTTCTTTTAAAATACATAAATATAGTGAATAATTCTATCCAAATCAATCATCTCTATCAAACGAAGCCCAACTGATTAACAATAACTTACAACTCAATTGATTAATAGCTTTTACAGAAGCACTTAGAATCCTAAGTTTGATTTTCGTCCTTCCACCATCGCTTGCATCGAAAGAAAAAGCAAGCACGCTGATTATATCACGCAACGCTGTTTCAATATCATCCCACCATAATTTTTCTTAAGGTGAGGGCATTAATTGTTTGTGTGAATGGGAAAAGTATAAAAAGGAAAGAACAAGCTTACAACAGGAGTTGTTTGCTGTCAATTAGTGTTAGTTTTAAGCAAATCATCAATGGCCGCTGGCGTTGTTGGTGTAAAATAGATCTTTTTCTCTCTATCTCTTTCTAGCTTTAATATATATATATGTAATATATATGCAGGTTTATATGATAAATTCCATCAGCCTCCGTAGGGCTCCAATCACATGGGACTTACAAGCATGTCAGATGGGAGATGGGACCGACAACAACTAAAGTCATCATCTGACAGCATCACAGGTCGTCCTCCCTCCAGGTTAATTCAAAGTTTCGATGTGGGATTAAAATATCCAATTTTTCCCTCTTGATATCATTAATCACCAAATAGTCCCTTTAATTAATTAATAATTAGATAATTAGTTACCTATATAATATTGGTTTTGAGCAAGAAGAGGAGGAGCGTGGAGTATCATTTAAATTGCTAGCTACAAATAAATGTTAAAAAAAGCCACGGATCGATCTCAGAGGATGTATAATTGGGTTGAGTTTACAGTTTAAACCATGGTTAAGTGCGATGACTGATGGTGAGTGCAGATCATATTCTGATTCCCGTCCTAATTGGTGTGCTTCAACAATTTTAGTTTGTTCCAGCTCAAAATTACGGTGTCAATTTTGGATGTGAAGAAACAAATACAAAACAAAACAAAAAAATGTTATATCTACCTTTAAAGGGACCCGGGTGGTCTCAGGATCACGCGAAAACCGGCAGAAGATCCTTTGAAGTACCTCTCGATTCTTTTGGAAGGTGGTGGTGGAGACGTGACCAGGACCTCTTCGGTCTCATAGATGTGCAGAGGCTGATCTGCAAAGAAGCTACGACGATGGTGGTGATGCCTTGCAACCATGGTTTGTTTGTTGTAGATTTGCTTAAGTAAAGAAGCCGGGAAGAAGATGACTGTTTTTCGCTTAAGTAAAACGTTGCGTTTTATTCAATAGACTCATTAAAATGTAAAAGAAATAAAAAGAGAACCCATATACTCCAATATTTCAAGAAAGGAGTCCTCTCCTTTGGTTTTCATTTCTCTTTCCACCACAAACTCCCTCTCTCCCTTTCACATACAAACAGCTAAGTTTCAGACCAAAAGGAAATTTTGGCTGCCCACCTATTCGGTTTTGGTTCTATTTCCGTCTTAAATAATCTTGAATTTACGTACTAAGACCACCCAAAGTTAAAATTCTGGATCCGTCACTGGCTACCGTCAATTGTCCTTGCGCGAGGTTTAGTTGGTTTCTTGGGAGTTTCGTGGGTGTGTGGACGTGAAACTGTATGGATTAGAGAGAGTGAGAGTACAACTTGAGGGGAAGGAGAGCAAAGTTTTTGGTGCTCCTAAGCTACATAGTAAAGTAAAAGCAAAGTCCAATTGTGTAAGGGCATTTACCCACAGAGAGGGATTGTTGGGTCAATTCAGTAGGAAATTATTGTGATGGCAAAGAAAAGATGGCCTTGATTTTTATTCCTAAAGATGGATGTGAGAGTTGCCTAGCTTATGCTCCATTGCTCCTTCGTCCATTCACTTTGAATTTTCTTTCCTTTTTTCTCTTTTATTCAATCTGTATTATAAATTTATAATAGAAAATTGTTATTTGTGTTTCAAAATAATTATTATGTGCTATTCGTTTGATGGAAAAAGTTTAGGGAGAAATTAATTACTCTCTCTCACCACCAACGTTAGGGCGAATCCACAAATTCGAGCCGGAAGAATTACGTGTAGCACCTTAATAATTATAAAATAATGCAACATAATTCTTATATTTTTATATTTGGGTTTCAAACTATTGATGCCTTTTTTTCTTCTTCTTCCACAATACACATACCCAAATGTTACACTTAAATCTGAGTTTTAACATTTGATTACGTGCATCATAGAGTAAAATAGTGAAATAAGAACTCATATTTGAATTTTAACATTTAATTTTGTGCGTTGGAGATGGTTGGCGTCAAAACTTTACTAGTTGAAATACTATCTTTTCTTATTAGTGTGAGGTCCGTCTTAGACTCAAATTTTATAACTAAACCTAATTATAAGTTTTAATACAACTCAAAATTTATATATGAATTTTAACTTTCCAGTGCAGTAGAAAAAAAGTTATATTTGGACTCAAATACAACATTTGAGTCTAAATTTCTAGAGCAATGGAGAAGTTATATATGCTAAGGTGCACCTCTATTAGGGAATGTATCAACAAAATCATTTTAGTATATAGAATAAATTTATGGTGTAAATTGTCTTTAAATGGCTTATTTTCATTTGTTAATTTCTCTCAATTCTTTAGTGGACATTCAACTGTTAAACTCAGTAATACATATCTTACATTGATGGGCTATAATTTTTGTGTGTCTTAAATATATTCTTTACAAAATGATATTGAAGAGAGAGATTTAAACTGAATCACATAATCAGTCAGCTATAATTATATTTCAAATTCGTTATTATTTATGAAAATTGAATTTGATATTTCAACTTACACGAAAAAATAATACTACATAACGATCAACCATAATATGTACCGAACTATCCATCCATAAAATTAAACTTACTTGAAATTTACAAATATAGAAAAATACCGATATATTTTAATAGTAGTGTGACATTTCATTCTTAAAGTTCAAGAAAATGGAGAGTAAAATATAGTGGTAAATGGTTTTGACAATTATTAGCAGCAAAGTGAGAGCCGCTGACAACACAGCATCTCTTATAAATTTCTCTCTCTTCTTTCTCTCTCTCCTCTCTCACACACTCTCTATCTCTCTCTTAATCATCATCATCATCACCCTCATAATCGCCATCTCTCCATTCATTCACTTCTCTCTCTCTCTGTCTTGCTCGCTCTTCTGTTTCTCTTTCTTCGTTTATCTATCGCCCCCCACAACCCATCCAGTCTTTCTGTCTTTTCTTTTCTCTGTCTGTCATCTTTTGCAGGCAGCAGCAGCAGCAGTATTGCAGTTGGGATGGGGATGATGATGATGATTATACCCTCTTCCTCCCCCTCTTTCTGCTCTTTTTTGCTTAATTATTATTCCTTTTTTCTTTAATATTCTTTTCTGTTGTTGGGTTTTTAAGTAAACAAGGGAATAAAAATCAAATCTCAAGTGTGTGTGAAGTCCTGCACTAACTCATAGGAAAATTCACTTTCTGCCTTTCATCTTTCCAGTTGTCTAAATCTAATCCCCCCCCACCCTCCTTCCTTTTGCCCCTCCTCCTTAACTCCCCCTCCCCCTCCTCTCTCTCATCTTTCACCAACCACTCCTTCATCTCTCTCTCTCTCTCTCTCTTTTTCACACCCAAGAGGAAGATCCGCCTCCCCTGCCGCTTAATGTACCCAATCAATTTCACTGGGTACAGAATCGGCGGTGAAGAATTGGAAGAAAGACGACGTCTTTCAGGTGCGTTGAGGAATTGAGAAGAACCCATTTTCTCAATTCGCGAGATTATGCAGCAACCAGCAGCTGGAGGAGCTGGAGGGTCCCAAACCCATTACGGAGGAGCTGGAGAGATGAGTGCTGCTGAAGCTGCGGCGGCGGAGCAAGGCCAGCTGGTGGTGGAAGCGGCGTCCCCAATCAGCAGCAGGCCGCCAGCTTCCGCGGCGGTGAATTTGGACGAGCTCATGACTCTGTCCGGTGCGGCGGCTGCAGCAGAAGATGCTCTCGCGGATCGAGGTGGCGGTGGTGGGTCCACCGGGAACAGATGGCCGCGTCAGGAGACCCTGGCGCTTCTCAAAATCAGGTCCGATATGGATGTGGCCTTCCGTGACGCGACCCTCAAAGGCCCCTTGTGGGAAGATGTCTCCAGGTAATTAACAACAACAAAAACGATCAAATCAAATCAAAATTCATGCTAGTTTTTGTTCTTTTTCAGTTTATTGAATTTTGGGTTACGAAATTCGTTCATTTTTCGATTTTCCAAGTTATCTTCTCCACCATTTTGGCATTCCCAATATTGATTATTGATAGGTACTTTCACAAACAAAACAAAAAATCCTTGAAAAAACCAGAAAAAAAAAAGGAAGAAATTAATGATTTAATTATTTTTCTGCACATATATATATATATAAATACATAGATACAGAGGCAGGCAGGCAGCCAGCCGCACATGGTAGATGGGGCTTCTATCTCTTTCCATCACGATTCACGAGTCGAGCATCTTTCCTTTCTCTCTCTCTTTCTTTTCTTTTTCTTCTTGTTGGTATTTAGAGCGGCTCAGATCCACTGCATCACTTGTACCCAATCCCTCCCTCCTTCCTCTTATTTTTGTCCCTCCCCCTTTAAATTCAATTTTTTAAAATCCCAATAAGATTTCCTTTATTTCCTTTTTAATTAATAAAATGCTAATGCTTCTAAATTTCGACTATTTACAGCTAATATTATATAATCAATTGCATTGGAGATAGAGACCACCCTCTCCCCTCCATTTTTTGTCTTTTAACCCTCCCTCAAGTCCTAGTTTGGAAGATGATGATTTATTCTTTTTTATTGGGTTTAATTCAAAATTTTAAATTTAAAAAATTGGTTAATTATTTATAACAAAATATGGATTTGTTACATTGTGCAGGAAACTGGCGGAATTGGGGTACCGAAGAAATGCCAAGAAATGCAAGGAGAAATTCGAAAACGTTCACAAATATTACAAGCGGACAAAAGAAGGCCGCGCGGGACGCCAAGACGGCAAAAGCTACAAGTTTTTCAGCGAGCTGGAGGCTCTACATGGCACCGCCGCCACCGCCGCAGCTACGACAGCCAACGTGTCAGCCTCTCCGGCAGTGCACGCCGCGTCTCCGAATCCGGTTTCTGTCGGGCTCGGATCTGCCAGTAACCCCATGCCCATCTCATCGTTCAGAATGTCACACCAACAACAACCACCTTCCTCCACTGCAATTCCAATAATACCCTCGTCCCAACCTACAGCCACTCCAACGGACTTTAACTTCTCCTCCAACAGCTCGTCGACTTCCCCGGGAACTGACGACGATGACGACGATGATGACGCGGAAGGAGAGCGCTCGAGTCGGAAGCGAAAAAGGGGGAGTGCTAGTACTAGTACCGGAATTAGTGGCGGCGGCAGTACCCGAAAAATGATGGACTTTTTCGAGGTTCTGATGAAGCAAGTGATGCAAAAGCAAGAGAGCATGCAGCAGAGGTTTCTAGAAGTGATAGAGAAGAGGGAGCAGGACAGGACTATCAGGGAGGAGGCGTGGAAACGTCAGGAGATGGCCCGTTTAACTCGCGAGCAGGAGCTCATGAGTCAAGAGCGGGCCATCTCTGCTTCAAGAGATGCCGCCATTATCTCTTTCCTGCAGAAAATTACTGGTCAGACTATTCAGTTGCCTCCGCCGGTCAATGTCCACGCCGCTCCCCCACCACCTGTGCCTCCGTCGGTGTCGGTTGTCACGCCTTTACCACAGACAACGCCACAGCCGACGACACAGACTTATCAAACACCGCAACAGCAACAACCTCAGCCACCGCAACAAATGCAACAAGTTCGTCATGTTCAGCAGACTCAAGCTGTTCAACCGGTGATGGCTGTACCGGAACAGCAGGTACCTCCGACAGCGCAGGAGAATATTGGTAGCGGTGGAGGAGGAGGGAGCTCCGAGCCTGCATCATCTTCGAGATGGCCCAAGGCAGAAGTACTGGCGCTGATAAAGTTGAGGAGCGGGCTTGAGTCGAGGTACCAAGATGCAGGGCCGAAAGGCCCACTTTGGGAGGAAATCTCCGCCGGCATGGGGCGGATGGGGTACAATAGGAGTTGCAAGAGGTGCAAGGAGAAATGGGAGAACATCAACAAGTACTTCAAGAAGGTGAAGGAGAGCAACAAGAAGCGGCCCGAGGATGCGAAAACGTGTCCATATTTTCACGAACTAGATGCCCTTTACCGGAAAAGGGTGCTTGGCGGTGGGTCTACCGGCGGCAGCAGCAGCTCATTGGGAAATAGGCTAGAACAACAACCGCAACAACCTGAACAGGAGCAAGTAGTGGCCGGATCAGAAAACAAGAATGCAGATGATAGCACAGATGTGGAAACAAATTTGAGAGCTAACCTCTTTGGAGAGGGAACAGAAGAGGCTGCCAAGAAGGTAAAGTTTTTCCATATGAGATACTAGAGTCATCAAATTTGTTGACAAAATTCGTTACGCGTCGGTCAGTATCTTACTTGTTCAAAATAAATAAGATCCAAAATTATATCTCCGCATTGTTTGGCGTACAAATTTATGTATACTGATTATTGGTTTTGCATTTGAAGCCAGAAGACATTGTGAAGGAGTTGATGGAGGTGCATGATCACCAACAAGTCCTCCAACAAGGGCACCCACAACATTTTGGAGTAGATGACTGCAATAGGGTGGAGGAAGCGGATAGCGATAATCTTATGGATCAAGAGGAGGAGGACATGGAAGACGAGGACATGGACGAGGAAGACGATGAAGAAACGGAACAAGAGAGGAAGATGGCTTACAAGATAGAGTTTCAGAAGCAGAATACAGGCCCTTCGTCCAACGGCGGAGGCAACGGTGCACCTTCTTTCCTCGCCATGGTTCAGTGAGAAATGTGCATGGCCCAATCTCTGTACAATATGTACGTATCTCAATCTAGCTCAAGTAAGATATACCTCACATGAGCAAAAGTTGAAACCCTCAAAAAATTAGTTCTTCCATTTTCTCTCTTTTCTTTTTTTTTTTTTCCTTGTTTTCTTAAATTAATTTCTTTCATTCTCCTTTGTTCATCACCACCCCATTTCATCATCTTTCTGATTTTTGTTGTCCTCCTGATCTTCTTCTTCTTCTTCTACTGCTTCTCGGGTAGTCGTCGTCTTCGTCGTGGTCATCAGTTTTTTTCCAATTTATTGATTTATTGGTGAATAAAAAAACCGTTTGAAAAACGGGGAGGGGGATTGGATTAAGACACAAGAAATAAGCTTGCTCTAAATTTACGTAGCAGCAGTCATATATATCGTTACAGAGAAAAACAAAACGGAGCCCTGGAAATATAGAGAGGGAGAGAAAAAGTGGACAGTTGCACAAGGCAGATCAGCAGAGATGATTCAGCATTATTCTTTCTTTTTCTTTTTCTTTTTTCACTTTTATTTTATTTATATTGTTCTTGTTAATTGATTAATTAAACTTTTGAGTTTCTTTTGTAAACTTTGCTTGGTTTGAATGAATGGACAAGCTGGGCTCTCTCTAAAATTCATATTCCCTATTCAAATTGTGCAATAAATCTTTTTCCTTCTTTTTCCTTTTGTTTAAGGAAGCAACTTGCATGTTCCTGAGTCACCACGCCGTTTTGTTAAGAATATAGTATTATGTGGACTTAAATTGCTTATATTATTATATGATTGACACGAAACGTTATTTTTTATGGATAAATTTTATGGATAAAATTGTCAATATTTCTGTGTACAGTATTGGTAGCTTAACAGACAAGTGTATATGAAGACCAACTAATGATAGTAGCTTTACTGTGAAGTCTTTGTCTATATATGTTAGACCTAAGCGTTAATATGAATACCAAGTAGCGATGGAGGTTTATCTGGGAGTTGCGTCTTCCTCCTCAAGTGCTCTCTTTTCTTTGACTTGTGTTGCTAGACAAATTATTGACCAATGCCCAACGAGTTAGACGGGGGTTGGCTATACGGCAGATATGATGGTGATTTTGACTCAATTATTTACGTTTTTAGAGACTTCTCCTTTGCTCTAAGGTTCGGAGAAGTTTTCCTGTTCTTGATCAATTTTTTACCGATGCATGAACTACTGATTGCTTCCAAAATATTAGTTTTGAGGATTCGCAAAGGAGACATTTTTTTTCATCACTCGCTGGTTCTTGTGACACTGGCGAAGCAAAAGTATTTTGAACAAGATTTTGCTCTCCCTAATGATTCCAAATTTGTTATTATTTACTTTAAAATTGGCTTCGGATGAAGATGGTTTCCCTGCTACTTGCATGAAATAATGAAATTAAGAAGATTATGGTAGAATCAGATTTTGCACTTGCCTTTCGGACTTATGCCTGGTTGTCAACTAGGGGTGGACATGGTTCGGTTCGGTGCGGTTTCAAACGGTTTTGGTTTGATTTTTGAGAAAAAAATATACAATTTAAAATTTACACCTACGTACGCATAAAACGGTTTCATTTTTTACACAATAAATTAATTAATAAACGTGTACATTGTGTTCGAGCAATTGTCATTATCAAACAATTCCAAAAATAGCAAGAGTGAAGGATCTAATAATCTTACCGAAAACTAGGTGTTTATTTCATCCGATCACAATGTAATTTTCATTGTATACATACTTTAATTCTTTAAATGTTTAGTATAACTTGCAAATATTTCTTGTTCCATATCATATAAAAGGCTGAGTACACCATTCATTTACATTATTTCTTTTTCCATCTTTCAAAATCTGGAGATCAAAATAACAGTGACTATGTATGACATGGATTTTTTATTTTTATTTTTACCTAGTGTTGGAGAACGATAGTTTATTCAGAACGAAAAAAGCACCAAAGGTAAAAATTAGGAAACAGATGACATTCTAGTGTGGTTGAGTCCATACTAAATCTATGGACTCTAACAAACAATCAATTAAAACATAACATCTAATTGAGGTACGGTTTTGATTTCGGTATGATTTTCAAAAGCCAAAACCAAAACCAAACCGCTTCCTATACATTGCGGTTCGATTCCAAAACCGCCACCATATCAAAATCGCAAAACCAAATTCTTCGGTTCGGACCAATTTGGTTCGTGTTTTGGTTTCAGTTTTTGTTTTCAAGTGCCCACCCCTATTGTCAACCCAGATAAAAAAAATAAAAAAATAAAATTAAAAAAAAAAAAGTCCTCCTTTTTTATGTTTTCATTTCAATTTTGGTCAACTTTGTGATTTTCCATAAATGTATAATTGGATCCAAAAATGAAAAAGTTACAGATAAACACCAGCACAGTGATGAAAGCAAGTGGATAACTCATTTATAGTAGTAATCTGCTGAGACAAATGGGGTGATTTATGAGGAGCTACAACTCTGCGCGCGTCACTGATGCGAGCTGGCTTTCACTTTTATTTAGAGACTTTTCTGAGAAATATGGGGCTTTCAGAGCATTGGCCTAGGAAAAATTTTTAGTTATGACGGGAATATAAGTAATACATTACCTATTTTAATAAGAATGGTAAACAAATTTATTTTTTAAGTTATTAACTTTTTAGCACACATATCCCACCATTTGTTTAGTGACACTGGTGTACCACCCCGTATACCGGTCACACTGAAAAATATCTCTCTATTGTGTGGTGGTGGTGAGTTAGGCATTTGCCTTGCTTTTCACCACCTCAACATATATACACACACACACACACACATAGGGAACTATAGCACTTTCAAAATTTTATTTTACACTTCTTATAAGTTTATTTTTATTTCTAATTATAAAAAATTTGGAGTGCAAAACAAGATTTTTAGAGTTTCAATAACAATTCCCTATATGTTTATATATATATATATATATATATATGTGTGTGTGTGTGTGTGTGTGTATGTGTGTGTGTATATAAGAAGCCTTTAAGAAAAGGGATTCTTATTTTTTTTTATAAAAATAGGAATTAGTTGTAGGGTCCACATTACATCGAATTTTAACGATCTGCATCGTCTATTTCTTAAGTTGTACCTCATAGATCATCCTTGTAAAATATTAGCCAAATCGCAAATATTTAAGACATCTAATTGGGTTCAAAGAAATGAACAAATACTTTGTTATACAAAAAACAATGAAGTTTGATCTTGATAATTAAATAGGCAAATGATTTCGGATCGAATTGAATTTTTTTAAGGATGATCTATGAATCAAAACTTACAAAATAGATGGTTCGGATCGTTAAAATTCGATGTAGAGTGGACCCCACACCTAATTTCCATAATATTTCAAATTAATTAAGCATATAATTATATTTTTTAATTTAATTGTGTAACAATGTGTGATTAGTTTGATAAATACAATCACATATCAAATATAAACATATAAACATATAATTGTGATAATATTTTAAATAAATTTACGCACTATCATGTATTTTAATTTTTATCACAAAACAAATGCATGATTGAATATTTGTCGGTAAATACATCCAAGTCTCTTATTATTGCCAGTTATTATTGTGCTGTATGAATATATAATAATGTGTTCCGAAAGGGTTGACTTGCTTATATAATTATTTTGGGTTGGTTAGAACTTATCAATCTTTGATTTGCTTTTTTTTTCTTTTTTTTTTTGGGAAACTTCTTTGATTTGCTTCTTTCTATCTGTAGTCAGTAACATGTTTTCACCGAAAATTATAAGGTAAGGATCCGGAGAAATACGTTTTTGACACACGTTTTTTAACTATCTAACCGTTTATTTTTATATCTCACCTCAAAAATTATGTCTACCAAAATCGCTCAAATCCGAAACCAAATTATCATTAGATTAAATTTAGTGTTTCTTTTTAGAATCGTATTCATTAATTTTCTTCACTACAAATTGATGTCTTAAGAGTTTTGGATTTGTCTAATTTTTTGCAATGATGATCTATAAATGATGTACTAAAATATAGATGGTATTGTTGAAATACATTACGTAGTGGTCCATACAAAATAAATATCAAAATGTGTGTCAAAAGCGTGTGTCCTCGAATCTGACCCAAAATTTTAAACTTATTAGACCATTTTCTTTTTGGTGCCAAATATATGTCACAAAATTCAAAACTACACAAATTTGTCTTAAAACCCTAGATATGTTTTCAAACAAAAATTTACCTTCAGTAGTGAGAACCCAACATCCAGGCTAATTCTATAAGAAGCAAACTTGCAGTTTCTATCTGAATATTAACTTACATTCTCTTCTCTAATGCAAAGCAGTTCTTAATTGTATCTCGTGATTAGGTTTTTCCATTTGAATGTAGTTTATAAAGATCATAACAAGCTTATTCATTGTTGAATTTAACGGTTAGATGTGCGTTGAAGAATTCCAAGAAGTTTTGCAGGTCAATTTGAGTCACTCAATAGACAATGTACACTTCTCAAATTAATCTCAAGATTAATGATTAGCTTTTTTTTTTTTTTCCTTCTATTTCAAATCTTGCCCAATATTCTTCTGCATGTTACTGTATTTATTTCCTATCTCAAAATGCCACATAGTTTTGCTTACAAGCCTTCCAATCTTTTCACACTTTAGGTGTTTGTATGAGTTGGAAAATATATATAAAACACATGTCTCTAATAGTTAATTACAAATAATTAGGTTTTTTAAATACAGCACATGGAACAAAGAGGAATGTACTTGATTGGTGTTAGTGGAAAGATTAATTAAACATCTAATTTAACCACGAGTTGGTGGCTCAGTGATAAAAGACGGATTGCGAGGCTTCTTTCAAACTAAAAATTGAAGGTCTCAGGTTCGAAACCCGCTGCTAGTGTGGAAGCCAGAGTTGTGGCTAAGGGGAGGCTGAAATGCCTCTGTGAGTCTTCCTAGCCCCTAAAAATGGTGGATAACCGTGGTTTACCACCAATTGTCCTATTTTTTAAGGAAAAAAAAAATTAAACATCTAATTTGACAAAGGTCCCAGGCTGTACTATTTCTCTTTCTGCAACAAGTATTAAAGGTTCAACAAACCAGGGAAGAATTTGTAACAATTAAAATTGATAAATACATGCATCTTAATTTATTTGTTGCTTTTAGTAAAAAGAAGCAAAAAGAAACAAAACATGTGTCAAATTGAACGTCTTAATGGTATTGAATTTAACTTCTTCTTTTTTTCTGCAAAGATGATTTATGAATGATTAACTAAAATATAGACATGTTGCTAGACTCATCACAATGTCTTACTTCCCCACCCACCACAAAAAGTTAAAAAAATAAAAATGTTATTTTCTCACCTACTATTATTCCCAAAATAACCTCTAATATATATCTAAATTCTTTTTAGAAGTTTCCACAATAATAAATACTAGAGACCCAAACCTTCACTCAAGCTTCCCTTCTCAATTTTTATTCCAGTTAGAATTCCACAATACAGCCATTTCCCAAATCCCGCCGATTGCAACTCTCCTTCCTTCCCTCTCTCCAAACCCCCAACGCAACACCCTTCCCAATTGCTAAACAAATGTACAGAAAAATCAATATAGAATATATATAAAAAGACTTATAAATAGTAGACATGAACTTCCGTTGAATTGATTCTTTTTATTCTTTCTTGTTTTTCAAGTTAATTACATGAGTGATGGGATCCTTTGTTCATAAGACATGCACACATGATTATTAAAATTATCAAAGTATTCATATCCGGATGTAATTTGCATTGTTTGATCAATGTTGTATTATTACAGAGGACCTTAGCTCAATTTGTTGAAAGCATTCTCTTTTATCTGAGACGTTGCCATTAGAAATTGATGTGAAAATCTCAGATTTATCTAGGAAAGTTATTTCTGTATACTTTTTTTCACTTCATGCACACCCGTGTTTATTTTTTGTTTAGGCGTGTACATAATTCATTTGCCGTTATTTATACACTTTGAGATATATTCAAAAAAGTAATTTCTGCACACCTATTTTTTTATCTGCACACTTATGTTTATTTCTGGAAAAGGATCCTCGCTGAATCTTTTTCCTAGGGATCCCACAATTGTGATCTTTCATCGTACATCGTGCGGTCAGTTTTCGTTACGTACTATATATATTTAATTTTAAATTTTAAATTTTGAATTGATTTATGACCGCACAATGTACAATAAACAGTCACGATCACGGATCTCTAGAATATCCATGAAAAAGATCCGGCAAAGATTATTTTCCTTTATTTCCATGTAAGCGTGTACGGAAATCATTTCACATTGTTTACACTTTATTCCTTGTATTTCGTAATCAAAGCATTGTAGTGATGGTGTCTTTTCTAAGGATAAGGATTGTCTGCCCTTTAATTTTCCATAACCTTCCATGCCTTCTTGTTTTGTGTGATCACGGTTAAACCACGTTGACATTTTATATTATTTTTTTTATAAAGATAATAAGACAAAAATAAATAGTAATATAAAATATTAATGTGACTTAACCGTAACCACACAAACAAACAAAATATAGAAAGAAATTAAAAAAGGAAGGGTAGACAATCCTTGTCCCTTTTCTAAGCTCCATTTCAAGATGGAAAGGCTGTGTGATGAGATTCCTTCCTTTTGCATCACGTGTACTCTCTGGCGTCTGGTACGTGGCTGAAAACCAAACCCTTTGTTTCATGCACTAGTTTTCACTTTTCTGCTTTCACTGTCTCTCTAATTATATGCCAATGCTAACGACAATGGTCTCTCTAATTATATGTCAATGCTAACGACAATTGTTCACGTACATGCGACCGACAGAAGATGCATGTTGCACATGCATCAAATGGCTGATGAGCACGTTCATGACTTGACTTTCTAACTGTAGATGCATATAAATCCCATATACCGAACATTGTTGTGTACAAAAAATTAACTCAAGACTCAAGACTCAAGACCAGACTCGACTCTTAAAGTAATCAATTCTACATTCATAAAAAAGCTCAAAACGAAAGGCAATTTTCGCTACCAGTGTTGAAACAACTTTTAGTAAACAGAAAAAAAATTACAAAAATGAGTTCCTATGATGCTCCAGGGAGATTAATCCTACCGATTGGGGTCGGCCCTTCCTTACTACAGATCCTGCTTGCTCTTACTTCTTTTCATCTTTGCCTTAAACCTCGACTTCACCATAAGCGTCTGTACCGTATTTACAAAGTTCCCAACTGCCATTAAAACTAACAGCACGCCACAAAAACTCACCTGCCAAAAATATTTTTCCACGTCACATATGGTTCCACTTTTGAGTGTTAGCCCTTCTGTTTTTGAAAATTACAGGGAGCTCATCAAACTGTCTAATTTCTGAAGACAACATGATGCTCTTTCATTTTTGTTCTTGTTCACATAAATCAGAGAAAACTTTCGGTAAAAATTACCTGCCATTCTGAAACAACGCCAATAAAAGCAGTCGTGAGCAACTGTATTCCGACATATGCCTCAAAACCCTAAAACAACAAGCACAAACAATTATTCAGTTATTATTGCATTCAAGTCACTGGATAGAATAAAAAAATGGAGCGGACTTGGTCTGCATTGCATTTCATTGAAAGAACGAATCACTACTCACGCAACTTTTCCCACCCAACCACTTGCACATCATACATAGATGCATTAGCAAGGTCGGCCTATTTCAGTTTATCTGTGGTGTACCAGTCCAATCTCTATCTTGCACAAAGGCTAGCGTAAGTGATGCAACCTATCAATTTGTGCTGCAACTTAAAAGAAAACTACTCAATCGAAACTCTACAGACTATGATTTTTCTTCACCAATTCGTTCTGCTGCATATCATGCGAACTCCTAAGATGCATGATTAAGTCAATGCAGTCAGTTAACAAGGTTGCATTTAGCATGGTTAAATCATATATCTACTAACTGCCCATGAGCTTTAGCTCAAGTGGGATTGGGATAAGGTGGGGTAGCGGTAGATCCTTAGTTCAAATTCTGCCGTATGTAAAAACTAATCAGGTTGTCCAATCACCTGTAAAACAAATAGTATTGGACATAGAATCCACAATTGACCATCTACGCCTGCTGTTTCTCCCCAGACCACATCCATTCTTTTGGCCTGAAATTGCAAAACAAATATATAAAACGCCAGAATCAGGCTTAAATTTTGCAATCAAACAATTAATCTTTTTAATGGAACCTTTCCCAATGCAATTCGAGTATAGAGTCTCTGGCGTTGATATCTATTTTGTAAAAGCATAGCAACTCCTTGCATCATAGCCCATTGTAGGAAAAGTTGCACACCTCTCTGGACAAGATTTAACAAAATCATTAACGGCGCCAAAGCTATTAACACTAACACACAAGAAAACAAAAAATTTACCTGCTTTTGGGAACAATTTGGTTGTCCTTTAATCTCCCATGTGAGACTAACAAGGGCCATAAACATAGCACAATAGTGATGGTATATCCACCTGCACAAGCATATCAGTACAAGAAATTCGTATGTTCAGTTACAATGCCAATTAACTAACCAAAATGGATGCATGAATGATCATTTTGACAACATATGGGTTTGTTGTGAATTAAGCACCACCAGAAGAATCAATGCATGGGATGGCAAAGGAATCATATCAGAGTTACCGTGGTAAGTTGTGAAAAATTATAGTACCAAGTCATAAGATTGACTATGAATTACAATTGCAAACAACGTTTCCTTGGTTTATGTACCTTCAACCCAAACCACAAAAGTGGGCACAAGAAATTTCTGTGATAAGTTATGAAAAATAATAGTACCAAGTCATCAGATTGACCATGAATAACAATTATAGACAAAGTTTTCTTGGTTTTATTCACCTTCACCCCACCCGGTTATCCAATATCACAACTCAATAAATGATACCTCAAAAAAATGTGACTTTTACATTACTTAGGAAAAGAGAGAAGGGATATTACAATTACTCTGAAATTATATATGGATCCTAAACAGCCCATACGTGATTACAAATACTAGTTGAACCAACACAATTTGGAACCAATATATATAAACAAACACCTGCATGTGCACACAGAGCTTGACTTAATTCAGCTTCATTATTGTAAAGAAACTACGGATGTTATCAACCCAAGTTGAGCATAAGAGGCCACAAACTTGGTTATTTTATCTTGTAAACCAGTGTAGAGGAATAACAGCCAGGGAAAAGGAAAAAATGTCGGAGGAAAGATGCTATGCACTTACCATGGACGAATATCACTTCCATTTACTCTCAGTATGTTTTCTCGCAGGGCCAAACCAGTGTAGAGGAATAACAGCCATGCCTTGATAAGTATAAAATCAAGTCAAATCCATTACGAAATCATCCATATAGACACAAATATCAGCACATTCAAATCATATGATATGAAACACGTGATCTCAATGTACCTGGTAAGCCTGAACTGGAAATGCTGGCAAACATCCATCCCAAATCCAAGATCTTAGTATTAGTAGTGTTGCTGGAAAAATAAGGAATAGTAGGGCAGTTCTATCCTGCTCCAGAGCAATATCATTGTAAGTAAGCTGCTCAAACTATTTTTGCTTGACATTCTTTGTAGTCAAGATGGAGAAAGTAGCTATATGAGATAAAGAGCAACGAAGCAGCATGAGGGAAAGCATACTATATGAGTCAATTCTACCCTCAGGGAGCAGATCTCAACGAAAATAAGAAGGCATAATTACAAAAAGGGGGCAAGTAAAACATTTATGACCTTGAGGTTATGTTGATTAGCATAAATCACTAAGATGAACGATAAGAATTTCCAAGCACACTTATTTATCTCTGATGGAAGAATAAGTAGTCAATTTAACCTCAAGGGCCTTCTAGTTGTATTTAAACGTATACCTACCGCAATTCAAGATAGCTTGTTAGTGAGAGGAAATAAAAATAAAAATAAAGACAAAAAAGTCATGGAATGAAGGAATAAACCCCAGTTATACTGAAATCATAGAGAACGTTTATGTCACTTGTGTCATTCAAAGGGCTATTAAAAAAGGGAAACAAAAACCATCCTTGGAAAAATAATTCAAGAAAGAGACAAAGTGGTCTTTTTTTGTATGTGAAACCACTTAAGCATGAATAAGTCTTAGGTTCTTCCTAGGTTCGATTGACTGTAATTAGTTGGCTCAGTAGGTAACTATGAACTAAAGGCATGATCCCAAGAACTGATTCTTCACTTAGCATATTTAAAGTAAGGAATACTATTGTTACCTCCAATGCAAGATGAATATATTCCTCCAGTTTTCAAAACATTGTGTATATGTAGCTCACGATATATGTTCTATACCAGAATCAAAAGCAAATTGGGACAAAAGCGTAAAGCAATAAGACTATTACGTACTCTGTATGCGTTGTATTCCTCTTTAACCTTGAGTTGGATATCTTTGCTAGAGGAACGTACATTGATAGGACCGAGAAACATCCTCAGAAACCCTCCTCCTGCATAAATTTTAACCCTTTAACATAAATACAACGGCTCAATCCAATCAATTAACACAAAACTAAAGCAAAAACCTCAGATTAAATGATCAATGAGGCAGTTAATGAAAAGGGTACCCTGAGATTTCCCAGGAAGAAATGAAGCGGCCTCGCCATCCACCAACACACATGTGGCCCTCTGCAAATCTTCTTCCAGCTGCCATTAACATATCCATCCAAAACACCCATCAATTCCAAACATTCCATTACAATTTCATGAAAAATTACAATCCCAGAAAGCAAAATCACAAAATGGGCAATGAATGGATCCAGAAAATAAGCTAAATCAGCAATTTCAGAAGTTGGATTTACATGCACAGACATGCAGAAGCAGCACAAGGAAACAAAAACCAGAAAAGGGGTCGAAAGAACTTACCTTTTCTGCTAACTTGGGATCCAAGGCCTTGCTGGAAAGCAGGGAATAAAGCTGGGAGCGGAGGCGGCGGATGGAGGAATCGAGAGATTGGGCGCGCTGGCGGAGGGATTGCTCGTCGGTGGCGGCTCTGGATACAAAGGAAGCAGCTTTGTCCTGCAGCTCCTTCACCTCCTCCACCGCCTTGGCCACTTGTGCTTGTATCTCCTCGTCACTGCCGGAAGAAGAAGAAGAAGTGTTCCTCTTGGCATCCCCCATCGCCAAAATCTTCTTCCTTTTGTGCTTCAATCGACTGCGTTCGATGCAATTTGATCCTTTCAATCGAAATAATCAATCCCCTCCTCCAGCATCCGCGGTCCACCCAAAATGTTTATGTAATTTTTATGGAGTTTATTGGTTTGGGGAACATGACCGTCCCAAATACATATGCACGAACCCACACTGGTGGTAGCCAACAAACTAGAAGCCCAGCGGAGGTTGTAGATGCAAAGACTTTTTTTTTTTTATGTGTTTTTATTTTTTATATTTTTCTTTTTTGTTCTTTATTTTAACCATTTTGTTTTTATTCTTTTCTTCACTCTCTTCCTCTCTTATTCCATCAAGTAAAAAAAAAAACTCAACTCCCTTCGTGGATACGCACAAAGGTTTTAAGAATAATTTTAGATTGTTTTTGAACTTTTTTGTTTGGGGAACATTTATGTTCTAAATTTTTTTGTGAAATTAATGACTCCAAAAAGGCTTCCTGGCTTTATATGTAGAGATATTTTACGATTTCAATATTCGACATGATTTATGAGATGAAACATCATTTAGTGCTCTTTATCTTAAACATACAATGGGTTATTGATCATAAGTCACATGTATCATATGACTCGTATGTTTTAAACAATTTTATTATACAACAATATGTGACATATTTGGGGAATTAAATGATAAAATGTCATTATATAATTTAAAAGAGATTAATTGAACTCGTCTCGTCTAATGAATAAAAAACTGATGTGTAACATACATTGTTTAATGCTTGAATTTCTAATTTTCGATGTGTTTTCATTTTAATAAATGGGGGAAATTTTGGGATTTAAATAAGGCATCGGATTCACATCATTTTGTGATTGGAGCTATTTGTTTGATTTCTTCCTCCTGCATAAGTTGTGTTATTTATTAAATTATTAGGTCTATGTTTGCTTGAATTTTGATCCTAGTGACATCTAAGCCAAGTGTCACTCTCACACTCAACTGGGGTGCAGTTCCAGTACAATCAGGTCCAGGATAAGCATAGCCCTCTCACCATATGGGCCCCTCCACCACTATGTGTGATTGTTTGGGTCCATCATCTACTAATAAAGCTTGAAGCCTTGAACACGGCAATCGAACAGAATCTTGAATGAATGAATAAATGTTACTTCAACTACAAGTCTTGTAAGTTACATATTTAAAGAGAGGAATTAGAATCCTTACATTTTTTTTCAATACATTTTAGATCAAACATTTGTTCCTTTCTAAGATTTGATTACGAGGTTTTAACCAATTGCCACATCAACATTTTTCAATTTTTTAAATTACATATAATTTCTTTAAAGGCATCTTCACTTCATCTTGTAACTAATTGACTACAATTTAGGAAATTTTATTTTCCTGGTTCTTTAAACTCCTACGTTTTAATGACTTTTTCTATAAAACAAAAAAAATTAATTAAAGTAATTTAAACTTTTACATTGTTAACGACTCTTTCTATAAAAAAATAATAATAATTAATTAAAGTAATTCCTCATTCTTAGGAAAAAAGGTAATAAAACTTATGTTTTGAAAACAAACGTATCAAAAATTCAAATGTACCAAAAACTAAATGTACCAAATATTCAAATGTACTAAGAAACCAAATGTACCAAAAATTCAAATGTACCAAAAAGCCAAATGTACCAAGTAACCAAATGTACCATTATATTCAAACATACCGATATAACCAAATGTACCTAGCAATGAGTTTTGTTACATTCTATTTAATTTACTAAAATAAATATTTTAATAAAAAATAAAAAAATCTTGAATCATCATAGTAAGAGACGCCTAAAAATAGGAGGAAAAAAGGGAATGCTAACCTAAATAGATTTCTAATGAAATAAAATTAAGATCCAAAATTGTAGGGAAAATGTTTATTCAAAATTGCAAAAGGAATAGATGTTTAGTTTATGACATTTAAAAATTAGGATTCTATATCAAGATGTCCCTAAGGGGCATTTGTTTGCCTTCTTTAGCTCTCACTGGATTGGATTGGATCAAAGATTTAGTGCAATCCATGTTTGTTTGCTTGCGGGACTAATTCTTTTTTTTTTTTTGAACAAACGATATTATATACACTAAGGGAGAGAGGATGGGCTTATCCTCACAGTGGGTTAGCAATAATGTCGTATTTAGCAAGAATCGAACCTATGACCTCTCACTTACAAGTGAAGAGGAATACCACTGGACCAGTAGTACTAAGTAGCAGGGACTAAATTAAATGGTGCTAGCGAGGACTCGCCTCGACTAACAACGAGGCTAGCCGGTCTTAGCATATCCGCCCCCCCCCCCCAAAGAAAACCATGGGACTCACTAAGACACCTCTCTCTCTACTACTCTCCTTCTCCGCTCATGTCCTCTCTTATGCCCTCTATCCTTCGAAATCACACCACCAGACCAAGCACAAACTGACCTGACCCGGTGATTTCCAAGCACGAGGAGATGAGATTATTGACAGGTCGGTCCTGGTTCGCTACCTAGACTCAAGTCGGAATCAAAATCTGAGCGTCGTCATTGGGTTTTGTAAAGACACCATAAGCGTCGTTGTCGCGGATACAGGAGACCTATCTGCGATTTCGATTTTGATTTCAATTGAATTTTGTGATTGTGTTGAGTTTCGTGATCTGGGAGCTTTATCGATTGAAATGGAGGTCGAAAGTTGCGGAATTTAGACCAAAAAAAATGGAACTTTAACGAAAAACTTCAGATATTATTCATTTTAACGAAAAACCACATTTTTACACTAAAAAGTCAATCATGGTATTATTCACTTTACCCTTTATTTTGTCCTTATTGTTAAAACTCAAAGTTTTCAAACCATTTTCATTAGTTTTTCTCAAAAAAAAAAAAAAGGAGAGGGTAGAGAGAGGTTTCTTGGTCCATGGAGAGTGTTCAAGAACAAGACAAATAAAATTAATTATTTTTATTTTTATTATCTTGCTTCTTAGTCCAATAGTACACCAAACGCTCCACTAAGTTAGTACAACTTAATCTATTCTAAGTCAGTCCAGCTTAGTCCTTAAAGCTAATCTAGTGCGACAAACGCATCCATAAAAAATTAGGCTACTTCTTGAATTATCAATTGATTATAATGAAATTTCAACTTCCGTGAAGCCTCACTAGCCTACTAGTTGGGGAGTCCTTCTATCCCCACCATTGTAACTTTAACAACCACCCAGGACTTCAGTATGCCTAATTGGCTTGCCCAATTCGCCAGATTATACCTGCCTACCCTAATAATATTGTTTAATAACAAGCCCACAACCTTCTCTCAATCTGCACAAATATTAGGAGTCAGGGTAGAGCATCCCCAATGGAATAGACAAATAAGTAGCCAACCTCGTTTTTATGGTCCATATAGGCAAAATCAAGCTCCAATTGAGTTGTCAATTGAGTAGGCAAACTTTGACTACTCTCAAAGCAGGCAACATTACCTACAGGCTACAATATCATATGTAAGAAAATTGGATCCCACATCTCTTTTTATAATAAAATACTTTTACGTGAAGAAAGACAACAAAACTCAAAGATAAAAGTAAAGGAAGATTATTCAAATTAATTTTAATATATGAAGCTTCAATAGGATGGATTACCTAACTCCTAAACCAGTAAGGCTTAATCACTAACCATAACACTATCTTCACAACTAAAAACTGACTTGGTCTCGGTTTAGCGACACTTTTCCTCCCAATACTGAAAGAGATCTCAAGTTCAAATCCTCCTCCGAATGATCAAAGAAGAAACTATCCAATTCCCCACTTGGAAGCAGATTATACTGTTTTTACAAAATCCCAGAGCAAAACATTGATGATGCACCAAGAGAAGAGAGGTTAAAAAAAAACAGTTCAAAAAAAGAAAAAAGAAAAAAGTAGAATTGCAAGCAAAGGGGAAAGAAGAATACACTACTACATCTAGCTTTCCTTTTTTTATTTCACCAGTCCAGTAAGTTTTCACTGCAAGAAGAATTTTCTCTGGGTTAAAAGATCCGCTCTCGTGATCCATAATCTGGCTCTTCCACCTCATTCCGTCGGTAATTGCCTTTATTTTCACCAGGATCTCTACTGTATCCTTAAACACAACCGTTCCTTCCGGCCTAAGAATCCTATCCATCTGCAGCAAAATAAGTGTTATGTCACACATGCAATGTACAAGCTACATTAGGCCTCACCAAATGCAAATTATCGCGGAATGAGTTTCTACCTGTCCTGATATATGCTGAAGACTCCACCAGCGTGGCTGAGATCGTATGTTCTAGGATACGTTGGGAAAGCCTCACACCAGTCCTGGTATGTTCCAATAAAACCACGTTCGTAAATCACACCAAGAGTGTCCTGGTTTGAGTTGGCAGGGACGGTGTTCATAACCCTCACTGGATATTTTGACAATGCTGCAGCAAATCCACCGAGGTAAGCATTCACGTCCATCACATTCCGATATCTTCCTTTGGAAATTGGTACGATCCTCTTGTAATGTTCCACCCTTTCCTTCCACAGTTGATTATCCTCACGGAGTTTCTCAGCTGTGATTCCTGGTATTGAACCACTGCTGATTCTAGGAGGGACAGCAAATGCACGTTCAGGCCACTTCTCCAACGCCCCACCAGCAACGTCATTAGGATCGCTTGTCTCCGGTAGAGGAGTAATGCCACTCTCCATGTCTCTTTCCCTTTTAAGCACAAAACATGCCACATTAAGCAGAGTTAACTACAGAAGAATTCGCATTCCAAATCAAATCAAATAAACGAAATTACGAATGAAGCTCAGGGAGTAGTACCAAGCCATATCTGGATTGTCTGATTTACATATATGTGGTGTTTTATACACCTTCCTGCTCTTAATGCATTCGACGTGATTGATAGGTTTTTGCCAGATTGCAAGATCATTCTTCTCGATCACCTTCTTCCAGCACAGGCGCTTTGCAACAGACTCAATAGAATCTTGCTCTTGTTTCAAATCCTCTTGAGTTCTCTCCCATCCCCTCCAGTATTTTTTTTTCCAGTTAATAGGCGGTCCGGAAAGAATCCAATAACCACCAGGCCTTAGAACTCTGTCCACTTCAATTAGATACATACCATCTGCAAAATAGTCCAAAATAAAATCCACATGCATTCAAAACCACATCATATGAAATTAGTGGTGAATTTTACTTCCAACATTTTAAGCCTAAGCGTAGTAGATCCTCACTAATTAGTATCTAATCCAATATTTAGATGAAGTTGTTAGGTGAAGAGGTTTGGTACATATATACACACACATGCCTATTTTGAAGTATGCAGCTCCGAAAACTTCAAATCAAGTAATGTGAGATAGTCTAATATGTTGAAGCAAACTAGAAAGAAAGACAGAGACACTTTACCATAGTTCATCCAAGGGATCAAGCAGCGGGAACAGTGAGCCATATCGAAAGCCCTTGCAGGGTAGGGAAGCCTCTTCGAAGCCATGACACCAATCATAGCGGGAACTCCGCGCTCCAATGCAAACTGAACCTGCGCTGCATGCGTATCTCTCGGTGCAAAAGACATTGTCATGATGTCCCTCTTCAACAGGTACGCACCCCAACTGGCTACCTAAATACCCAAACAGGAAAGAACATCAGAGTTTAATAGCAATAGAGGAGTGTGAATCAATTATACATATATACACATCTATGCACATATATGTGCTACTTACACCACAGCCGGTATCAATTGCAGTTCTGATGTCGCCCTTAGTGAGAGGAATGAGCGCGTTAATGTCATCTATGTACGCATCAGCTCCTCTCGGAAACATGGTACCTCGATGTGATTTGATCCTTTCAATCGAAACAATCAATCCCCTCCTCCAACTTCCGCGGTCCACCCAAAATGTTTATATAATTTTTATGGAGTTTTTTGGTTTTTTGGTTTGGGGAACATGACCGTCACAAATACACATGCATGATGCACGCACCCACACTGGTGGTAGCCAACAAACTAAATAAAACCCAACTCCCCTGCATGGATATACACAAAGGTTTTAAGACAATAATATTGGAAGGACTTGATTCTGTGTGGAGTCTGGACTGGTCGATCGATCTGCACTCTTAAATCAATTAATAATGTCTGATTATCTGGTTGATTTAATAGTTCATATTTTACAACTTCAATCCGCGTTTGTTATTTATGAGATGAAATATCATTTAGTGCTCTTATGTTAAACATACAACGGGTTATTGATCATAAGTCACATGTATCATATGACTCGTATGTTTTAAACAGTTTTTTTATACAACAATATATGACATATTTGGCAAATTAAATGATAAAATGTCATTATATACTTTAAAAGAGATTAACTGAACTCGTCTCATCTAATGATTAAAAAACTAATGTGTAGCATACATTGTTTGGTGCTTGAATATCTAATTTTCGATGTGTTTTCACTTTAATAAATAGGGGGAATTTTGGGATTTAAATAAGGCATCGGATTCACATCATTTTGTGATTGGAGCTATTTGTTTGATTTCTTCCTCCTGCATAAATTGTGTTATTTATTAACTTATTAGGTCTATGTTTGCTTGAATTTTGATCCTAGTGACATCTAAGTCAAGTGTCACTCCACACTCAGTTGGGGTGCCGTTCCAATACAATCAGGTCCAGCTAAGCAAAGCCCTCTCACCATGTGGGCCTCCACCACTATATCTGATTGTTTGTCCATCATCTCCTAATAATGGTTGAAGCCTTGAACACAGAAAGTCGAACAGAATCTTTAATAAATATTACTTCAACCACAAGTCTTGTAAGTTGCATATTTAAAGTCTTGAAAATGAATTTCACATTTATAAGATAATGGACCGTACGTAAACTTATAAAGGGCATTTGTTTGCCTTCTTTAGGCCATGTCTAACCAAATGAGGGTCAAATAGCTCCTTTTAGCCATGTAGTCCTCCAATAAATTAATATTTTAATGAACAGTGTCATGCTATATTTCTTACCATTTCCAACCGAGGAGCCATAGGCCTAACATAGCATTGTGACAAAAAATCATCTCCAACCGATGGGGGCCAAAGAGTCATAGGCTAAACATAATTTATTATTTAAATTTAATGACTACAACAACTAAAATTTAAAAACTACAACAACTTAAATTTAAAGTCTATAATCATCATCATCATCTGCCATTGTAGGATTATAGTCGGATGTAAACAACTCTTGTTGGGCCATAATTTCCCTCTTTTTCCTATCAAAATATGTCTTACTCATTGGAGTGTAATCCGAAGTGTTCCTTTGCATGTACCTATCATCCATCTCTTCTTAAATTTGTTTTTCCCGTTCTTCATGCCTACGATTCCTTTCTTCCACAGCAAAGGAATTTTGCTCTGTCATTAATCGCAATGAGGACACCATTTCCTGTTGAAATGCGTAATCATCCTTTGCCTTGCCATTTTCCTTCAATTTTCAGGCCTTGTTTTGTCCCATAGCCCTAAGTATGGAACCTTCACCCGAAGACGGATTTTATACCCTTTTTTCTTGAATGGTAGGAGATCCATGTTCATCCCCAACTGCATTTGAGGATGCATTTCCGAACATCGGCGTAGGACCAACTCTTTCTAGAGATGGATCTTCAAATAGCACCCACCCTTTATAAATTTCCCAACAACTGTGATGATTAAAGGGTTTCGAGTTGTCCTCCATATACAATTTCTCCGCTTGGCGTACCTAGAAAATATAATTACAAAAATTAAATGAAATTAATTTATGAAATTAAATGTAATATAATTAAATATTTAAAATAACTTGTGAAAACACTTACTTCATTGTAGTTGTTGATGCACAAAACCGGAGGTCTTGGAACAACGTAAATCCGACCGTGAATCTGCAAGTAATGTAAATAACACAAGATGTATCGTGGTTCACCCCAAGGTTTGGGTTACGTCCACACTGATTGTATTTATTTGAGGGAGAAAGAGCTCTGAGAGTGAGAGCGTTGAGAGGGTGAGAGAAGGGATCTCAGGCTTAGGAATTGGCATCTTCCAATTGTGAGAGTGAGGAGGCCCTTTTATAGAATAAGGGCTCCTCCCCTAATTACATATTTGCCAATTCCTTTATTACATAATTACATTTAAGTCACTCGAGTATTTGTACGAGATCTAAATACGAGGCCCTAAATATGGTATAAACAGTAGTCCCCCAAGTCTTCAGTCAAGAGAGTCTTTTGGCTGGAGAATTGAAATTCAGTCCATGTGTGGGCCGAAGTAACTAGATGTTGTCTTGAACTGATGTTCGATATGAGGTGGTGCTCAATCTGAAATGATGCTCAACTAGAAGTAGCACATGCTGCGAGGTTACTCGGTTCGTGGCTTATGTTGCCTTGGTTGGCTCGGCTTGTGGCGTTGAAAGTGAGGGAGTCCCTTTTATAGAATAAGGGCTCGCTCCTCAATACATAAATGATGGGCTAGAGTTGATGCTCACGGCGAGGCGGTTGCTCAGTAAGTGGCGATGTTCTCTAATGATAGTGAGGGAGTCCCTTTTATAGAATAAAGGCTCGCTCCTCAATACATGAATAATGGGCTAAGTCCCCCAAGTATTTTTCATGAGGCCCAGTTGAAGCCCAATATATGGTACATAATGTAGTCCCCCAAGTCTTCGGTCAATAGAGTCTGTTGCCTGGAGACTTGAAATTTGATCCATGTATGGGCCGATGTGGCGGTTTGTTCGGCTGGAGGCAGTATTTGTATACCATGCACTGAAAATTTGTAATTGTAGCTCTGAAGCTTTGTAATTGTAGCCCTGAGGCTTTGTAATTGTAGCCCTGAGGCTTTGTAATTGTAGCCTTGAGGTTTTGTAATTGTAGCCTTGAAGCTTTGTGATTGTAGCCCTGAAGCTTTGTGATTGTAGCCCTGAAGCTTTGTAATTGTAGCCCTGAAGCTTTGTGATTGTAGCCCTGAGGCTTTGTGATTGTAGCCCTGAGGCTTTGTAATTGTAGCCCTGAAGCTTTGTAATTGTAGCCCTGAGGCTTTGTAATTGAAGCTCTGAAGCTTTGTTTGACATGAGTGATGTTCATGAATGTTGACATAAGTGCTGCTCATGGATGTTGACATGAGTGATGCTCATGAATGTTGACATGAGACTCATGAATGTTGGTACACGTGATGCTCATGGATGTTGACATGAGTGATGCTCATGAATGTTGACATGAGACTCATGAATGTTGGTATACGTGATGCTCATGGATGTTGACATGAGTGATGCTCATGAATGTTTATGTATGATTGATATGAGTGATGCCCATGTATGATTTTGGAGTACGGGTTGTACATTTTGATCACTTGGTTGGTGATAAGAACGGCAGGCTGCCGATTAATTTTTAGAGTACTGGATGTACTTTTGATCACCTGGTTGGTGGTAATAGCGGCAGGTTTGCCGAATAATTTTAGAGTACTCGATGTACTTTGATCACCTGGTTGGTGGTAATAGCGGCGAGTTTGCCGAATAATTTTTTGGGGTATTAGTGAACCCTTTTTTTGTTTTTCATTTTTTTTTGTTTTTTTTTTTGTTTTTTTTTTTGTTTTTTTTTGTTTTTGTTTTTTTTTTTTACCCTCTGATGGGGTTTATACAGATGTCTCCAAAAGATAATAAAAATAAATTACATCATTAAAAAATACTGCTGTAGAAGGTGGGTATGGCAGATAGTTGGATAATGGGATAGTATCTGCACAATTGAAAGTTGGGTAGTGGAATGGTAGATGGCTGCAGAAGCTTTTTCTTTTCCTTTCTGCTTTTCCTTTCTGCATGATCCATGAGTCCCCCGCAATTATCTCTGGTCTTCCGCAATTATATCTGTCCACCCATGTTTTATGGCCTTTGGAGACCATCTGAGTTTAAGCTTTTAATTGCCATTGCTTTCATTGCTTTTCTCTAGAATGACAATTGCTAGGACAGACACCACCCATTTGCCTTTGTTTATCTCTCCACTCCTTCTCTGCCCACCTATGTTCCCCATCCCTGTCTGATGCAGTTCTTTTATTGAATTTACCAATCATACCCCTGCAAGCCACTGAAAACATCTCAGATATCTCTTCTTCGACGAGCTTCGTTTCCAAGTTCGAATCGCCAGCGATAGACACCTCGCTCTGGCAGCTACTTCCACTGTCGAATCTTCAAGAGCTACGACTTTCCTGATAAACTCCATTTCTTAAGCTTCCTTGCACACTTCCCCTTACACCTTTCCACCGCATCTGCCCTCCTCCCGTTAAATCAAATTCCCCACATCACCTTAGAAGGGCACAACGGTAAATTCAGATGCACAAATATGCTTTTTTCTTCCTGGTGGTTGGTTGTGGTTGAAGTGTCTAATTGGTGTGGTACCCAGAAGACAAAGCTTGCTGCAGCTCGTGCTCGTCGATGTACCCATTCCTGTCCCTGTCCACCATCTCAAAGCTTTTCATCACGGCGGGGTCGGTCCTTGCGGGAAAACCCGACTGCCAACCGATCGCTCATTCTTCTCTGCATCAACATCATGACCGCCTCCAACCAAAACTCATTTATCCACTTGTATATCTTTTTCGCTGTCTTTGCCTCTTCACAAGCTCTTCATCTTGTTTCTTGACCTCAACGGAGGCATCGACCGACCCGAGGGGCAGAATATCGAGAGCCATGCCTATGGCCCGACTCAAGATCCTAAACTGGCTCGCCATGCAACCCGACTTCATCAGCATCCATACTCTGGTGTCGTCCCGGGCCAAGTTTTCCAGGAAGAACTGAACTTTCTGGAAGACTAAGTGGAGCTCTTGACAAACTCAGAACTACGGAGGAGGGCCTTGTAGGCAGCTGAGAAGCTCGGGGATCTATAGTCAGTTGCGGTGTACATGTCAGAAGAGGAAAATTCTTGGCGGCGGCGGCTAGTGAGAAGCTTCCTTGGTGGTATGTCAATGTTGGTGTCTCTGAAAAGGGTTTCTTTGCATGAAAGGAGCTGATGGGAGGGGTGGAATTTGTGCTACTCGGCGCAAACACTACTTATTTCTGATTTATCTGATGAATGCAAATAACAATAATAATATCAATATGTACCAGATAATTGCCTAGCCGGAGAGAGATGGTGGTGTCTCTGAGTGTGGGTGTTGGGTTTCTGCAGATTCACGGTGGACCGTGATGAGGTCTCACGGTGGTGAGATGAAAAAATGAAAGAGAACCGACATGATTTTTTGTGTCGTTTCCCACAGACGGCGCCAAATGTTGATGCACAAAACCGGAGGTCTTGAAACAACGTAAATCCGACCGTGAATCTGCAAGTAATGTAAATAACACAAGATGTATCGTGGTTCACCCCAAGGTTTGGGCTACGTCCACACTGATTGTATTTATTTGAGGGAGAAAGAGCTTTGAGAGTGAGAGCGTTGAGAGGGTGAGAGAAGGGATCTCAGGCCTAGGAATTGGCCTCTTCCAATTGTGAGAGTGAGGAGGCCCTTTTATAGAATAAGGGCTCCTCCCCTAATTACATATTTGCCAATTCCTTTATTACATAATTACATTTAAGTCCCTCGAGTATTTGTATGAGATCTAAATACGAGGCCCTAAATATGGTATAAACAGTAGTAATTGGCTCCACTTTTATGTCTGCTTTCGACCTTTAACACTGCTTGATGTCATTTATTCAAACTTGGATGAAGATGTTTTTTCCATCTTGAAGTACAACTTTCATGATTTCGGGAATTCGGTGGAGTGGTGCCTTCGTAGAACTCATAGTACTTTTTGGACGTACGAGTCCAAACACCTTCACTTGTTTGCGAACTCCCCCTCACATTATCTTCCGAGACCAATCCATAAGTCCTGCAAAGAGCTTCATCTTCTTTTCGGGTCCAAGCCCTACCTTTCAATGCAGATCCGGCCATTTGAAAATTATTGAAAAATTTGAAGGAAAGATTATTGGAAGAGGTAAGAGAATAGAACGTGAAGAATTGAAATAAAATGAAGTAAGATAGTATGAAATGGTGTAGGAATGGCTTCGGTATTTATAAGAAAAAAATAGGAATTTTTTAATATTTGTTTTTTTAATTTTGTCAGGAAAAAAAATTCAAATCCAACGATCACCTGGCGTCATATTGACGCCAGGTAATCGTTGGATTCTAAAAGTGGGACGACTTAGGGCTAGTTGGCTGGCTCCTTTGGGCCAATCGGTTGGCCTGATTTGATATTTTTGGCTTGATGGGGCCCACGAGCCCTTTGGCCTAGCCCTTAGTTGGAGATGGTTTTTGGTTCATTTCTGGCTATTTTTTGCCCTATTGCCCTCTAGCCGGCTCGGTTGAAGATGGCTTTAGCTCTCACTGAATTGGATAGGATTAAAGATATAGTGCAATCCATGTTTGTTTGCTTGCGGGACTAACTTTTTGTTTTTTTGAACAACCGATATTATCTACACTAAGGGGAAGGGGGTGTGCTTAACCTCACAATGGGCTAGCAATAATGTCACCTTTAGCGAGAATCGAGCCTAAGACCTCTCACTTACAAGTGAAGATAAATATCATTATATCATAATACTAAGTAACGGGGACTAACTTAAGTGGTACTAGCGAGGACTCGCCTTGACTAACAACGAGGCTAGTCGGTCTTGGCATGTTCCCCCCCCCCCCCCAAAAAAAACCATGGGACTCACTAAGATGCCTCTCCCTAAAAGTTTCGTTATCTCATGGCTGCTCACTTCGCTTTCTCTCTCTCTTTCCTCGTCCCGAACCTAGAATCGCTTCCTCTCCCTTTCTCCTTGCTTCCTCTCTTTTGTCCTTTATCCTGCGAAATCACACCACCAGACCGAGGACAAACCGACCTAACCCAGTGATTTTCAAGCTTAAGGAGACGAGGTTCTTGACTCGTCAGTCCTGGTTCGCAACTTAGACTCAAGTCAAGATTGGAATCTGAGCATCGCCGTCACAAATACAGGAAACCCATCTGCAATTTCGATTTTGATTTCAATTGAATTTTGTGATTGTATTGCGTTTTGTGATTTGGGAGCTTTATCAATTGAAATGGAGGGAGAAAGTTGTGGAATTTGGACATAAAAAAAAGGAGAGGGAAGAGTGATATTTCTTGGTCCAGAGAGTGTTCAAGAACAAGAAAAAGAAAAGAAAAAAAGAAGAGAATTAATTATTATTATTTTTATTATCCTGCTTCTTAATCCGGTACACCAAACGCTCCACTAAGTTAATATAATTTAGTTTATTCTAAGCCAGTACTTAGTTCTTAAAGTTAGCCCAATCCGATATAGTTTAGTGCAACAAACACACCCAAAAAAATTAAGCTACTTTTTAAATTATCAATTAATTTTATAATAAAATCTCAACTTCCTTCAAGTCTCACTGTTAGACCATCTCCAATCCTGACCTAAAACCTAAAAATATTTAGCCCAGAAAATTTAGGTTTTAGTCCAGAAACAACTTTTCTACTCCAACCCTTTTGGCCTAAAATTTTAGCCCCAGATTATTAAAAAATGAATTAAGGCTAATTTTTTTTTAAATTAACTTTTAAAAAAAAAATTATTTAGACTATCCTAAATTAATTTTATGAACATTTTAACCTAAAAATATTTAAATTCCGATAAATTTTGAAAAATCACTAAATCAATACATGAAAATCATGATAAACCACATAAACTTAAAAAAAAAATTATTCTAGCCGTTGGAAAAAAATATTTAAATTCCGATAAATTTTATAATTATTCTAGCCATTGGATTTACATTTGGACCGTTAGATTTGATTATATTCGATTTAAGCCGTTGGATTCAATAAATATATAAATATAAAACAAACAAAAAAATTGAATGTGGACCGTTGGATTAACCAACGGTCCAATTATCACCACCACCCGATGAAGAAAAGTAGTCGTTGGCTACAGGACAAGACCCACTTTTCACTCTCATCCGTGGGTCCCAGCACCTTTTGTGGGCTAAATTTGTGACCTATATTTGCCTTCATTTTAAGTTTTAGGTTTTAGATTTGGTTTAGGTTATGGGTTGGAGTGGATTTAGGGGGGAAAAAAAAGGGAAAATTTAGGTTATAAGTCACCATTGGAGATGGTCTTAGAACCCAATGACGACGCTCAGATTCCAATCCTGACTTGAGTCTAAGTTGCGAACCAGGACTGACCATCTCCAATGGTGACTTATAACCTAAATTTTCCCTTTTTTTCCCCCCCTAAATCCACTCCAACCCAAAACCTAAACCAAACCTAAAACCTAAAACTTAAAATGAAGGCAAATATAGGTCACAAATTTAGCCCACAAAAGGTGCTGGGACCCACAGATGAGAGTGAAAAGTGGGTTTTGTCCTGTAGCCAACGATTACTTTTCTTCATCGGGTGGTGGTGGTAATTGGACCGTTGATTAATCCAACAGTCCACATTCAATTTTTTTGTTTGTTTTATATTTATATATTTATTGAATCCAACGGCTTAAATCGAATATAATCAAATCTAACGGTCCAAATGTAAATCCAATGGCTAGAATAATTATAAAATTTATCGGAATTTAAATATTTTTTTCCAACGGCTAGAATAATTTTTTTTTTTAAGTTTATGTGGTTTATCATGATTTTCATGTATTGATTTAGTGATTTTTCAAAATTTATCGGAATTTAAATATTTTTAGGTTAAAATGTTCATAAAATTAATTTAGGATAGTCTAAATAATTTTTTTTTTTAAGTTAATTTAAAAAAAATTAGCCTTAATTCATTTTTTAATAATCTGGGGCTAAAATTTTAGGCCAAAAGGATTGGAGCAGAAAAGTTGTTTCTGGACTAAAACCTAAATTTTCTGGGCTAAATATTTTTAGGTTTTAGGTTAGGATTGAAGATGGTCTTAGTTGGGGAGCCTTTCTATCTCCAACATTGTAGCCTTAACAACAACCTCAGACTTCAGTATGCCTGATTGCCTTGGCCCAATTCGCCAGATTCAACCTACCAACCCTAATGATTTTATTTAATAACAAGCCCAGAACCTTTTCTCTAATATTAAGAGTCAAGAATCTGGAGCATTTTCAATGGAATAGACAAATGAGCAGCCAAACTTTGACTACTCTCCCAAAGCAGGCAAACATTGCCTACAATATCATAGGTAAGAAAATTGGATCATTTCTTTTTATAATAAAGTACTTTTACGTGGAGAAGATAATAAAACTAAAAGATAAAAGTATAGAGGAAGATTATTCAAATTAATTTTAACATATGAAGCTTCAACAGATGGATTACCCAACTCCTAAGCCAGTAAGGCTAATTACTAACCATAACACTTGTTGCTAAATATCTTCACAACTAAAAACTGACTAGCTCTTAGTTTAACGACACTTTTCCTCTCAATATTGAAAAAGATCTCAAGTTCAAATCCTCCACCGATTGATCAAAGAAGAAACTATCCAATTTCCCACTTGGAAGCAGATTATACTGTTTTTACAAAATCCCAGAGCAAAACATTGATCATGCACCAAGAGAAGAGAGGTTAACAACAAAAATTAACAAAAAAAAAAGAAGAAAAAGTAGAATTGCAAGCAAAAGGGAAAGAAGAATACACTGCTACATCTCTACTAGCTTCCCTTTTTTTCTTCACCAGTCCAGTAAGTTTTCACTGCAAGAAGAATTTTCTCTGGGTTAAAAGGTCCACTCTCGTGATCCATAATCTGGCTCTTCCACCTCATTCCGTCTGTAATCGCCTTTATCTTCACCAGGATCTCTACTGTATCCCTAAACACAACCGTTCCTTCCGGCCTCAGAATCCTATCCATCTCCAGCAAAATGAGTGTTATGTCACACCTGCAATGTACAAACCACATTAGGCCTCAAAGTTGCGAAATTCGAACATCAAGTGCAAATTATTGCGGAATGAGTTTTTACCTGTCCTGATATATGCTGAAGACCCCACCAGCGTGGATGAGATCGTATGTTCTAGGGTACGTTGAGAAAGCCTCACACCAGTCCTGGTACGTTCCAATAAAACCACGTTCGTAAATTACACCAAGGGTGTCCTGGTTTGAGTTGGCGGGGACGGTGCTCATAACCCACACTGGATATTTTGACAATGCTGCAGCAAATCCACCGAGGTAAGCATTCATGTCCATCACATTCCGATATCTTCCTTTGGAAATTGGTACAATCCTCTTGTAATGTTCCACCCTTTCCTTCCACAGTTGATTATCCTCACGGAGTTTCTCAGCTGTGATTCCTGGTATTGAACCACTGCTGATTCTCGGAGGGACAGCAAATGCACGTTCAGGCCACTTCTCTAACGCCCCACCAGCAACGTCATTAGGATCGCTTGTCTCCGGTAGAGGAGTAATGCAACTCTCCATGTCTCTTTCCCTTTTAAGCACAAAACATGCCACATTAAGCAGAGTTAAGTACAGGAGAATTCGCATTCCAAATCAAATGAACAAAAACACGAACAAAGCACAGGGAGTAGTACCAAGCCATATCTGGATTGTCTGATTTGCATATATGTGGTGTTTTATACACCTTCCTGCTCTTAATGCATTCGACGTGATTGATAGGTTTTTGCCAGATTGCAAGATCATTCTTCTCGATCACCTTCTTCCAGCACAGGCGCTTTGCAACAGACTCAATAGAATCTTGCTCTTGCTTCAAATCCTCTTCAGTTCTCTCCCATCCCCTCCAGTGTTTTTTCCAGTTAATAGGCGGCCCGGAGAGAACCCAATAACCACCAGGCCTTAGAACTCTGTCCACTTCAATGAGATACATACCATCTGCAAAAATAGTCCAAAATAAAATCCACATGCATTCAAAACCAAATCATATGAAATTAGTGGTGAATTTTACTTCAACATTTTAAGCCTAAGAATAGTAGATCCTCACTAATTATTATCTAATCCAATATTTAGATGAAGTTGTTAGGTGAAGAGGTTTGAATAGATACATACATAGTAATGTGAGATAGTCTAATATGTTGAAGCAAACTAGAAAGAGAGACAGAGACACTTTACCATAGTTCATCCAAGGGATCAAGCAGCGGGAACAGTGAGCCATATCGAAAGCCCTTGCAGGGTAGGGAAGCCTCTTAGAAGCCATGACACCAATCATAGCAGGAACTCCACGCTCCAATGCAAACTGAACTTGCGCTGCATGCGAATCTCTCGGTGCAAAAGACATTGTCACGATGTTCCTCTTCAACAGGTAAGCACCCCAACTGGCTACCTAAATATGCAAAACAGGAAAGTGTATCAAAATTTACTAGCAATAATGGAGTGTGAATCAATTATACATATATACACATCTATGCACATATATGTGCTACTTACACCACAGCCGGTATCAATTGCAGTTCTGATGTTGCCCTTAGTGAGAGGAATGAGTGCGTTAATGTCATCTATGTACGCATCAGCTCCCCTTGGAAACATGGTACCTCCCCCGGGGAATCTAAACCTGTCACCCTCGACTTGAATCCAATTCTGGACAGCTTTCTCAATGCTGAGTTCTCTATGGGGAATGTTGTCATACCAAGCAAAATCACGACTCTGAGGCCACTTGAAAGGAGTCTTATACTTTGGCGGAGCAGGAATAAGGCAAAGAAGTTGTTCTTCTTTGGTAGGGCAGTGCCTCTCTCTGTATTTCAACATTTTCCTGTCAAATTTCCTCCCCCTTCTTGGATCCTGGCATGGAGTGTACTCGCTGTAGGACATGTCACACGGTGGGAACTTTTGAACGGCCTCGGTTTTGTTGACGTCCACTTGATGATGGCTTTCGAAGTCCAAGCGAAGCGGAGATGATGACACGGGTGAGGAGGTTTTGTTCCCGGATTGAGATGACGTTTCATCACAACCAACCCTTTGGTAGAGCTCAGATCGATTGACAGGGGCAGAAGTGGTTTGCCAAGCTCCTAACATGTAACATGCTATGCAGAGCGCAAAAATCCCGAAGATCCAAGTGAGCCTCTTCTTCTTGGATTCTACGTGGTGGTGCTTTTGCGATCCACCACTAATATCCCTGGCCATTTTATTCTTTCTGCAAAAAGTTTCAAATCGAACGAAAACATCAAGAAACCAGAGTCTACCCGTCAATGAAAATCTCAAGAATTTCACGCCTTTTCACAAATCACAAGTCCCAACTTAATAACCATTTATAACTCATCAAGAGATTCAATCTTTATTCATAAATCATAAACCCCACATCAAAAAAAAAAAAAAAAAAAAACATACCTATCTAATACAGGAATAGGCAGAAAAAGCAAAATTCAGAACATTAAGATCACATACTGTAACTATCAACCAAATATGTAAAGATTCAATCTTTATTCATAATCATAAACCCCACACCGATAAACTTATATATTCAACTTGGAAACACAAACAAAGCAAAAATATGCAAATTTCACAAAGCAAGAACAAGATCCAATCACTTGGAAGGACAGAGATCCCATTAAACATAAACATAAATATTAAGGAAATGGAAAGAAAGTGAAATGAAATGCAATCAGAAACGTACAGATTTCCAGGTACAGAAGTTCGAAGCTAGAAACAAAACAAGGTGCTCAGTACCCTACAGTTCCCTCAAAATCTTAAAAGAAACTCCACTGAAGTCTGAATCTTTCTTTTTTCCCTTTTTTTTTATTCTTTGCTTGTTTCTGACCCCCAAATTTTATTAGCAAAAAAAAACCACAAACCCAACAAATCCACTGGAAACAGCCAAAGTTTTGTACTCAGAAGCAGTATCTGCGAATTGGGTAACTTGTACTTCTCTAAGGAGAGAAAAAGCTTCTAAAGTAGAAAGTGCTTTTTTTTTTACCTGATGTGATAAAAGCATCAGCCAAGGCTATCGCTGTGGACCTTTCTGACCTCCCCCAGTACAAATATACCTCCAAAAGAACTTCACAACTGCAGAAACCAAAAGGGTATGTTAAAGTGGTATTTGTTTCCGTGTTTGTTTAATCGGAAAGAATAAAAATTTGGAAAGGGGAGGCAGAATAGGTTATATAATAAGAGTAGGAAACATGGAAGGAAAGAGGGCAGCTTTAGAAGGGACCTCCACGATTACAGGAAGAGGGGGTAAGTGGTGAATGGGGATTGCAGGCAATAATCTTTGTTTCTTAATCATGTTTTGTTTATTTTTAATGAAATGGGGAAAGTGAGAGAACAAGGAATTGCAGTGAGTGCAGAGAGATTTAGAGAGAGAAAGGGAGGATAGAGAGAGAGAGAGAGAGAGAGAGAGAGAGAGAGAGATGGCGGAGTTGTGATTGGGTGTTTGGTTGTTTGACCTAAAAATAGAGAGGTGGAGTTGAGGAAACTGAAACTTGTGCGGCCTTCTCAGATGAGAGGGAGACTGACCAGCCTCAAATTGCTCCTCACCATCTCACTAAACCTGCATTTTTTTCCGGCTAAATAGTCAAAATGGTCTCTGAGATTTGCCTAACTCATCACTTTGATCCTTAACATCTCAAATCTATAAAAGTGGTCCTTGAAATTGTCCATTATCCATCATTTTGGTCCTTTAGTTAAAAACTCTGTAAGTGTCCTGGAGCGCTTAGCCGGAAGTTTGGACAATTTTCAAAGATTCGTAACTCAATCGTTTCTTAACTAAATTCGACCCATAATATATCAAAATGAAGATAGTAAAGTGTAGAATAAGATTATACCTATTTGTAAGCCCAATGGCTGCTGGAGATAGCCGGAAAATAGCCTCAAAGTTGACTGGTCTGAAAGAAAACTGGAAAATTTGCCGGAAACTGGGCAAACTTTAAACGTTCATAACTTCTTTAATACTCAACGAAATCAAGTGATTCAAAAATAAAAATCATACTTCTCGATGAGACAAAGAGAATGGTACCTTTTGCGATGGCTAACTTGCCGTGGTATTGCCGAAAAAGGGCTCGAAAGTGGCTGTCTTGGTCTCGAGTTAGCCACTTTCGATCCGTTTTCCGGCCAAACCACAGCGATTTAGCCGTCTAAAAAGGTATCATTCTCTTAGTCTCGTCGAGAAGTATGATTTTTGTTTTTGAATCACTTGATTTCGTTGCGTATTGAAGAAGTTATGAATATTTAAAATTTACCCAGTTTCTAGCGATTTTTCTAGTTTTCCCTCGGACCAGTCAACTTTGAGGCTATTTTCCGGCTAAATTCGGCATCCATTGGGCTTCTAAATGATATAATCTTATTCTACACTTTCCTATCTTCATTTTGATATATTATGGGTCAAATTTGCTTAAAGAACGATTGAGTTACAAAGCTTTGAAGATTGCCTAAACTTCCGGCCAAGAGCTCCTGGACACTTAACGGTGTTTTTAACTGAATGACCAAAATGATGGATGGTAGACAATCTCAGGGACCACTTTTATCGATTTGAAATATTAGGGACCAAAGTAATGAGTTATGCAAATCTCAGAGACAATTTTAGCTATTTAGCCTTTTTTTTTCAAATAATTTGTTAAGAAAAACAAAAGTAAAATATTTATATTTTTTTGCAAGTGATCACTTACTGGTGGAAAAATATTGAACCCTTAAAAGACAATGTAGGTCTAAATTCTATCGGTACATGATTTCATATTTAATTTAACAAAATAAATCGTTTGATAAAAAAAAATTATATTTTCCATTTTTGTTGAATTTAATTACCAACTTTCTAAGTTACTATTTATAATAATCCCAAACAAACACCTATAAACCACTGACGGACGGACGTAGGTGTTGCTTGTTTAAATTAACTCTGTGGGACAAGGATTGCTGCCCTCCTAATTGTGATGCCCTTCCATGCCCTCCTGTTTTGTGCGGTCACGGTTAAGCCATGTCAATATTTTATATTAATTTTTTAATGAGATAATAAGACAAAAAACAATAAAAATATAAAATATTGACGTGGCTTAACCATGGCCGTACAAAATAGGAGGGCAGACAATCCTTGTCCAACTCTGTGGTCCTATGAAAAGTACAAACATTTTTTTATGTTATTTTATGATTTCATTTGGTAAATAGTTTATGATTTTTTCACATCCTTCTATGCAATATGAACACAGTTTAATTTAATCTGGGGTTACATCAAATTTCTAAACACTCCAACCATTTCACATCCCAAATTCCCATTTGCGTCCTGAAAGAGAGATTAATTTGGCATCCCAATATGGTATTATATTTTTCATTTTCTTTGACAAGAAAAAAAATCCAATCTCGAAGCACCTAAACAATTTTTGAATTAGTAAAAACTTATAACCCAAGTGATTAAAAATATATATTTGCATCAGAAGAAGTTTAACTCCCGCATCTCCAATTGTCGTTTAATTCTAGCATCTCCAATTGTCGTTGTAGAGTAGCGAGTCATGAGAGTTGCAAAGGTAAATAATACTAGGAAGACTAAATTTGTAGATAAAGATTTTACAACTAAAGGATATGGAAGTTAATGATTGATTTATTGCGAGTCATGAGAGTTGCAAAGGTAAATAATATTAGAAAGACTAAATTTGTAGATAAAGATTTTACAACTAAAGGATATGAAAGTTAATGATTGATTTATTACTTACGCGTTGATAAACGTCCTTATTTCTATTGGTGACACATCATTTAGTTTGCAAATTTAGTCTCTCTAACATTACCATTTCTCAATGGTTGGAGATTTGCACTCAAAATCGTCATACAATACAAAAAAACACGTACTTGCAAAATACATAACACAATAAATAAGTAGGTGCAAATTGCAAAGAAATAATGGATTGATGAGGCTGAAAGCATCTCCAAAGAAAATGTCAAATATAGTATGTCAAAATTATATTTGATGGCTGATGTGGCAAATTGAATAGAAGTGCTAAATTCTCTTCTTTTCTAATGAATGTGTCAAATATTTATTTTATTATTTTATTGGGCCCAGAGTTACATTCACTATTAAAAAATATCAAAATTAGTTTTAGTTTTTATTCTATTGGTTGCTAATGGGACCTATGCATTAAACATTAAATTAAATATATTTGACTCCTTATTTGTTTGCTATAAAAAAAGGTAGCTAGAAAACAAAGAGTCAAATGACTTACATGCCACATCATATATGACATATCTATTAGATAACACTTAAATATTTTTTAATTTTATTTGGCATTTTTGACATCTCTTTTGAAGATGGTCTGAGAGCGACAAACAGTGAGCCAAATTTGCAAAAAGAAATCACGTGACACTCAGGTGTGGCAAATATTTATGTTTGTGCAGTGACCTCACTGAAAGGAAACTAAACTGTGACATTATTCGAAAACCGATGTGAAGGAGTTTCGACAACACACATTTAAATGTATTTATCATTGATGCTGTCGAAAGCTTCACACTTTCGACAACATTCATCAAACATTGTGGTTCATATTGAGGAAACGTTAGCAAAATTTCTTTGACAACGTTAAAAAAACGTCATGAACAATATTTACAACGGCTTAAGAACGTTGTAGATGTATATTTTTTTAGAAGTATATCTGAACATTGTCATTTTGGGGCAAGCTTGTAATATTAATTTTAGAGGTGGAGAGCACTACGTAGTACATAATTACCACATATATTCAATTTGAGGTCCACTTTTTCACTATCCCATGATTTCGATTGCATTAATATTATCGAAAAAGTAGGAATAAAAATATATGCATGCAAGGCGGTGAGCCTACGTACGTATAGGAGAAAAATTAACGTAGGGTAGAAAGTAAGGATGTTGTGATTTAGGATAACTTTCAGATTATATGAGATTAGTATGAAGTCGAATGAAACTTAAATATAAGGGGTTTCGATGATATTAATTTTTTTTTCTTTGAAAAAGGGAACAATTTGTGGCGAATTACGATTATTTACTCTTTTCAGGCTGGAGGAGGCTAGTTGGGAGTTTCATCCTACCTTGGGCCACGATCAAATAGATTCATAGCTTATAAAGCATCGAACCCAAATTCTTTCGCTATCTTCTTTAGAGAGTTATTGTCTATACTTTTCCACTAAACTACTTATCGTGGTTGAGTTTCGATGATATTTGAATATTTAGAGAGAGAAGAGGCATACATTTCATTTGCATGATTATAGAGCTGAGAAGTAGTCCAAGAGAAAAATATGCCTACTCTCTCTTAAATTTACGTGTTGCACGAACCAACGTATTAGAAACTGGAAATATGTAGAAGATCTTCGCAATTAAGCAAACGAGTGTAATTTGCATGGTTGCATGTCGCACTCGAATGCATGGAACTACAACAAATATTATATTATTAGTCCTTGTTAAAATGCTTGGCCACGTACGTCACGTTCCTTCTGATTTCTTCCTTTCTTGTTTTTTTGGTCAAAAAGCAAAATGATACTTTTGGAGTTTGGTTTACTTTTCCAATCAATAATTTCGGGATAAAGTAGTTATCGTGAAAATCTGCCTCATATTATATTTCAGTCCTTTTGGATTTACTTATCCTCACAACAACACCAACTAAATCCTTGATTTCTAACTTATATATCCTCACACAATAACATCCATACACAACTATTTCTCTGAACCATACAAATTAGGAAAATGCTCTTAAATCACATAACGACAACAAATAGTCTCATCATATCAGTATCATCTTTCTATTATTTTGGTATGTTGTCATATCATCTTATTACTGATGGAAAGGGGTCCTCTGATGACTGATGGAAAGGGATCCTCCCCCATTTCTTCCACCACATCTACCTTATCGATTAATTAGATCTTTGAAATTTGATCAAACGGTTAAAAATAAAACATTTGGATTGTCTGCCCTCTCCATTCCATGCCCTCCTATATTATGTGGTAACGGTTAAGTCACATCAATATTTTATATTTATTTTTTTATAGAAATAATAAGACAAAAAGTAATGGGAATATAAAATATTAACGTGTCTTAATCGTGATCACATAAATAAGAGGGCATGGGGAGGGTATGAGATGGGGAGGGCAAACAATCCAAGTCCAAAAATAAGGGGCTCAAGCTATAATAATTTTAACCGTTCGATTAAATTTCAAGAACTCGAATTAATTGATGAGATAGATTTGATGGAAGAGATTCGGATAGAGGATCCCTTTCCATTACTAATGGCTAATAGTCTTGATAGTCTTGACATGGTATTAATTAATAGACAGTATATTTCATGAATTGTGTTTTTTTTAAGAGAGATAATTGATGGCAAATCACGGTTATCCACTGCTTTTGGAGATTAGGAAAAATCACAGAGGCATTTCAATCTCCCCTGCCCACAAGTTTGGCTTCCACACCAGCAGTGGGTTTCGAACCCGAAATCTCCAGTTTTTAGTTTTAAGAAAGCCTTATAGTCCGTCCTTTATCACTGAGCCACCAAATTGTGGTTATTCCTGAATCTTTAACTTTTGCTATAGTAATAGAGAGATTTGAAAAGACGTTGCTATAATAAAGTGGAAAGCATTTTGCTCACTTCTATAAACTATGATGTATGCTCATCCTACAATCATTTGTCACGTGTCATTTTACTTAATTTTAGTTTTTTTTTTTTCAAAATTAAAAAATAGCATTTAATGTGAAGATTTACTAGAATTAAGTGAAAAAATACATGGTAAATTATTAAATGTATGATGAACGTACATTATAAATATCGTAGTGAGCAAAAATGCTTCCAATAAAGTATCAATAATATGTATTGTCGATTGTCGATTGTCGATTGGTTAGAGTTTCATAATAAATTAGCAACCAAAAGCCCTCAAGATTAGTCCAAATAGTGAAAGGAGGCAAGAAAATGAATTAGAATTCAGATAGGTCAAAAGCTCGATTGCAATGCATCTTCCTTGCGTAGAAAAGGAAGGGAAAATCAAACCTTTGTTTAATATTTTTCTAATACTTTAATTTTGGCAGTGTTGCTTCAATAATCTCAAACAACACTTGCTCCAATGAACAATCACAACAAATCACCATCCAAAGGTCACCCAACACCGTAGATTTGTTGACACTAAAAACACTAAAGGGTAAATTACATAAAATTACCTTAACTATTGATCTCACGACACTATCATACTTCATCTTTTAAAATTGATAATGTCATACCTCATCTTTAGAATTTAGTCCAATGTTATACCTTCTGTTAGCTTAGCCGTGAATTTCTCAGTTAAATGCTGATGTGGCTTGATTCGAGGCCCACTTTCTATTAAAAAAATAATAATTTACCCTTTAAAAAAAAAAAAAAAAAAACCAACCCCAAACACCCATCTTCCCCCAACCCCTTCCCCTTCCCTGCAATCCAAATCCAAAACCCAAATCCCATCCCCTTCCCCTTCCCCTTCCCTGCAACCCCCGATCTCTTCCCCCATTTCTCTCACTAAAATCAAGCTCTCACTCCCTTCTTCTATCACTTTGAATCTGACTTTGTCTTCCTCTTCCTTAACCCCCCACCCTTCTTTCCCCTTCTTCCCCACCACCACCGAAAACCCACCTCAAAAATGGGCAAGGGTGGCTCCCTGAGTGAGAGCGTGATAAAAAAGATCCTCCTCTCCTACACCTATGTCGTCATCTAGATCTTCCTTTCCTTCAGCATCATCGTCTACAACAAATACATCCTCAACAAGAAGATGTACAACTGGCCCTTCCCTATCTCCCTCACCATGATCCACATGTCCTTCTGCGCCTCCCTCGCCTTCCTCCTTGTCCTCGTCTTCCCCCTCGTCGAGCTCGTCACCATGTCCCGCGACCTCTAGCTCTCATCCGTCGTCCCCATCGGCGCCCTTTACTCCCTCTCCCTCTGCCTCTCCAACTCCGTCTTCCAGATGCTTAAGGCTGTCATGCCCGTCACTATTTACTCAATTGGCGTCTCCTTAAAAAAAGAGTCATTCAAGACCAACACCATAGTCACCAGGATCTTCATCTCCATCAGCGTCGCCATCGTCGCCTATGGCGAGGCCTAATTCGACACATGGGGCATCATCCTCCAGCTCGGCGTCGTCGTATTCGAGGCCACCCGCTTTGTCTTGATCCAAATCCTCCTCACATCCAAAGACATTACCCTTACCGCATCACATCTCTCTACTGTGTCGCGCCTTGCTGCTTGGCTTTCCTTTTCGTCCCCTGGATCTTTGTCAAGTACCCGGTTCTGCGCGTGTTCGTGGCGGGAATTTCCGTGGGGAATGCTTCTTGGCCGACGAGCACACAGCTCCCCGAGAGGTTGGTGCTGGTTGATGCTTTCTGTCGGGCTTCTGCTTTACTGGCGGGCTTGTCGGGCAAAGCCTGTCGGGCAAGGCTTGTCGGGCAAGGCTGAAAGAGAAGGACAGAGTTAACTTTGAAAGGTGCCTTTGTGAGGCCTTAGGTGTAGGCCTTGAGGCTCACGATCAAGATTAACTTTGAATTGCTCAGGCGTGCCACTACCATCTTCAGCATGGCAGATGTAGAACGGATGTTTGAGTTTTAATTATATATATTCGAGAGACTATGTTAGTTATTGACAGGTGCCTTTGTGGGGCCTTAGGTGTAGGCCTTGAAGCTTCCCATAAATAACTAACTTAGTACTCAAACACATAAGGTTCCTTTTGTTAGTTATATGGGTCTTATAACCATCATACTTCTGATTACCTGAGCTCAAAGAGCAGAATGAATCCAAATAGGTGCCTTTGTGGGGCCTTGAATAGGCCTTGAGGCTTCCCATCAGAACCCCTTATGTACTCAATGTTCTTGCCCGAGAAATAGGATGAATCCAAATAGGTGCCTTTGTGGGGCCTTGAATAGGCCTTGAGGCTTCCCATCAGAATTTATCCCGTACTCGAACATTCTTGCCCGAGAAATAGGATGAATCCAAATAGGTGCCTTTGTGGGGCCTTGAATAGGCCTTGAGGCTTCCCATCAGAATTCATCCCGTACTCGAACATGATATGGTCATCATAATATAACAGAAATAAAACTAAGTGGCAGGTCGATTACTTGCGCCCTAAGTAACTTCGGACTTCTTGTTTATCAAAGCTTGTCGTGGATGGGTTAAGTCCACATCAGGTTCTTTTTTATGCCTTGAGGCCAAGGACTTTTTAGGGTGATCAAATCTTATATGCCCGAGGGCTTAGAACTTAGATCTGGCTTGAACTGTGAAGACATATTCAAATCGGATTCAAGCGCTGAGAGAGTCTTTTAATAGCCATATTACTAGAAATAACTTGGATACAACTTGAAGTATACAACATATTGCTAGGCTAATGAATGAAAAGACAAAAACAAAGAAGGTTGGGCAAGGCTGATCGTCTTGCAACTTCCTATCTTTGTGGGTTAACAGAAGGTTTGAAAGCTTAGAAAATGGGTTGGGAAGTGAGTTTGCAGAAAGAAAATCGATACTACAGCAGGCGTTGAACAGGGTAGCAGAGCTATTACAAAGGGTTTGTCCCGAAAGGGATGAAGGCTTGGGCTGACTACAGCTTCGTTTTGAAGGCAAATATGGCTTTGAGTAGAGTTTGTGCTTTTGTTTGTTTGTTTGAGTGTCCTTTATTCTGACTTATCTTTCTCCTTTTATAGCCACCTTGGCTTGGCCTCCTGTAGCAATAATCTTGCCCGAATGCAGTTTGAAAGATAGTGACTCATCAACTATTTACTTGTACTGCCATCATAAAGTACTTTTGGGCTGATTAGCTGGCTGGTCTATACCACTTGACCCTTGGGTAGGTGAGCAAGTGGTGCAAATGATCTGCACCTAGTAGGGAAAGGCCCTTTCTGCTTTCTAGGTCTGGGCTGAGCTTCGGGCTTTTCCTTCTCTTTTTGGGCCAACTCCCTTCTAAGCCCAAAGTTTAAGTTTCAACCCAAACAGCGTGATTAGTTGAACTTCCATTTCAATTTCTTGATTTTTGGGACCAATTCTATCTACGCATTTGCTCTGAATCTCGCCGTGTTCTTGCTTGTCGGAAAGACCTCGGCGTGGGTAGGGAAGGGGTCGGGGAAGATAGGTGTTTGAGGTTTTTTTATTTTTTTATTTTTTTTATAAGGATAAATTATTATTTTTAATATTTTTTTTATTTTTTAATAAAAAAATGGGTTCCGAATCAAGCCACGTGAGCATTTAATTGAGAAATTCACGGCCAAGCTAACAGAATGTATAACATTGGATCAAATTCTAAAGATGAGGTATGATAGTGTCATGAGACCAATAGTTGATGTAATTTTGTATAATTTACCTAACATTAAAACATAGCTTTACTTTGTATAAACTTTCATAATTTAGGGCCGAAAGTAGCTTTCCATACATACATACATATATATATGGCTTTACATACATCCATATTTTCATTAGGAATTAGGTGGCTGTCTCTGAAATTTCGGGGGCCTTGTGCGAAATTTATAAAAGCGCCCCTCTCTAAGATAGTTTTAGAAAAGTAGGACAATGTATTGATGCTAGAAAACAATCACTTAAATCAAAACAAACTATAGCACCCACTTATTGCAAGTTCACAAATGTCATTAATAATAAGTAAAAAAAGCTACAAATATATAAGGTTTTAAAAGACGCTAGGCGTTAGTTGGACGATGGGCTGGGGTCTAGCGCCTAGGCGGCTAGGTGGATTTAAGTAAATCTATTGTATTTTGTGTAAATAAGTGTCTGTTTATACTTAACAAATATATAATTTCATCATAAATTAGAAATAGAATGACATATATATTATGAAGTATTTGAACATAATGAAAATATAGAGAGCAAACATATAATGTGTGTTTTTTTAAGTGTTCAATAAGTCTCTTACAATTTATTAGAAATAATAAAATGCAAAAGAAAAGTTATCTATTTTCTATTTAAGTAAGTCGCAACCTAGGCAGGTGTCTAGGCGGGTCTGGGCAGTCTAGGCAGGTGTCTCAGCAGGTCTAAACGCCATTTCTTAATTTTCAAATGCTTAGGCATTAATTGGGATGGTGACCAGCTGCCTAGTGCCTAGGTGGCTCTAAGCAAAGATTTTTGGAACAGTGCAAATATAACTTCACTAAATGATTGAAAGCATTTCAATCTTCAACAAACAAACATGAAGAAAAAACTTCAAAACTAATATACAACAGTATTATATAATGAAGTTGAAAAATATCCTTTTAGGATGTTACTATTGATACCCAAAATATCTTATTGCACTCCAAATTTTTATATTTAGATTTAGAAAAATAACTCTTTTAAGCACTGCACAATGAGATTTTAAAGTGCTAACAAAAATTATTTTTAAATATTGAACATAATACATAATATTAGATGGCAAAAATTTAGGGCCTCTTAAAATTTGGAGCCGTGTGCGACTGCATCTTTCGCTTCCCCTCAACGCCCCCTCCCCTTCCATTCCATGCCAAGAAACAAGCACAACAAAAACCAATCTCATATGATCCTCTAAGAGTCCTCCGTATGCTGCCAGTGCATCTCCGAGATCCCGTGTCCCCGTGAAAATGTTGCCTTCAAATGGCAGCATTTTTCCGGTACAGCATGTGGCTGTGCAAGGAACTTGATCACAGGGTTGGTATGTACAGCAGGAATATGAAGGTCAACTGAGAACTCACTGCTATTCGCTAACTTCTCGAATTTCTGCTCAATTGCATGATGGTTCCTGCTATTGTACAATTGGATTAGCGTCCCAATCTCTTTCTTTGGATTCCTGATGGATTTATTATCTTCAAGTTCACCTTGACTACTTATTGTCTCTCCTAGTAACAAGCAAGGGGCCTTGAACCAGTCTTCAAGGAATGAAGCTTTCTGTATCCGCAGGAAGAAAAATAAGTCCGAGAAAGAAAACACATATTACGCCTTAATGTTTCAAATTATCAATGTTTGCAGTTTGCACAAACACAGACACCAGATAAAAACCCCAATTGGATGCAGGTAGTCGGCGAATTCTTTTAAAGAGTATGGACATCTATTCAGCAAACATGAACTATGAACACATGACCATTTTCTTTATCTCCAAGGTAAAAATTGTTATTACGGTTCACTTGGTCACTTCGTGAAAATGATCTAAGGTAACAAATATGTATGCCATGATAAAATCCCTTTCTACAATAAAACTTGTGCCTGAGTAACCACAAACACTATATAGACCAAGTTAATTCAAGCTACGTGTAAGAATACTTACTTTTACAAGGAAATCTTTGACGGGTTCATGATCTGAACTTGAAGTGAGGATAAGAACATGCAACACGGTTGAGGTCAACTGAACCAAGCAGAAGAAAAAGCTATTAAACACATCATATACCTCAAACGCATGCACACTAAACCATAATGCACGGTTTCACCCAATATGAATACATAACTGCTCAGGTGCATTATGTACCTGGTTTTCGAGTGCAACCCTATATTTGAAATTTGACGGTGATGCAATCCGGTCTGAACCTTGATTCTCTAATATATGGACCAAACCCTGGATGACATTTGGGAAGGATTCTCCATAATCTACAACAAATCAATAGGCTTCTCTTTTAGTTTCCAGATTATATGAAGGAATGGTTAAAAAAAATCTCATACAAAACACAACGAGCAATATATTCTTCATTTGAGAATGCAATCAAAAGATGCAATCAAAAGATGCAATCAACCAATTGAACCGATAGTAGTAAAAAATCGAACTTTGGTGAAGACTGATAGCTGATATAGCATTGTGGAGTTACCAAGGCAACCATGACACAGGAACAAGAGTAAATTTAACTACATACCAAGGATTGATGCTGGCACAGCCAAAGCAGAAGCAGCTTGAATCCTGATCTTAAAGTTGGAAGAATCGTGCAATAGCAGTAGAAGAATACTACACATAGATGAAGCCCTGTCAGAAAACAATGCATAGTTAGCTTTTTTTTTTTTTTTTTTTTTTTTTGTAATGATTTATAGAGCTTACTTTCATACTTTAGAACCATGCAGAGAAAAACACTAGTAAGTTATTGGGCGGCATTTCAACCTCATACATAAATAAATTGATTTCAAACAGGAGAAAGAAACATTGTATCCATGCCAACACAAGATTCAAAACTATACCAATCCATGTCTTGCAATCTTAATGTCTCATTCAGAAATAGGTTGCTCAAAGCATGACAAACATTCCATTGGACCTGTTAGGTGCACAGTAAATTTGGGTCGATAACAGAAGATAATGAGGATACAGTCTCATCCATGCCATTCAAATTAGAAAAGAAAATTCCAGCAAGTTAGGACTGTAAGCATGATACCTTAACATTACCAGTCGTAACACAAGAAATCAATGCCTGAATGACTTGCTCAAGCCAACGTGAATCTCCCAAAGAAGCTGGATGGCATGACAGTGACACATCTCTTTGACTTCCTTCCCTGTAATTGCTTGATGGTATTTTGTAAGGTTTAGTGCTCTTTATTGTCGATCCATTATTGTCTACTGTCCTGTCACTACCGCTTCTATATTTGATAGATCTTGAAAGATTCCCCTGAGCCCTTACAGCATTTGATTTAACCTAATAGAAAGAAGAAAATATTCAGAGCTGTAAGATACACATATATTATTGATGACTTGAAATGAGCAGATAGTCAATGAATTAAAGCAAAAATAGTTTCGCATAAAACTAGAAGAACCATAATCATTTCCTATCTATGAATTCTTTACATCCAACTGATATTGATGACTTGGCTTATTAATATACTATTCAATCAACATATATAAAAGGAAATGACTTGGTTATTAACATACCTTGTCTCCATCCTTGGTCAGACGCAAAGCACACTCGGTTAATAATATGAATAATTTAGAGATTTCGGGATAGCCTATATAGAAAGTGAAAAAAAGAACAAAAGAAAGAAGATTAGTAGTTTGAAAAGACAATGATGCAGTGGAAATACAATTGATTTCGCTCTTCTAAATTAAGCTGACCTCCAGATTGTTTCAAGGAAAAATCATCAATACAATGACGGATAGAATCACAAATGTTCGCCACAGCCCAAGAAGCAGTTATTCACACCTGAAATAAGAATTATACAGACGGCTTTGACTGATTATGAAATAAAATGAAACCAACCTAAAACTAGATAAATAGAAAAATACCGAGACCAGGGGATCACGTGTGTTAATCTCCACAGCATGAACAAACTCATCAAGGATCTATGCACAATATAATTTGAGTTCTTAATGAATTTCTGTCCTAGATTCTTGAACAAAGCATAAAATTTATAGAGGATCAAGTCAATAACAGATAATAAGAACTCTGAGAAATCATTCAATTCCATTCAAAAACATGTCAGGATCACCTTTGAGAAACTTGAGGAAACATTGATATGACTCCAAGGGCTCGACAAGCAGCTGACCTAACTGAAGGCACATCATTTACGGCAGCACGAACCTAAAAAGATTTTGTAGATATAACTGATAAGAAAAAAGCTTTCTAATTTCTATTCCATTTACATATACAAAGAGGTTAAGGTATAACACCAGTGATTAGTTACAAGAAAACATACACAAGAAGAAAGAATGAAGTCTTGTTTTTTCTTTGAGAATGAGAAGTATACAGAAGAGGTTATACCAGCAAAACATGTAACCGATGCTGCTCTCACCTTCAAGGAAAAATAAAAAGTTCAGAACAGTACACAAAAAACACAAAAAGATAAATCTCGGAAAAGTCAATTGTTTATATCATTATTAACTAACCACTGCAGAAGTATGGTGCAGAATCAGAGGCATATGCTTCTCAATTGCCTCACACCACTGCTCCGTTCCAGATTGACATGATGTGGGTTCATCTATTGTATTTTCTGAGTTCTCTGGTTCATACAATGGCACCGATGAAAGTTTCTTCATCCTTACGCAGTCCGAAATAAATGGAGCATCAAGTAACTTATCATCTAAAGGGTCTTCAGTTCCTTTAAATCCTGATATTGCACGTAGACATTTGTCCAGAACCTGATAATTGACATCAATGATCATTATATATATATATAGGGAACTGTTATTAACACTCCAAAAATCTCATTCTACACTCCTCACAAGTGTATTTTTCTAATTATAGAAAGTTTGGAGTGTGAAATGAGATTTTCGGAGTGCTAATGAGATGTCCGTAAAGGGAAAAAATCAATTATATGAATATGGCCTAAAAATACCGCTCTGTAAGAAGGTCTCGCTCATTTCTAATGTAAAACAAACTCAAAGAAGAACAAAGTATTTATTTACTATTTTGGAGAGGAAAAATAGCAGATGTTAAAGGATACTTACTTTAATAGTAGCTGTAATGACTTTTTCCCCAATAAATCTGACAAAATTTCCAGTATTTCCCTTCCAAGATCCTGTAGGCACTTCATGAGTAGCTGCCCTCAAAACGCCATAAACAATGGTGGAAATTTGTTCCCAACAGGAGAACATTATGCTTGGGTAATTGTGGGACACAGCCCTAAGCGCCTACAAGAAATAATATAAGCCTTAGATATAATCACCACATGCTTTTAAGAAAAGAAAAAAGCGCACAGAAAAGAAAGACACTAATAGTAAAACCACAAGCATTTTCATAACAGTTGATGGCATGCTACATGCTTGTCCAGAAAAGAATCAGCACTGCTGTAAAACCTGATTATCAGAAATCAAATACCTGAAGAGCCTCAAAGCATATCGTTGGGTTGCTAACTTGTTCTGAAAATCGGAATAGCATAGAGAGAACACCTGACTTCTTTATAGCCTCAACAAAATCTGGAGAAAGGTCGTACCCAGTGCACAAGGCTCCCGCTTTACGCAGGGTCTGGGAGAGGTGTGTAGCTTAAGAATTAGCAAACATGAGCACCAGTAAAGTTTATCAGTTTATGCTACCAAAATTAAGCCTACCATTCGATATCTCTACCAGAACCATTTCTCTAACTTGCAGTGAAGAAGGTGAGATATTCAGAGCAGTTGTCAAGCAACTAATAGAAGAAGCCTATTCAACAAGATAAAATAGTACAAGATAAAACAGTGAAGAAAAGCAGGCAATGCAGATATTACTCTTTACCTGAAAATTAAAAGGAGAAAAGGACAACTAACCAGCAGACCAGTGTGACCACTTTTGAATGTAAACCCATTTTTCATCCTTTCTTGTAGAGATGTAAAAACTGTTGGCATCAACTCTCCAGGCATTCTTGAATATCTGTAAAATGATCATTGATAGGAAATATAATTAAACAAGATTTTCCTCAAAAAATGAGTAGGGAGTAACATCATGCATCGTTCTGTTGTGTATACAAAGTGTTTAAAAAAAAATTAAAAAAATGCTATTAAAAAATATCAGTAAAAAAAGCACGCCACTTTTCCTATCCTCATTGCAATAAATAAAAGAATATTCTTTGGAATCAAGGTTTTACGTATCTCCTACACAAAAGTAAGGGAAGTTGGTAAGGGAAAGATTCAAACTCAAAAAAGGCCAATAAAGGCAAATTAAAATGCTACTAAAGCTGTGAGCCAAATTGCCCAATTTTAGAATTGAATTATGAAAAGTACACACTGAATAGTTCTAACTTGAGGTTTTGTAATCTGAATACATCTTAAGTGAAACATACAAAGAAAAATTGGTTTAAACACTAAATCACATTTAAACGAAACCAAACAAAAGAAGCAAATCATTAACAATTTCAAAAGTTTGGGGGAGAACACATACGGTGTAGATGATCTCAAAAGCATGAGAATCTTGAGCAGGGATGCCATCAATCTACTATGAGTTTCACATTGAATTAAGTATAAAATACCTACACCATATACATCATAAATATTGTAACGTAAGTTACTTGAACAAATAAAAGTAATAAATAATTGCAGCAGAAGTTTGAATTTGTGCAGCGTAGTGGCTTTCACATACCTGTATGAAGCTGCATTAGTATATGTCCAAGGGAACTTGAAAGCGCTTTGAAAGATCCACGTTTAGAAGATTCCTTGAACTCTGCTACCTGGAGAAACACAGAAGATGGGCCATCCAACATTGCTTCCAGGGTTGATGCAGAAGCAACCCGTGCCTAGCCACCATAGAGGAGCACATGTCAGCTAGAAGCACCACTGAACATAAATTATTATATAACCATGAGAGTATGTTTCAAAGTTGTGAAAATGAGAAAACGAATTCCCATGAATCATAGCACAAGTGCAAAGATATTTTACAAAAACAACAGGGCCCAGGTGTCAAGTAATTCACCATAAGCAAGTGTGGTGACTAAATCTAATAACAACAGTTAATGACACCTTTAGATAAGGATCAAATAGCAAGCATGTCATTAGTGTTGCTTCATATTTCCTGTAATTCAGAACATAACAGGAAGAAGTGAGTTTGGTGATAGAGGATCAAGTTTATGAAATTAACTATTCAGGAGTAGGAGAAAGTGGGATGCTTTACCTTGGTCGCAGTACATCACTGGTTGGCAAAAGCAGCGTCCATTGGCTAGTAAATGATTTGGAATCAGCTTGACAAAGATCCTTCACCAAATTAACAAAGAAAGGAAGGTAAGTGAGCAAACAGTAAAAGAATTCATTGTCATATTGTCCACTGCTTCAATCGAATCACTAAGATTAATGTGGAGAGATGAAAGGTTCAAGGAAATTATTGGGTCCAAATGAACCTTTTTCTACAACAATTCTTCATTCCTTTGACGTTTCCGAGTCTTACATAATATGCATTGGTCATTACTTAACCTTACATAGCAACATTAATCACTTAATACCGAGCTTTTTCTTCTAGTTAGCTTACACCCCAAGATACAATCGGATACCGTGATGTCAAATAATATCTTCCCCCTTTAAGAAAGATAAGAGATCAAAGATCTTTAGGAGGTGAGATCCTAGGACAGGGCACATCCTATTCTGTAGCCCATTATTGACATTGAGACAAAAAGGAGAGAATACCAAAAGACAACAAACAACAATGGCAGCTACTCCAACTTTAATAACTTTGACATTAGGAAAAGGATACGAACCAAAAAATTGCAAAACTTACCTGTATACAAACAATGGCAGCTACTCGGACTTTTGATTTCTGAACGTTGTCAGTGTCTTTAATTGATCCATCACTGTCACCGTAATCTGAATCTGACAATGCAAACTCATTCGCGGAAGATTCATGATCTGATAAACTTTGAGAACCCCGAGCTTCACTCTGCTTCATATTTGAATTGTCCCCTTGGCGCAGGTGTGGAGGCCTATATGGAGTACAATTGGTCTTTTTAGAATCTTCCAAACCCAGCTTAAGGCTTGCTAAACTAGGTTCCTTTTCTTTTTGACCAATTACTGAACAGGTATGCTGGGGTTTGGATTCAAGTCACGTACCATTGGCAATAATATATAAAGGTGACAAATTCATTTATAATATGCCGAAGCAAGCATAGTAGAGATTGTTGGAATACCTGGACATAAAAGCGTCTTCCATAAGCTGGCTTTTAGCTACCAAGCCATCCATCACTAGTTCATAGCAAAACCTTATCAGCATCACATATATATACACACACACAGAGAACTACAAGCTAAAAATATAGTACCGCGACCTCAATCGTTGATCTCCAGATGTCCAATGGAAAGTATGAGCCAACTCGGGAGATTGCCTCTCCAACCATAGTAAATGCAAGTGTCTGAATTTCCCATAAGCTTCCATATCGAGGGACCGGCATTCTCTTCCCAACTTCAAGAACCGAGCTTTGGTTGAGAATCGAGTTCGAAAAGCAGCTCAACTCTGCGTGAGAGCTCTCAATGATTCGCAGCAGGAACTTCACCAGCAGAACCTCCTCCGCCATCGAGCGTTTCCTCTGATACGTGCTCATAACACGCCTAAAGATAACGAGTTTTACAAATTACAATCGAATTCACAAGCAGAACGCGTTTTCCAAAAATCGAACCGAAAACCAGATGAGCTTGAGCTTACCTTAGAGTCTGTAGAGCTTCCATAACCTGCGTGAACGACGAAGAGCCGATGAAATAGCGAAGCATTTTGTTGACGAAGTCGAGGAGGAGAGTCCACGAAGCTGAATTGATTACGAGAGGAATGCGATGGGAGATGTCATGGATCTGAATCAAACGACTAAAATTTTCAAAATTTTCAAAGAAAACGAAGAAGCAGAGGAGCAAAGGCAAATTCTCAGTCGTATACATACCAAGTGAGTTATGTGAGTGAAGGTCGGAGTAAGGTCTTCTCCGCTGTGAGGCTTCGCGGTGACGAGCTCCATGACGAAGAGCAAATCGGAGGTGACTTCCTGAGGAGGGAGGTCGGGGGCGGCGGAGAGGAGAGTATGGGAATGGGAGAAGATGGAATGATGGAGGAGTTCGGGGATTGGAGTGCGTAAAGGAGTTGTTAGGGTTTTGTCCCTCACTGTTAGAAACGCCGTCCTCCACCACCGTACTGGCGATGACGACGGTGATGATGCCGCTGCCGCCATTTCGAGGGTGGCTTCTCAGTCCCTCCAATTCCAACCCACGTCAGTTGTTGTATCGGGCATTGTCCAAACTGATTCGGTTGAACAAGAGACCGGTCCATTGGGCTTAAAAATTGGGTCACAGGCCCATTCGAGTTCGGACACTTTGACCATGCCAATCGTTTGGTACTCTTCACAAAAGCAAGGGGATCTCTTGTATTTGGTCCTGCCGAAACTCATATTTTTCCTCGTTACCTTGGGGTGCGTTTGGTACGTGGGACGGGACGGGACGAGGCGTTCCGTCCCGCGTTTGGTGCGCTAAAAATGGGTGGAACGGGCTGTTCCACGTGACAGATTTTGAGTGTTTTTGCGTCCCACCTCCCCCCTCTGGAACGGGTTTGTTCCACGTCTGTGGAACACAATGTTTTACCATTTTAAGACAAATATACCCCATGTCTTTTTCAAAAATTACACCTTCGTTCCGTCCCGTCCCGTTCCGTCCCGTCCCGTCCCGTCTGCGTACCAAACGCACCCTTGAGTCTATTGTCATATATAACAGCATCGTACACAAGAATTTCTATCCCAAGTCCTTAATTTTTCACCTAAGAGTTCCCTATTTCACAACACGAAAACCATTTTCCTATCCTAATATTATCTTATCGGACTCAATATATATTGTTACGAGAATTATCTCGATTAATGACTTATAATTTCTTGGTCTAACAATATAACATGATAGAGTATTTAACGATAAAGTAATTCGCATCGCAATCTTAGGTCATAACCATCTAACTACCCTGGTGGCCACGGCATTGTAACTAAAGATCTATGATTGCATTTGCACGGTTGATGAGTCCCTTTCGTATCAAAATCTGAGCACCGTGTTCATCTTGGTTCAAAAGCCAAATCCCAACACATGCATAAATACAGAAAAAAAGGCACAAAAATATATGCAAATGGAAGGCAGCTGAGTCATACTTTGGCCACCCAAATAATTACGAGGAATTCTTGGGTAGGATTTGCCTGCCTCAAACTGGTGGGATAATCATTGAAATACGTACATAATCAGGGGCAGATCAACTTAGGAGCAGGGGGGTCAGCTAACCCTCTGAATTCTGGTGAATCTCCATGGATGATTTGGGTGCTGCCTCTTTGAAGGTTGGAGTTGCTCTTTATATATGTCATCCAATTGCTTGATAAAATGCCTTAGAGATGTGCTACTCTTTTACAGTCTAGTCCTAATATTATTTACCTTTGACTTGTTTGTTGGTTGTAATTATAATTGTAGAAAAAACAACAAGTAAAAGACTATCCAAAAATGCAAAGTAAATGAAATGGTAATCTTAGAGAATGAACAAAACATCATCATTCTTGGACAAACATATTAATGGGATACAATGATATCAATCAATTTGTTAGTGTATTCCTTTGTCAAGCATTCATATAGCAGTAACCTTGGAACATGTTAGTTACCCAAGCAAATCAGGTATTAATATGTGTGCAGTATGCATTTTCAAATGACTTCAAGCTTATCAAGACTAGATGAAATGACGATATTTATGTTAAAAAAAATTTGCGATCTATGTGCGCTATTTTACTGACCTCCTAATAATATTTCATGGATCCGCCATTGTATATAATATACATATATTTTACGTACATGTATATATATATACACACACACTACATAATATTTTCATTTTTTGTACACTTTATTTCAAAATGTACTGTACACGTGTTATACGCTTATGTAGATACTTTTCAAGTTTTTGAGGCTACTTAAAAAATATGTTCATGAGTGTATAATATGCTATTATCTTCAAGTTGAATGCATGCATTTTCGCATGTTGATTAATATTACATATAAAATTCATTTATTATACAAATATTACAGCGCGTCAATTTTTTTTAACAATATAGCATGTCATTTAAGCACGAAGAAAATAATTTTTTTTGTAAAAAGAACTTTTAACATTTTAAATAATTGTCGAACTCCGTATTTATTTAAGCAAACTGTATAATAATATAGGAACATATTTTTACGTGCTATACACGCATCCTCTTGTACTAACTATGAACCATCATTTTCGGCAATTAAGATAGAGTATTTCGTGCAACTGCCACACTACAGTAACGGACACAGTGTGAGGATCATAGGTCAGTAGCGGCGTAAACAAATTATATGAAGTGGGTGGTCTTTTAATGTGTGCGGGCAAACGGAGCACGTGACCTAGACACTCGCCAGCCAGATAGGCTGAGTCACACATGAGCACTATCTGCATGTCTATTTCCTGCCATCACATAAAAAACGAAAAACTGATGCCCTAGCATAGCATGTACAGACATGGGCTAAAGCTGAAACTGAAAGCAGCCTCAACCAAACACATTGAATGTTATCCCAATCTCCTTATTACTTATGTTCTGAAGTTACCTTCGAAGCACGCAACCTCACTAAAATAATTCTCAGTTGGCTTTGTTTTCTTTTGTTTTGTGTGTTTTATTAGTTGGTTTTGCAGGTTGGTGATGAAGAAAGTTCGAAGTGTGTGTGTGGCCTACTTGGAAAGCCCACAGCCACAAGATGTGAACTGTATTACCCGACTGTGTGGGTCCAAATAAGCGCCGTCCTTCCAAGCCCATACATAAACTCATTTACTCTTTGTGGCCTAGTGTACCCTTGAGCTTCTTCCAAAATTGTTTACAATTTGGGGTACGTTGGTTAACAATGACAACGTATGTCTAATGCATCCTGGTGTTGGCTTGCTAACAAATGATGAGGTATGTTACAGTTAGTCGTTTGCGTGCATGTGATTGATATTAGAGAGCTAATGCAAGAGATGCATGAAAACGTTACATTTCTCCTGCACTTGGCAAGGCAACTCATCCACTTGGCAAGGCAACTCATGCATTACTTGTCCATCATGACTAGAAAAAATTATCATTTATATCAACAGTTAGAAATTATCTATGCACGTAGCAAACGCTAATAAAATTTGCCTCAGGCTTAGGCTGTCGTGACTAGTCTACATCAATGTTATAAAGCTATTATTTTGGTGCTACATCAAAGCATTTTATGGATGTATTGTAACAGAATAATTCTAGTTAGACCAACTTTTTAGACAATATTTACAAATCATGCGATGTGTCACCTCACCAATAAGAAAAACGTAAATTAATCAAAACTTAACTAGTAATTCAATAATCTATAACCACGTCATATGGTTTACAAAATATGCTTTAAAAATAAAGAAAACTAATGAAAAGGGCTTTAAAAACTTTGAGTTTTAATGATAAAGAAAAATAAAGGGTAAAGTGAATAGTATCAGGATTGACTTTTTAGTGTAAAAATGTGGTTTTTCGTTAAAGTGAACAGTACGGGAGCTTTTCGTTAAATAAATATAATCTCTCTCATATTACCCATTATAAAATAATAGATGTTGCCTTCAGAAATAAAGTGACTCGACATTTAATCTTTTGAATACCAAGCATCCAAGGAATCAAAGATGAGATGGGGCTACAGAAATGTCGACATCTCTTGAAATTACATGGAGGCATCTCTCTGTGCCCTAATAGCACCAAAACAAACACTCAGTTGTTTCTGTTTGTTTACAAGCTGAAGCTCCGCCTTTATCAGGTTATCCACTGCTTTTGCTTTTCATTTCATAACAAAAAAGCCACATGGGGTCCGGTTTTACTCGTCCACTGCACGCAGCTGCAACCGAAAAAGGCTAAAAGCACACGGATTAGTTTACTGAAGCACAGTAATTTTTAGGCAATGGATTTTACTGTGATATGATTGTCTTATGCATAACCCACCATGATCTCCACCTTATCATAATCATTACTCTTAATTATTTTTCTTAATCTCTCGTCAATTTCACGTGATTAATATGATAAGGTTTGCAGACATACGAAAAAATATGTACATGAAGCTCAATGGGAAAATTGCTTCATCATTTTTTTTGTCAAACGATACAAAGTGGAGTCCTTGTGGAACTATTTTGCTATTTTTAAGTTTTGCAAATTTATTAACTTAAAAAGTTGATAAGTTTTACACAAAAAATCATTCAACATATTTCGAATTGAAGGCATTTCAACACAAAAAACACTCTTGTCCACTCAAAGTGGTACTCTAATTTGTAGTATTTAAATTTTATAGATACAAATTGAAAAAAAAATAACAAAGAAAATACAGTATTAAAAAAGATGAAGGGTGTTTATACCATACTTGACCAATCCCGAAACTACTGAGCACCGGTCAACGTTATACTGTCAAGGACCCTAAAGAGTTTCCCTCAAACTAGGAGACCAATCACAGTGCGACACGTGTCGACATCAGAAACCTTCAACACAAAAGCTTCACCTACAAAAACTTCACCTACAAAAGCTTCACACTATCTTGATCAAGATAGTGTGAAGCAAAATCAATTCATGGTGTCCAACAAAGCTTCAACCTCAAAGCTTCACCTACAAAGCTTCAACACCAAAGCTTCACCTACAAAGCTTTAAAAAAAAAAAATATATATATATATATATATATATATTATGTTTTTTTTGGAAATTCGAAAATTCAAAGAAAAAAAATAAAATAAAAAAATTTCGAAAAAAAAAAAAAATTGCCTAGGCCTTCTCTTCTTTGGGCCTTGTAACTTTCATAACAAATATATATGAAGAAGGATTTTGGGCTACCACTTAGAAAGGAAATGCCTCATTCGTCAACTCCTTCGACCGGAGACTTGGAGGACTTCTACCATATGCTACTGCACCTTGATACTCGGAAGTCTCACGACCACTCAGTGATTCAAGTCTCCAAACGAGAAGTTTCCTCACTCGGGAAATTAAGGGAGCACTACCTCAACCTACATGTTTCACTCACAAAACTTCAACAAAAGGAAAAATTCAAAGAACTTAGTGAATAAGGCCTTGGTGTATTTAACACAATACGTTGAAATGAAGCAAAACTTGTTTATTGATATCTCTGATAAGTTACAAATATGTACATATACATGAATCAAAATAAACAAACAAGAGGGAGCCTTCACAAAGGTTGCTCAGGAGAAGTCTCAGCAGTCGGCAGCGTACCAGATCGAGGAGGCACCTGAGGGTGATTATTCGGAGCCTCAGTACTAGGCAGAACCCTAGAAGGAGGAGGCACCGAAGGTTGATCATTTGGAGCTTCATTACGCGGTGTAGCCCTAGAAGATGAAGGCAATAAATGCCTTTGGAACAAACCCACAAACCTCTGATAATCAAGTAAAATCTGACCATCAGATTCCTGCAGCTGGTCGAGCTTCATCTTCATGTTTGTAGCATAGTCATGTGTAAGCCTGTGCAACTGTTTATTCTCATGCTTGAGCCTTCTGATATCCTGTTTGAGACTTATAACTTCAGCTGCCAATGATTTAACTTGGCGGGTTCGAGCAAATAAGCGTTGGGCCATATTAGACACAGAACTTGCACACTGAACATTGAGAGCCAGAAAATCTTTAACAGCTAACTCATCAGACCGTTTGGAAAGTAGTCTGTTATCTTTGGGAGTGAGAAGGTTCCTGGCCACCACCACAGCGGTCATATCATTCTTCATCACAGAGTCCCCAACGGTAAGATGACCAGTAGGGGATAAGAAGGATGGGCGCCATATGTTGTCTTGAAAAGGCATGGCTGCCTCTTCACCAAAGTTCAAGTCAAAACGACGGTCGGATGGGCCAGACATTATCAGAAATGATGAAGGAGAAATGAGGTGCAATAAATCTCTGAAGTAAGGGGAAAATTACTACAAGTAATAACTCTCTGAATGTACTCCTTGCACACAATTGGTGCCCTTATAAAAGAAAGGGCAACATGGCCGTTGATTCAAAAATCGAAGTAGCACCACTCTCTGGATTTCGAAGAGGCACCACTCTCTGGATTTCGAAGAGGCACCACTTTCCACACGCAACATCAGCTCATCGGGTACCACAGATAACTTTGCCAAAGATCTCTGACAAAGTTTAGACACATAAATTTTGGAGGTCTAGCTACCCTACTATTACCCACAAGGGTAAAGGAACAACACCACTGCTTGATAACTAAAAAGTCCCAATATGTGTCAACCTCCGTGCTCCGTGGCAAGGCAGACTGGCAAAAATGCCTAATCTTTACTCACATTCGAGAAAACACTCCCAACAAGATTACTTGCTCAAAAATCGAAGAGGAACCACTATCTGAATCTCGAGAGCCAGACTCTCAACATGATTACTTTCTCAAAAATCGAAGAGACACTGCTTTCCAAATCTCAAGAGTCAGACTCCCAATAGGATTGCTTTCTCAAAAATCGAAAAGGCACCGTTCTCCGAATCTCGAGAGCCAGATCCCCGACAGGATTACTTGTTTGAAAATCGAAGAGGCACCGCTCTCCGAACTTCGAGAGCCAGATTTCCTTAGATAAAGCTTGTCTGCAATCTTCACATGCAACATTAGCTTTCCAGATACCACGGACCACTTTTTCAAAGCGCTCTGACAAAGTTAAAACATGTGAAGCTTGCAGCTCCCACTACATTGCTATGACCAAGAAGGGTAAAGGAATAACATTATTACTTACTTAAAAATTGAAAAGGCACCGCCTTCCGAATCTCGAGAGCCAGACTCCCAACATGATTACTTTCTCAAAAATCGAAGAGGCACCGCTCTCCAAATCTCAAGAGCCAGACTCCCAATAGGATTGCTTTCTCAAAAATCGAAAAGGCACCGTTCTCCGAATCTCGAGAGCCAGATCCCTGACAGGATTGCTTGTTCGAAAACCGAAGAGGCATCGCTCTCCGAACTTCGAGGGCCAGATTTCCTTGGATAAAGCTTGTCTGCCATCTTCACACGCAATATCAGCTTTCCAGATACCACATACCACTTTTTCAAAGTGCTCTGACAAAGTTAAAACACGTGAAGCTTGCAGCTCCCATTACATTGCTATGACTAAGAAGGGTAAAGGAATAGCATTATTACTTGCTCAAAAATCGAAGAGGCACCGCCCTCCGAATCTCGAGAGCCAGACTCCCAATAGGATTACTTTCTCAAAAATCGAAGAGGCACCGCTCTTTGAATCTCAAGAGCTAGACTCCTAATAGGATTGCTTTCTCAAAAATCGAAGAGGCACCGTTCTTCGAATCTCGAGAGCTAGATCCACGACATGATTGCTTGTTCGAAAATCGAAGAGGCATTGCTCTCCGAACTTCGAGAGCCAGATTTCCTTGGATAAAGCTTGTCTGCAATCTTCACACTTAACATCAGCTTTCTGGATACCACATACCACTTTTTCAAAGTGCTCTGACAAAGTTAAAACATGTGAAGCTTGCAGCTCCCACTACATTACTATGACAAAGAAGGGTAAAGGAATAGCATTACTACTTGTTGTTAGGGAGACTTCTATATATGTCGACCTCCATCCTCCATGGACAGGCAGACTTGCAAAAATGCTCAACCCTTCCTCATATCTGAGAGGGCACTCCCAACGAAGCCTCTCAAAATACTCAGCTTTCTTCCCTTCCAATAACACCTATGCAAACCAGCCACACCAGAGCAAGAGTATCTCATATCATCAGGGTTAAAAGTAAGAGTATCCCATATCATGCTTTTCCTTGTCTTTTCTTTTGGCCTTGTTCTTACCTGTAAGACAAGGAGAAAGAGAGCAATCAGTCAGCACTTGGAATCAGGCTTCCAGTCAGGAATTGAGTGCCTGGAACTCCTTGCCTGATTACTTACCTGTCATTGCTCTCGAGTACTCATCTTCAACATCTTATGCTTCCAGAGACAATACCACATCTGCCTGTGGAACAGATAGGGCAAGTGAGAAGGATACAATGAAGCATGTGGAGACAAGCGTAACAGAACACGTGCCGATACATCCACTACTTTGTCAAAAGAAAAAGTATCCCATATCATCAGGGTCGAACGTACTCTAGATTTGATGGACTTGTTTTGACCCTCAAATTCTTGAGTCGGCCTTATACTCTGGAGGAAACCAGAAAACCCTTCAGCTCAGTTCAAGAATAAGCCTGTGGAAAGTTACTTCTTCAAAAACAAAAGTATCTCATATCATCTCTTCTCCATTTGCTTCTCCTTATTCTTGTTGCTGTTTACGACACAAGGAGAAGGAGAACAATCAACCGGAAGCCGAAGTCGAACCTTCCATCCAGGTTGCTTGCTTGGAAGTTTGATTGCTTACCTTGTCTGTTACCTCTTTCGACAAATCTCCTAGCTCGACGACTTGGGGGACTCCTACTATAGGGTTTTGTCTCGCACTTGACCAAGCCCGAAACTACAAGTAAGCTTCAAGTGAAATTGATACATTACCTTGTGCATCTTCATCGATTAAAGATACCACCCCTGGATGGAGAAAAAGTACTTATAGAGAAGATACCACATCTACATATGAGACAGATAAGGCAAGTGAAAATGATACCACACTTCGGTACTTAAAAGTTTCGTGATTACTCAATGGCTTGGATCTTGCAAGTCCCCAACCGAGGAGCTTCCCTCACTCGGGAACTTAGGGGAGCACTGTTTGTACCATAGTTGACCAATCCCGAAACTACTGAGCACCGGTCAACGTTATACTATCAAGGACCCAAAAGAGTTTCCCTCAAACTAGGAGGCCAATCACAGTGCGACACGTGTCGACATCAGAAACCAATCATAGCGCGACACGTGTCAACATCAGAAGCTAATCACAACATGACACGTGTCAATGTTAGAATGAAACTAGAAACTCTCTTCTATAAATAGAGATCATTCTCTCATAATATTTCCAAATGTCATTTGTACTAAATCATTCACTTGTACTCACTAAAGGAGAGCTTGAACCTATGTACTTGTGTAAACCCTTCACAATTAATGAGAACTCCTCTACTCCGTGGATGTAGCCAATCTGGGTAAACCACGTACATCTTGTGTTTGCTTCCCTATCTCTATCCATTTACATACTCATCCATACTAGTGACCGGAGCAATCTAGCGAAGGTCACAAACTTAACACTTTCTGTTGTACCAAAGTCCCCTCCGATTTTGTGCATCAACAAAGGGTCTCCATCTAAATTTAGCACATAGCCCCTAAATTCTTAGGGCAGCCCCTGATCATATACAAAAGCAAACCCTAAAATTGATGACTTGAGTTAGAAGGATATGGATTTGAGATATACATGAAAGCTCAATGGGGTCAGTTGGGAATTAATTAGTTTAAATATTCATTTGTAGATAACTTCCAAAGTTCTATGTAATTTGGATCATTTGATTAATTTAACTTTTGTTTAGTTTATATAAATAGAAAAAGATTAACTTTATTATAATTTAAAAAGTATGCAAATAGGAGAAAGAAGTGGGTGACAAAATTGGATAGTTTGCATCCTAATATGTGGCATAATGGTCTTGCTAATCATAAGATAATGTATTATAAAATTGAGAATTTAATCTTGTTCATTTAGATACACATTAATCTTTGAGATTTTGTGAGGTCATGATACTCATTATTATTGTTTGCTGAATTGTGATGAGAAATCAGATCTTAAATAACACTCACTCTACCCCTCCATTGGCCACTCCAACTCCACTATTCCCCTCCAGTATATCCACTTATCCTAGTGGACAAAGTGTTAGGTTTGTAAGCATGTGTTTTGAGTTTGAAACTCTCCTTACTTTTTTTAAGACAATATTATCTACACTAAAAGGAAGGGGAATGGGCTTAACCTCACAATGTGCTAGCAATAATTTGTTTCAAATTCTCATTTGGCGAGAATCGAACCTAATACCTCTCACTTACAAGTGAAGAGGAATACTACTAGACCATAGTACTAAGTAGCCGAAACTCTCCTTACTTTAAATTGTAATAATGTCGAACCCTTCTCTTTTCCTCTCCTTAATTAATAATAAACTAATAAAAAAAATCAAAACATTTTAAGAATCAACTATAAACTGATTATTTGCAGTGGTGTTGCTAAAACTAATTAAAGTCTAAAATCTATTTCATTTTGGGTGGTGCTATTTACACACTATTTTTTTTTTACTTCTTGTACACTCCTTTCAAATTTCAATCATTCGATTGAATGAATTAAAATAGATTAAAAATAAAAAATTAATAAGAAGTATGTGAGAAGTAAAAAGGGTGCATGGATAGCACCACCTTTCACTTTTCGGAAATGTCGTCTCTTTGTAAATATAAGGGCATAACCTATAATTCTCATGCCTTATTATAGGAAACTCTTATTGACGCTTTAAAAATCTAATTGTGCACTATTTATAAGAATATTTTTCTCTATAAATATATAAAGTTTGGAGTGCACAATTAAATTTTTAGAATGTCAGTAACAATTTCTTTATTATAAAGTTGAAACCATGTCTATGTTCACCCAATATAACACAGTAATATGAATACTTTCCAAAAGTATCACCTCCATTTTATGATATAGCTAAACATTAAAAGGTGCACGGACGGAGCCACCTTAGGCTCAGAGAGGGCGGATGCCCCCACTCATTTTTTTATGTGAAAAAAAAAGGTACTCTTTATAGTTGTTTGTGGCATTAGTATTAACCCTTTCATGTGCTATTTTTATTGTTGAAAGAGCATTTTCGGCCATAAAATTTATGAAGATCGATAGTGAAATTGTATGAGAGACTAATGGATAAATGATAACATGGTTATTTTTGTAGAGAGAGATGTTTGATGGTATTGGTAATGAGATTGTTATGCAACGCTTTCAAAACATAAACACACATCGATGGATATTGTGATATGTTGTATGACAAATCTTATGGACTAATATATAAGTGTTTTGTTTAGTATATTCTTAAACTTTTTAATTTGTGATTTTGTTGTTTAAAGATGCCCCCATCCATGCAGATCTCTGGCTTCGTCCTTGAAAAGGTGGAAGTGATTTTTGTATATCATTTCTCCCCCAACTCCTCTCTTTATTTCTCAATTTTGATTATTCTTTAATTTATTTAATTCAAATGTAAAAAATAAAATAAGTGTAGAATTCGACCCCTTTTCTTTACACAAGCGAAATCGTGTTTTCATAAAATCAAATATTTCATGCAATCAAAAGTCAATTCTCTTCTTCCACAATAATGGGTCGAAATTAAAAACATATATGTTAGTGTAGCTACGTTGGCTAAAAAAGTGTTCTCCCTCTCCGCATTCAAGTGATAATTTTCTTTTCAATAGTGTAAATTAGATTAAAAATTTAGAATACCACTTGAATCAATAATAAAAGTCTAATTCCAAAACCCTTTCCTTCTTTCATTCAAGAATATATTTCATTCCTTTCAACCATCAACTATTATTCTTGAAGACTTCAACCACATTTACCAGCTACAAGTGGCCCTCTACCACAGTAGTAGAGAAAAGTGTTGCACTTGCATCATGACATGAGTTTGAATCCTACCGGCGTTTTAATCTAACATCTAATCTAACAAATTTATTGTTTGACAAAATAAAAACCATATTTACCAGCTAAATAATAAATTCTTCTTTTGTCATTTTTCTTAATTTTCTTTTGGTTTTATAGTTTTATAGTGGAATATATCATTCAACTTCAACCATCTGCAACTCGTAAACCAAATGCGTGCAGGAACTAAGGAACCAAAGAGTAGACCAATATTAATTACTTGGAACAAGAATCATTCCTTTCCTTCTAACGCACTCGCAAATTGTAATTAAATCAAAGAATTATGCAACACCAAGCATATTGATAGCTTAATTTGTGTAATATTCTCACAAGTAAAATGTCAACAACGAAGTACAGATAAACACAAGTATATCCGATAATCCGAAGATACTAACCACTGTCTCAGTTGAGAAATGGTAATTTAGAAATCACCTAAAAAAAAAAAGTTTAGACTTTTGTTGTTCATTGGATATAAGAAGGCTTAAAAAATAAATTTTGAATACGCATAATCACTTAAACCTCTTAAATAACGACCTAGTTTTGTGCATGTGAAAAAACTCAGATCTGAAACATAAGAATTTACAACTTTTGAATGAAGCTTGTTGGACAAATTAGTGTGACCGCCTCCTTACATCTGTTACAGCCTATTTCAATTTGTGTAGGTTGGAATCGGATCCCCTCCTGAGCATAGAGTGGGGATCCTTCTGACCGGATCATCTGGACCATTGAAATTTGATTTAACGGTTACAATAATTATAACTTTTAGAGGATCCTCTATTTGTAGCCGTTGGATCAAATTTCAATGATCCAGATGACCCGATCAGAAGGATCCCCATCTTATGCTCAGGAGGGGATCCGGTTCCGTGTAGGTTAATAGTGTGTGGAGTATCTTGGGTGCGTTTGGTACGCAGGACGGGACGGGACGGAACGGGACGAAGCGTTCCGTCCCGCGTTTGGTGCGCTAAAAATGGGTGGAACGGGCTGTTCCACGGGACAGATTTTGAGTGTTTTTGCGTTCCACCTCCCCCCTGGAACGGGTTTGTTCCATGTATGTGGAACACAATGTTTTACCATTTTAAGACAAATATACCCCATGTCTTTTTCAAAAATTACACCTTCGTTCCGTCCCGTTCCGTCCCGTCCCGTTCCGTCCCGTCCCGTCCCGTCCCGTCCCGTCCCGTCCCGTCCCGTCCCGTTCCATCCCGTCCCGTCCCGTCCCGTCTGCGTACCAAACGCACCCTGAAGCTCCGAGAAGAAGGTAGTGAGAATCGTATGCCCTACACATGTGAGGTATTCTAAATAATGACAAATATTTATCTCATAAAATTCCACCCATACCATAAATAATTTCGTAAAAACCCACACTACACGTATGCATTTCTTGCTTCCCTTCCCTGCCTTAACACTCTTTAGAACCTATAAATCTTCCGAATCTCCACCCTCACGCAATCCCTCTCTCTCTCTCTCTCTCTCTGCTGAGAGACCATCAGCAGCAGCAGAGGAATTACTAATTAAAAGGGCATATATAAATGAGACCACCGCCAACAGTGGGGCTGTCGGCGGGGGAGGTAGTCGAGTTTGGCCTTATCCACCTCCCTACGCCGCTGCCTTCCCCTCCAACAGGGCCAACGACATGCGTTTCCCACGCCTGCCGCTGGTGGCCTTACTCCGGCTCAAAAGAATTCGAGGCCAACGCCGCCATGATCATCATCGTCCTCCTCTCTGCTCTCATTTCCGCGTTGGGTCTTAACGCCGCCATCCGCTGCTTCCTCCGCGGCGGTAGAGGCTACCCTTCTGATCGTGAGAACAACAGTGTTCCTCAGAGTCGGCAGGCGTTGGTTGATGTTCAGCAGAAGAGCAATGTGGCAACGGCTTCGTGCTTAGAGGCGGCACCTACGGTGATTTACACGGCGGAGATGAAGGCGAAGCTGGCAGGGGTGGAGGCGGAGTGCGCCATTTGCTTGTCGGAGTTTGTGGAGGGGGAAGGGATTAGAGTTTTGCGGAGGTGTAAACATGGGTTTCATGCCCAGTGTATTCAAAAATGGTTGTCTTCTCACTCCTCTTGTCCCACGTGCCGCCGCACGTGCCTTCCTCAGTCTCCATCCCAATCCCCAGCACCACCACAACCCTCGGCGGACCATAATCCCGAACAAAATCCCGTGACGGAGAGCAGTCCGTAGCGGCCCTGCTGTTACCGAGTTCGCCGTTGTACACATGTATGTATTTATGCAACTAGTTTCAAGTTTTTTTCCGGTTCTTTAAATGGTGCCATGAACTTAATTAGTTAATTTAATGTGGTGTTAGGCAAAAGTTACCAATCGTGATCCCATAACTACCATCTTAAACGCGTACAAATGACACCAAATAAGTTTTGGTCTTTTGAATATTACTTTTTAAAGGTCTGTAGCGTATCGGATGTGTTCATTTGAAAATTTCAGGTTATGAACTTTAGCTTGATCGAAAATTGCTCCCGTTTTCAACACATACGCTCCTCCCATTCTTTCTTGTCTCCTTATTTTCTTTTAATTCATTTAATCAATGCGAGGAGAAAGAAACAAATCATTTCAAAATTTTAAACCAGCATATGTGGAAACCCCGGCGTTTTTTCTACCCTTTGGTCTGCAGCTGTAAGAATAACCGTCCAAATTCGTACGACTTTACCGAAAATGCATCTGGCTTTTAGTATACTAGCCCACTGCTTAATGCTGATGCAGAACATGACAACAGATGGAAAGTCCAGAGCATGTGACTCTATAGCTCATCTGATCGATTGATAACGTTTCTCCTACCAGCCGTTTCGAAACGGAAATCGGAAAGTCACTTTCCGGAAACGTACTTCGATTCCCAAGCTCGTGTTCCTCCTCCTCAGTCGACAGAATCAGAAAATGGACAGAGACTTGCAACGTATGTAGGGTTGGTTTCAGTATGGTTACCGTACCAAAATCCCTCGTACCAATTACCATACCAAACTTTCAGTATCCCAAATTTTGACATGCCAAATAATTCTGTTGGCTTGATATGGTAATAGACCAAAATTTAATTTTCTTTTTCAACCGAAGTCAAGGCCCAAACGTTTATTTTTTTTTTATTTTTATGACTTTTATCTCTCATATTGTGACCTAAATTAGAAAACCCAAATAGAATTCCTGCAATAAGAAACCCCATGCGGCAAGCGTAGGCAAGCACACCAACACCAACACCAATCCTTGTAGAGAATGTGAGAGAGTGTCGAAGAGAAACTGAGAAAGTGTCGAAAGAATGAGAGGCAATGACGGGGTTTTTCCTAACTATTATTAAAATATTATATAGTTATTTATATATACAAATTATATAATATGTAATTTATATTTTGCGGTACAAGACGGTAATACCATTGGTAATGGTAACGAAAACCAATACCATACAAAAAAATCTTGGTTTGGTAAAATACTATGCCATTACCATATGGTACAAAATCAGTATGCTACAATTAACAATTCAGTTGACATGGTAATTTGAAAATAAACTCCGCCCCTAAACGTATGTTTGCTAAATCCGAACTTTTGGACCGCTTTATGGAGCACAATACAAGTGCTAGGGGAGGCAAGCCACGGCGGTTATGCCGCAACCACGCAGGTGTTAAGGGAGAACAAAACGGAATTTACGCAGTTTTTTGTTGCCCTTCCCGGCAAACAAAAGGAAGATAATATTGTAAATTAACAAGCCAAAAACAACGTCATTAACAATTTAATTAAGATCCAATATTCTATTTCAACAAGCTCAGAAAGCCACAAACAATGTGTACAAAAACAGCACAACTGCATATACTGATCCGATTTAAGAACTATTGCTTTTGCTATATCATATGTAACGCAAACTAAGAGCGGTGACAAAAGAGATGACAAACTGACCAAGCTCATACCATTAACACTATCTGACAATCCGAAAACACACCATTCCAAGGGGGAAGAAGACGACGATATGATCACATGATTCACATGTCTAGAAGCACTTCCTGTGGACGATGGACGGACCTGATTCGTCGTACTCCGACTTAGAAATCCACATCTGCATTTAAGAAAAACGAGACCCCGAGATTATATCACAGGAGCATACTTCCTAAACAAATAAGTTATACGAAAAGAAATTGTGGGAAATGTCGAGTCAGTCATATGATTCCAAGTTCCAAAGCATAGTAAACAAACGACCATAGTAAACCTATGTTATACATCTACAATCAGAAAGTACTAAACTTTTGTGTTGGTTTTAAAAGGGTGCAACTCATTACTCATATGTTGATATCGTACTTGATAAAATCACAGCCAATTTTTAATTCCTTCACTTTCCTTACAAATTCGTTCCTCAAGAATATCACAAGGGATTTTGCACGTTTTTAGTTTTTTTGGTTTAACTCTTTAAAATTTTCATGGTAAATACGAATTCAATATGCATATCTCTTCCATGATCAGTAATAAACCGTACCTGCTGGAAGGTGCTCAGTGAAGCTAATATGGATCCTCCAATCCAAACACTATACTTTCTCTCTGGAGGTGCAACCACCTTAATTTTCATGCTACTTGGTGCGAGGGCTGTGATCTCCTTGCTCATTCGATCAGCAATTCCTGGGAACATAGTGGACCCTCCACTGAGGACGATGTTGCCATACAAGTCCTTTCTGATGTCAACATCACACTTCATAATAGAGTTATAGGTGGTCTCATGAATCCCAGGCGATTCCATTCCAATGAATGATGGTTGAAATAGGACCTCAGGGCAACGGAAACGCTCTGCCCCAATGGTAATTACCTGGCCATCAGGTAGCTCATAACTCTTCTCAATTGATGAGCTGCTTTTAGCAGTTTCAAGTTCCTGTTCATAATCAAGTGCCACATAGGCAAGCTTCTCCTTAATGTCACGCACAATTTCCCGTTCAGCAGTTGTAGTAAAAGTATACCCTCTCTCAGTCAGGATCTTCATTAAGGAATCTGTTAAGTCTCGTCCAGCAAGGTCAAGCCGGAGGATGGCATGTGGAAGTGCATAACCCTCATAGATGGGAACAGTGTGACTGACTCCATCACCAGAGTCAAGCACAATACCTGGAAAACATTTGTTGTTGAGAGGTAACGAACTTTCAAGATTTTGAAACTTAATTCCAACTTTGTTTGTTTGTTTGCACATGGTAAAGAAATATAACAAAATAAATAGATAGATCACCCTCAATTTTTCGTATTGGTACAAACCTGTAGTACGCCCACTAGCATAGAGGGAGAGAACTGCTTGAATGGCAACATACATAGCAGGGACATTAAAGGTCTCAAACATGATCTGAGTCATCTTTTCCCTGTTGGCCTTAGGATTCAGAGGTGCTTCAGTAAGAAGCACAGGATGTTCTTCAGGAGCGACACGAAGCTCATTGTAGAAAGTATGATGCCAGATCTTTTCCATGTCATCCCAATTGCTAACAATCCCGTGTTCAATGGGGTATTTTAATGTGAGAATACCCCTTTTCGACTGGGCCTCATCCCCAACATAGGCATCCTTCTGTCCCATCCCCACCATAACACCTGTGTGTCTAGGACGACCAACAATACTGGGGAAAACAGCCCTCGGAGCATCATCTCCAGCAAATCCAGCCTGTTGAATGAAGTCATGACGATAGTTATATACCAAGGGAATACGTGTACGTCAAGACAGCTCCGCACACACCTCCAGGCAAAATGAAACAAATCCTTTACCTTAACCATTCCAGTACCATTATCACAGACGAGAGGTTGAATGTCTTCTGTATCTGCCATTTGTTATGGTGATGCTGCAAAGAAATCACGGTAATCCATTAGTAACCTAAGAATCATAACAGAACTCAATAGTCACAAATGAATCTCTACTAGCTATGGTAACCACATTGGCTTCCTGATGACAGATATAGATAGATAGTTAGTGGTATTGAAAGCGGTTGTAACTTGTATTCACATTCAGTTTAGGATTAAGTAATTGAGGGAGTAACTATGATGGGAGAGTTCATCTATAATACACGTAACATATTCATTGAATGAACGAAATAATCAGTTCTTGGTTTTTACATCAGAACACTCTGTTTTGGTCTTGTAAGTTGGATTGTGTACCTTATGACATAATTAACAAGCTTGGATTAACGGGGATAGCAATATTCCACAAACTTGAACAAATAAAGGTCATATCAGCGACCCATTACAATCCTGGATTAAGTACTAAGCATTGGACAACCGATGATTGAAAATACACGAGAAAAGTGAAAACCCACCGCTTATAAAACGTAATCCTCTATTTCACATTAAGATCAACAAAACAAGCAAAAACCAATTAAGCATAATCTCTAATTCTTTCCAGGAATTACATCCAAAACCGAAGGCAACCTAAGTACTTTGAAAAGGGTTTGTCGGGCACCGATTACATATAGAAATAACACAGATGATTCTTATTCCCACAGATGAATCACACACACTTCAAACCAATATCAAGTATTTCCATTTTTCCTTTAAATTACTCACACATACAGTGTATTAGTGAGCAATTGATAACTCGATAACAAGAAAATTAAGGAGTTTTGAATCAGATTAAACCCAAATATGATATTTGTCATGCTTAACGCTAGTGATAGGTTGATCCCATCAAAATCCAGATGCAAATCAGATTAAATCACTAATAAATATATATCAAAATTTAGTCACACTCTCAACCAGTGACTCACTAATCAACACTGTCAGCAACCATAACAACAAATCAAATAAACTAAATTCACAACAGCAAATCGAAAGCAGTGAACGAAGAAGAAATCATTTCCAACTTACAAAAACTTAGCAATCAATTCACAGAGGAGAAAATAGCAGATAAATTCAAGAGAAATGAAGAACAAGAAAAAGAAAAAGAAGGTTTCTTGGTAGGCGGTAGCAGCAGAGAGGCAAAGAGCTTAAGAAGCACGCATACCTTCGGGGGAGTCTCACAGAGAATTCGAGCAGGCGGCAAAAAGGAGTAGGTGGCTGGCCGGCCAGACGAAATGATGGAAAGCGAAATGAAGGAAGGTCGGTTGATTCTGCTTAAAGATCGGACAATTAAAAGCTTGTAATAATAATAAAAGGGAGGAATATTTCTGCCAACCCTGTGGAAAGTGTGGATTGTAGAACTTTCCAGAATGTATTTCTACATAAATTTTGAGATAAAATTGAAAAATAAATATTTAAAAAGAAAAATTAACGAAAAGAACTTGAAAATTTTGAGTTTTAACGATAAGAACAAAATAAAGAGAAAAATGAATAGAATCCTGATTGACTTTTTAGTGTAAAAATGTGATTTTTCGTTAAAGTGAACAGTACTGTGAGTTTTTGGTTAAAATTTTTTATTTAAAAAAGAAAAAGGAAAGAAAAGAAAATGAGACAGCTGTAATTTTGATTAATGTCTCTCTTTATGATAAAGGGCGGGGTGACACCAATGCAAAAAGGTGATATGGACGAAAATTTGGAGACCAAAACAAAAAAGCTAACATTATTATTGGCACCGAAATTCAGAACATACAAGGAAAAAAAACAAGAGATTAATTGGAAGTACTTTTATAATGTTTGAAAGCATTTTTAGAGAAAATGTTTTGAATCTAAAATCATTTGAAGTTCTTCTTGGTACTTGTTGTGACGACCTGTCTCAAATTATTATATATTTTTCTCCCCGAGTGTGTAAAGTGGCTGTAATGCCCTCGTGGTTTAGTGACGTGGATATACATATGTAGTTTTAAATTATTATTTCTACCGTCATAGTTAAATCGTACTCAACGTCATGAGTGCGTTGACGTGAGTTAGGATCGAATCGGTTTTCTAACGGAAAAGTTACGACAATTAAAGGTTGAGATTGGGTAGAAATATGTTTTGGGTTGGCTATACCTTACTCACCAATCACCTTAGCTCCTACAATCTTGAATCCAATCAAAATTGGATTGGTTTTATTTATTTTGGGCCACTTAACATAACTCTCTCTCTTTCCCTTTCTCACGGCAGCCCAATTAGGGCCTTGTTTCTTTTTCTTCTAACCAATCCCGTGCACACACACACACATACACCCACACATGTACGCATCCTTCTTCTTTCCCTCACCTTCTCGACTTTTCCTCATCCGTACACCGTAGCACCCACACACCCAATCATCACAAAAACGTCACGGATCGAGCTTTTGGAAATCACCATCACACTCCTCTCAAGCTCTCGAACCTAACCATACCCATAGGTTCTAGTTTTGGTGAGATTTAGCCTTTGTTCCACGAACTCCGGCACGATGGGAATTTGAGACTCGTGAATCGTGGGCGATTCACAAGGTTTTAAGGCTCGAGGAAGCTTTTATTCAACTCATTAGAGACCCTAGACTAGCTTTGGGACAGAGTTGACGTCGGGCCGCGTGGTTTCGAGAAGTTGCAAGGGTGGCCGGATTTTTCAAGGATTATTCCAACCCTTTTTCATTGGCTTTAGGACCCCAAATAGGTATGATTGTGTTATATTATTCAAGAACTTCAAATCCATATAAAATTTGTGAAATTTGGTTGAGAAATGAAGTAGTTATAAGCTTTAGAATTTTTTCCAGAAACTAGCGACACAGACGATGGCCGGTGGTGGTTTTCGGCGAGTCATCGGAGAAGGAAGGGAAATATTTCGTTAACTTTAACGGAATATTCTAACGGCGTCAAGTAACTTTAACAAAATATGCTACGATGTTAACGGAATATTCCCTAACGCCGTTATAGATTCCATCAACGTGCCAGGCACGTGCCTTGGCCAGCGCGTGTAACGTCCAATTTTTTTTTGTAAAAATGTGGGGGTGTTCGTGTTGTTGAGTAGATCACTTTGGTATATTTAAACACCCCATTTGAGCAATGTATGAGAAGTTATTCCTAAGGTTTGTTTATGTGCTTTAAAATTAACGTAAAATAAGTTATTTCGCATATAGGTGAGACATACCCTAAGGATGAGCGTGGTCAGGCGGAACTTGGGGGCTACAATCCTGCTACTTACCAGTGAGTGGGCTTTTGTTTTCTATATATGTATATATGCTTACAATTCCCAAAAATTATTTTAAATGAATGTATGTTTTAAATGCCATGTCATGTGTGCATTATATGTTAGTATTGCATTAGTATAGCTATGCATAGTATTGGATGACACTGTGACGACCCAGGTAAGCTTTAGGTGAGTATTGTATGATGGTAGCAGTTGCATTGTTTATGGTTATGCATACATGCATTTAGAGCTCATTATCCTGCTCCCCGGTGTTAGTGCTCCAGCCCGAGGCCAGGGCACAACCTTCACGTGATCGTTCACCTCCCGCACCATAGGCTCACCTTGGATCCAAGTTTGGTGCCAGCTTGTAGTACATACCACATTAGGTGGTTCCGACTCGTAGGTGACCTGCGATTCATCGCATAGCCTTCACATGATCGTAGCACTTGAGCGTATTTATTTACACCTAGCCTATCGTATAGACCACAATAAGTGGTTTCGACTCGTGTGTAGGAATTGGTTTATGAGCTATAGGTTCAACCGTATAGGTCACGTTAGGTGACTGCGGCTGACATATCATTTTATATTGATTCACATCACCTGGCTTACACATTTATTATTGAGATACTTGACATGGCATATACTTGGTTTTCACTACTCTTGAGCATGATTTCTACATACGTATGTATTATTATTTTCTGAGAAATTATACGGATTTTACGGTGAGGGGTTATTATTTTTGGAAAGAGTAATGGTTTTAAAAAGCTTTGTTTTTACCCACTTATGTTTTTTGTTTTGCGCCCCTTTAGGTTCTAGTTAGGCGTTCGTGTTGGTGGCTTACGAGGACTCTACAACGGTTATGACAAACTTCAATTAATGTAGGAATCTCTTTCATGTCTTGTATAATTAATACTTGGCCTGCTGGATTGCACTTAGGTTACCTACGCTATGAGTACTTGCATCACTACTTTAAACACATCTGCACACTTTTATAGTTATCTTAGTGTAAATTAGTTAGTTTTGGTTTTTAATTACTCACATTTTCATATCACTATCACTTCCGCTCTGCTCTTATGGCTACGTCACCCTCACGTGACGGCCATCATGCCTCGATTCCGGTCAGGGTGTGTCACTTGTTGTAGGGCAAAAAAACTAACATTATTATTGGCACCGAAATTCAGAAATACGAAAAATATTGACAAAAGCTTAGTTGGAAGTACTTTTAGAATAACTGAAAGAAAATATTTTGAATCTAGTAGAACTTGAAGCGCTTCCTTGTACTTGCTTTAGGAAGTACTTCAAGTGTTTTTTAGTATTTATTTGCATTTTTACTAAATATTTGTTTAAAAAATATTTGTATGAAAAACACTTTTAGTCGTTACAAAAATAATTTCAAAGGAGTCTCACTCCCGTCGAACTACAAGTTAAAGAAAATGTTACGAATGTCTTTTACAAATCCAAGGATTCCTGCAAAAACAGTCTTTCTTTTTTATGCAATTTTGCCAATGTTGTTTTGCGATTTTATTACCCAACGATATTCTCTTTTAAAATTTGCTATAGAACGATAATGTTATAGTCTTTTGAAATTATTTTTAGGGTAAAGTGTAGATTTAGTTCTTAAACTATTACTTCATTAAAAATTAGGTCCTGAATTATTTTTTTTGGTAAAATAAGTTCCTAAATTAATTAAAAATTGCTAATTTCATCTCTACTATTATATTTAAAGCTATTTTATCTAATTTTTTTTTGTCAATTTAATTCACTTGATACACTTTAGACTGTAATACAGTCTTTTTCTTGCATATAAGCATTAGCATTTCATATAGGTTGCAAATTTAACGTCTAATTTACTCTCCAAAGTTAAATCCATACACTATTTCTTTACGAAAAATTACCAATCTATCCTTTAATGTGTATCACATGCAACGTGACTTAAATTGATAGAAAATTGAATGTAGTAGCTTCGAATCTAGTAAAATATCTCCCAATTGAAATTATCAAATCGCTTTTCTCGTTCTTAGTTTCGTAAAATTTTAACTGTAACTCCAAATTCACTTTTGCTTGCGCTGACGTGATCGTATTGTCGAGTGCTACAAGAATACGCTAAAAGACAATTTTGTACGTCCCACTATACGCTGGTCCACGAAGGTCAACACTCTCGCCTCTAAAGACATTTTCGTCAATTCACACTTTTAAAATTTATAAAATTGTTGAACTAAAGGCGGGTTGTCACATTCATATAAAAAATGGATGGATAACTAATAAAAAGTTTCTCACAAAACATTTTCTTATTGAAAAACACTTAGACAAGTTCACTTATTATTAAGAATATTTTTTAGATCACAAGGATAGAAAACAAAAAGAGAGTCACACTACATGAGGTTTTGAATTAAAAGAAAATGTATTCTTAATATTAAGGAAATTATCCTTAATAATAAAAAATGTGCCCTTATTAATAAGGGTATTTGAACAAAAAACTGTTTTATGAAGGGTTTAATTAATTTTTTATGTTAAAAACACTTATGAACATAATTTTTTGAGTAAATTACATAGTAGCCCCTCAAGTTTGAGATCTATTACAACCCCATACAACATCTTTAAAACATTTCACTTTCATACCTCACATACTATTTTATTTCAAAATAATACATTCGTTACATTTTCCATCCATTGATCCATTAAGTGCTAACGTGGTTGCCACATTTGTGCAACGTGGGAAATTTTTTTTAATTAAAAAAAAAACATGAATCTTCCAAATTAAAAAAAAAAACCAAAAACAAAAGCTGAACCCGCAACCCCCACCCACCCAACCTGTAACCTATAAGAAGAAGAAGAGGAGAGGAAAAAAAAAAAACCCATCTTCATCTTCCCCAACCCCCCTTCCTTGCAACCCACCCCTTTCTTCCCCCCTCCCATCTTCCCCAAGCCCACCGTGCACCCCATCCTCCACCTCCTCCTCTGCACCCACTACCCGCAACCCAGAAAAGAAAAGCAAAAAAAAAAGAAAAAAAAACCCATCTCCCTTTCCCTGCAACCCAGATCTCGTCGTCCCCAATGAGTGTGGATTTAAGGAGTAGGGTGTGAGGAGGGAAAAGGATGCGTTCGAGGGTGGGTGTGCTGGTTTTTTTTTTCCTCTTCTTTCTGGGTTGCAGGTTGGGCTTGGGTATGGGGGTGCGCGAGGGGGGGGGGGGGAGAAGATGGGAAGATGGGTGCGCGGAGGAGGTGGAGATGGGTGCAGGGGAGGAGGTGGAGGATGAGTGCGGATGACAGATGGAAGATGATTTTGTTTGGGGGGGGGGTTGGTTTTTTAAAAAAAAAAATTAAAAATTATTTTTATACTACGTGGTACACATTTGGCAGCCACGTGACATAAATATGGCAGCCATGTCAGCATTTAACGGATTAATAGATGAAAAATGTAACGGAGGTATTATTTTAAAATAAAATAGTACGTGAGGTATGAAAATAAAATGTTTTAAAGATGTTGTATGAGGTTGTAATAGACCTCAAACCCGAGGGGCTACTATATAATTTAGCCTAATTTTTTTTCTAAATATACAATCTCATACATGCTCTAAAACTCATTCCATTCTTGCAAGTCACTAGAGCTTTAGACTTTGAACCCTATTCCAAGCATCAAAAGTTAGTAAATTGAAGAAAACTTTTGTTTATTGCATGTCGAAGAAATTACATTGAAGAAAACGTTGGAATGGTATAACCGTTGTAAGAAAATGAAATTGAATTACATCAGTCGGTAACAAAAGAAAAATGAATGGACGGTTCATATTGAATATGTCACTTGGTAATCACACTGTCGATTTGTTTCATACACTTAAATGACTAAACGATTTCCATCGAATGATTTTTTTTGTAGGAATGTGTGTATTACCTCATGGGAGGACGCAAGTGTTGGAAACTTATGGTTTATCGTGTGCCAAAGAAATTACATCGAAGAAAATGCTGGAATGGTACAAATGCTGTAAGAAAATTAAATCTAATTACCTTTACTTTTTTTTTTTGTTTTGAATAAACGATATCATCTACGCTAAGGGGATGAGGTAGGCTTAGCCTCACAATATGTTAACAATAATGTGGTTCAAACTTGCTTTTGGCGAGAATCGAATCTAAGACCTCTCACTTAAGTAAAGAGAAATACCACTAAATCGTACTACTAAGTGGCCTAATTAACTTTTGATTAAAACAACCCTCAAAATACAAATACCACATGACATTGAGTCCATACAAATCACTTGCAAGTTTTGCAGTCGACAATAATAATAATAATAAGGGGGAACTAATAAAAAAGTCTCTCACAATTTTTTTTTCTATAAAAGCACTTAGATAACTTTACTTATTATTAAACCATAGTAAGTGGTCTAGTGGTAAGGACGCAGATTATAGCTCCTCAATAAACAAAAAAATATGGGAGGTTCCGAATTCGATGTTCCGAGTTTGTGAGTCTGCTTTGTGGCTATGGGTAAGGTGAAATTCCTCATAGCCTCTCCGGCCCCAGAATGGATAGATAACTGTAGTTTGCCACCAATTGTCCTCATTTTTAAAAAAGAAGAAAAAAACTTTACTTATTATTAAATTTTCTTTTTATATTATAAGGACAAAAAATAAAAAGGGAGTCACACTTTCATGAGTTAAATGAAAATGTCCTTAATAATAAAAAAATTTGTCCTTCATGAGTGTTTTGAATTGAAAGAAAATGTCCTTAAAAAGGAAAGTTGTTTAAGAGTTTTTGAATGAAAAAATTATGTGGAGCTTTTTAATTACTTAAAATGTTTTTATCACAAATGGTCTTTGAAATTGACCCACCATATCAATATGGTCTTTGAAATTGAAAATCGATTAATGTAGTCCCTGAAAATTGGCATCACAAATTAATGTGATCCTTCTGTCATAATTCCACTACAAATTTCGTTAGGCTCTAATGTGGCACATATCTAGATCCAATAAGTCTAATTAAATATTATTATATGATTTAAAAATATTTAAATAATAAAAAAATATTTTTGTATAATTAAATATCAATGTTCTTCTTCTTCCCCTCACCTTCAATTACACCGACGCCAGCAAACCCAGACAGAGGAAGCTGAAGACAACGAGTCAAACAACAGCTAACCACGACAATTGGAATTGCGTGGCGGTGAATCGGCATCGGAGTCACTTGCAGTTTTTGATTTGTCGTTCAAGACCTCGCCCAAATTGAGAAAAGAGAGAAGAAAAAAAATGAGAGATGGGGAAAATAAGAGAAGTGGAAAGGAGGACTGGGTGGTGGGCGATGTCGCCGCCGACATCGTTGTTGGCTTCTAGCTGTTGCGGTCGAGGAGAAAGGGGAAGAGAATACAAATTTTTTGGTATAAAACTAAATCTCCCAGTTTGGTTTCTAGCTGCAGATGTGGCCGCGACATCATTGTTGGTTTCTTACCTCAACCTCCCAGTTTGGTTTGGTGAATTTGGGAGATAAGAGAGGAGGTTGGGTAGGGAATGGGTTGTACTGGCATAGAGGAGAGAGGGGAAGAGAGTAGTGAGAAAACTTTTTTCCTCAAATTTTAATTATTTAAAAATTATTTAATTAACTTTAATATTTATTGAATTAGTTAATCCACATTACAATATTTAATTAAATTTGTAGGATCTAGTTATATGCCACATTAACACACAGTGGCGGAGTCAGGAATCTTACCACAAGGGGTCTTAGTGTAAAAGTCCAAATAAAAATTGAGGATGGAAAAACATATTGAAAATGAAATCATAATACTTTCATTCATAATTCATAATTCATAATGGAAACAATATTACAAACTATAATTGTTCACGACGATGTTTCATATTTTGAAAACGAAGCATTATAGCTTCATTTTCAATACAAGCAAAAATATCTCTCTCAATATAAACAAGCAAGCTATCACTCAACCATTGATCTCCCATTTTGTTCCTAAGTGGACCCTTAACAATATTCATAACAGAAAATGCTCTCTCCACTGAAGCAGTTGCAACTGGTAAAACTAAAGACAATGTAATGAGCAAATATACATAATTGAATACTTGATGCATCCTTGTCTTCACCATTTTTTTTGCAAGATCACCAATCCCTTCCAATTGAGAGAAATCACTACTGGAACACACATAATGAATATAAATATCAAGTTGATCTTCAAGTGCCAAGCGATCCTCATCCAAAAAGTCTTGAGGATAAAATTGAGCAAGACGACGTAACTTTGGTTTATCAAAAGCTACAAATGAATCTTTCGAACTCAAACATACCAAACAAATAAGCAACTCAGTATTTACCTCATTAAAGTGATCCTTTAACTCCGTAATTTGCTCATCAATGACATAAATAAAGAGCTCCACACGATAATGATGACGATTTGTCCTTATTGGAGCATTACGCCTTGACCTCCCTGGAAGTATAAATGCCTCTTCCATGTTAGGAACATCAATATGATGTTTTTTTTCACAAAAAGAAGATACTTCATCAACCAATGCATCGAACCTATTATTCCTCATCCAATGTAGCTTTTCCCTGCATGATTTCACTAAAGCCATTGCATTCACAATTTCTTGATCTTTCCTTTGCAATGCTTGTGACAAATCATTTGTGAGTCGCAATATGACTTTCATCAAGAAAAGGTGAAACACAAACTCAAAAGTACGTATTTCTCTCATTAACTTATTTGCATCACCCGCACTTTCATTGGGATTATCATCAATAACCATTTGAAGCACATGAACCATATATGTAAACATGGAAATGATGCTAATCAAGGTACCATGGTGTGAGTTCCATCGTGTGTCACCGGCACGTTTGAGACTTGTTTCTTGATTTAAGCCTCGCCCCGTTATAGGACAATCATTTTCAAAAGCTATCACAAGCTCTTCTTGAAGTTGTTGTTTAAATAAATCACACCGCTTACAAGATGCTCCAAAATGATTAACCACACTATTAGCCGTTGCAAAAAAGAGGCAATGTCTATATTCTTCTTTGCTATGGCAACAAGAGCTAGATGAAGTTGATGAGCAAAACAATGAACATAATATGCACAAGGTTGTTCTCTCAATATCTTTGTTTTAAGGCCATTCAACCCACCTCTCATATTGCTAGTACCATCATAACCTTGTCCTCGTAGCTTGGAAATGCTCAAACCGTTGCGAGAAAAGAATGTGCCAATAACATCTTTTAGTGAACTTGAAGTAATGTTGGTAACATGTTGGATACCCACAAATCTTTCAATTACATGCCCATTGTCATCCACATAACGCAACACCATAGCCATTTGCTCTTTCACTGACACATCACGTGCTTCATCCACCAATATTAAAAAGAATCTATCTTTTAGATCATCCATGATAGCATCAAGTGTTTCAAGGGCACATGAATTCACAATTTCTGTTTGAATGGAATGAGCTAGTAATTTGAGATTCCCCAGAGTATTTTCCATCACAACTTCTCTAACTTTATCATCATTATTTGCAAGGAATTGCAATAGCTCCAAGTAATTTCCCCTATTGCTTGAAGTGGCACTTTCATCATGGCCACGAAAAGCAAGACCTTGTCGCAATAAAAACTTAGTGCACTTGATTGATGCATTCAAGCATGTACGATAAGCCTTATGAGCTTGGTCAGAGTGTTTGCTCACTGCCATTTCAATATATGTAGCTTGATTCATCAAATTTGTAGCAGCTTCTCTAGCCTTATTATGAACACTCCCAACCGGTCCAACATGCATCTTAAATCTTTCTCTCCCTTTCTTCCAAGTCTTAAATCCATCTCTAGTGAAATCTTCACTACCCACTTGTTCAAAATTGGTTTTAAAGAGATAGCAATAGAGACAAAATGTTGCATCTTTAGATATACTATATTCCAACCAATCAAACTCATCAAACCATTAAGGAATGAAGTGTCGATTAATTCCCGACATATTAGTTATTGGGAAATTATGACCTCTAGGTTGACAAGATCCTTTTTGTAGATATGATCTTCGGACCTCATCTCTCATACTAGCATCATAATCTATCATTTGAATTCTTAATTCAGGATCCGCTTGAAGATTACCCAAAACACTATCTAATTGACTTTGTCTTGAACTTGGAGTTCTTGAACTACCAACAGTATTTGAACTATCAACATTATTCGAACTACCCGAACCCGATGATGACTTTCTCTTAAAAAACCGTTCCATAATAATTCTACATATACAAAATATTCAAAATAAATACTCACAATATAAACAAACCATCAACATAATCAAAATAAATATGAATTGGATTTCAATTAAATTAAATATATTCTACATATACAAAATAATGAAAATAAAAACTCACAATATAAACAAACCATCAACATAATCAAAATAAATATGAATTGGATTTAAATTAAATTAAATATATTCTACATATACAAAATAATGAAAATAAAAACTCACAATATAATCAAACCACCAATATAATCAAAATAAATATGAATTAGGTTTCAATTAAATTAAATATATCATACATTATACATAGGGTTTAGAACTTACTTGAATTGTGAAATTTCACAATAACAATGTCAATGAGCAAATACAAAGAGAGTAGCTGGCGTGGCACCACCACCACAGCGATGACGACAGTAGCACAAAGGCACCTCAATGGCGGCAGCAAGGGAGGAGATGGAGTTGAGGGTTTGGGGGGGGGATTGAGTTTGGAACTTATTGTTGGAGAAGGAGAAAACAAAAGAAAATTGGGGTTTTGGAATGGGGGAGTCGGATTTGTAAAAGAAGAAGGAGAACTGATTTTTTTTTTCTTTTTAGACCTGGCCCAAAACCACGTCGGGTCATTTAAAAAAAAAATTGCCTGGGCCAAAACGACGTCGTTTTGGCCAGGTCATTTAAAAAAAAATTCCCTGGGCCAAAACAACGTCGTTTTGCCCAGGTTGTTTTAAAAAACAAAGGCCTACGCGCGGCGCCTCCTTCTCCTTTAACATGTGCCTTCTTCTTTCAGACATTCCGTCGAACACGTGGTGTGCAGCTCCGAGAGGTCGCACTAGCAGCTCCAAGGGACCTCTAAGGTTATTTCCATGGCTTCCAAGAGGTCGTACGACCCCATTGACCCCACTGTGGCTCCGCCTCTGTCAGCACATAACATAATTTTTAATGGAATTTTAACTGAACGATCACATTGATTTGCGATACCAATTTTCAAGAACTACATTAATCGATTTTCAATTTCAGAGATCATCTTAATGTAGTGGGTCAATTTTAAGAATCATTTGTGACAAAAACCCTTACTTAAACAACAATCGATGAAAACGATGCAACAAGGGAAATCGGCACCGCGGACACGACGAGTCGTGCTAGTCTACCGCCAGCCACTTATCAATGCACTTGACATGAAAAAGATGCATGCAGGGCAAGTGAACAATCCGATCTTCCTGACCATCAATCCCGCCACTCTCGAATTCCTCCCTACAAATCGTGCATGACGTTGTTCCATTAATTTCCAAACTGAGCCGCCTCGCCATTGCAAGTTCTGATTTATAACGCTTAGTCGTAACGCACACATAAAGTTGCCTTTTCATTTCGGCACCGCGTTGTTTCCTTGTCTTGTTCGTCGCCAGGTCCACCGTCCCACCCGGGGGCCCGCCGTCGCTAATTGAGTCTCCTTAAAATTCGTCAAAATCGATTTGATGATTATCGAGTATCTTTTCTTGGAGATTTCCATGGTCGAAAGAGCTTCAGCGATCAAGCGCCTTGAATTTTTACTTTCTTTGGACAAGAGGTCAGCACGTGAGAGTGTGATGTCGAGCTCTAGTGTGAGGCGTGATGGCTTGCGAGTTACTTCGGCTGGAGCACCGAGATCTTCGTCTGGCCAAATGATGACGGTTTCAATGAACCTCAGTTTCAGTCTTTCAGATGGTATTGATCGTCAACGTGCGGTTGGTAGGTGAACATTGTGATTAAAATTGTAGAAATTGAGGAAATCGAAGAAATTGATAAGCTTGGAGAATGCGGAGAGGATGCCAAATTTGTGAATACTGAGCTAGTGGAGAGGCTGTTCTATATTATATAGATTACTTCTAATTGATTTGGGAAAAGCTATGTTAATTGTTTTTTTTTGTTAAACGATATATTTTATTAGATTAGATATTAATTTAAGATACATATATTTTTAGGAAAACTAATGAAAATGGTTTGAAAACTTTGAGTTTTAACGATAATGACAAAATAAATGGTAAAGTGAATAGTACTAGGTTTGACTTTTTAGTGTAAAAATGTGATTTTTCGTTAAAGTGAACAGTACCACGAACTTTTCGTTAAAACTCCCTATATTTTTTTTTTAACAAACAAGATTATCTACATTAAGGGGTTGGAGGAGTGGGCTAAGACTCACAATAGCTACCAATAATGTAGTTCAAATTCGCTTTTGGCAAGAATCAAATCTAAGATATCTCACTTATAAGTGAAGATACATACATTAGTTATCTTTAAAGAAAATCTACAAAAGATTCAAGTACTTTAGTAACATATAATTTGACAGATGAGTACTTTAATTTATAATGAAGATACATACATTAGTTATCTTAAAAAAAAAAAAAAACTACAAAAGATACAAGTACTTTAATTTAGGGAACTGTTATTAACACTTCAAAAATCTCATTCTACACTCCTCACAAGTGTATTTTTCTTTCTAATTATAGAAAGTTTGGAGTGCACAATAATATTTGTGGAGTGCCAATAACAATTCCCTTTATTTAAAGGAAAACTAATAAAAATTTCAAATCTTTACATTTTAATAAAAAAATCATCTATCAACTTTATTTAATGATAAGGACAAAAGAATAAATATATAAATAAATAAAGAACCCAACTTGTGCTGGGCGCGACCCCCATATAAACTGATACAACAAATCCTTCATGTTTTGCTTGGTGCACGCATTGTGAACACTTAGATACGAGTTACTTTGGAGTTGGTCAAGGCACATGCCTACATAAACACGACCCCCACCCACCCCCCTTTCCACACTTCACTTTTTTCTCCCATTGTCAGCTACATTAATAGATTTTATTTTATTTTATTTTTTTGCTTAGAATAAAAAAACAGAAGATTTCAGATTGAATTACGTTTTGCAGTTTTATTTTTGTGGTGTTGTTTTTCAATAGTAGCCAAGATGACGAGAGATTTTTCAATGTGCCTGTAACACAGGATGATATACCACATGTCTCTATACAAGTAGTGAGATTCTTGTGTTAAAAAATTAATAATGTTGATGTACAAAATCAGCGAGACTTTGGAACAACGTAAAGTGTCAGGTTTGTGACCTTCGCCCAGTTGCTCCGGTCACCTAGTGAGGATAATATGTAAAAGGAGAGGATAGGGAAGCAAACACAAGATGTACGTGGTTCGTCCTAAGTTTGGCTATGTCCACGGAGTAGATGAGTTCTCATTAATAGTAAAGGATTACAAAAATACATAAGTTAAAGCATAATCATCATTAGTGGGTTCTAATGACTAGTTTAAATACAATAATGACATTAGGGATTAATTGTAGGAGAATGATCTTCTTTTATAATTGAGGAGAGTCTCCAACTTTTTTCCAAGATCAATATGGGACTCTATGAGTTTTATTCTGACGTTGACATGTGTCTTGCTGTGATTGGCTTCCTGATGAGAGGGAAACTCTTGTGCTTCGGCATGGATGCCTCAACATGAACCCCTCAGTGAGTTCTTGAAGGTATGATATTGACCGATGTTTGATATTTTTAGGTTTTGTCAAAGTATGATACAAACAAATATGGAACAAACAAATAACATAAAAAATAAAATTTCTCACCATTTACATAATGATACGTGGTGTACCATTTGTGTTACAGACATAAGGAAAAATATCCCACCACTTAAATAGTATTCAGTATTTTAATTTGGTAATTGAAAATAACCTTTTTAGATATAATTACTAAGAACATAATTTTCTTAAGGTTTTGATTAAAGGATCACTTCTGGATTCATCATTTTCGGCGTAATGGGTGCTTTTAAAGGATCAAATAGGGTCTAAGTTTCAAACTTATGAAACTGAACTAAGAATTAGACACTATTTATAAAACTTGACCAATAAGTAGACACTATATATAAAATTGGACCAATAAATAGACATTATTTATGAAACTGGACTAATAAGTATATACTATTTATGAAATGAAACCAAGAATTAGGCATTATTTCTAAAACTAAACCAATAGGTGAAAACTATTTATGAAACTAGATTATACAATATTTATGAAACTGGATCAAGAACTAGACATTATTTATGAAACATGACCAAGAATTAGACACTATTTATGAAAGTGGATCAATAATTAGGCACTATTTATGAAAGTGAACTAAGAACTAGGCACTATTTGTGAAAGTAGACAAAAAACTAGACACTATTTATGAAACTTGACCAATAAATAGTGTAGTACATTTTTCATAAATAGTGTTCAGTGTTTCATAAATAGTTTCTAGTTTCATAAACAATCTCTGTGACGGACGCGCATGTCTTTCTTTTTTTAAATTAAAATTGTGCCATTTTCATTAAAATTTAAGTTCTTTTGTCATTTTATTAAAATTTAAGGGTTTTTCATTAATATTTAATTCTTTTTCATTAAATAAAGTTATAACATGATTTTGGTTGCAATAAACTTAGCCCAAGCTCTTTCCATGAAAGTTCCCTTAATTTAAAGATATAATTTGACAGATGAGTAATGTCATTATAAGGCACAAAATTGAAAGACACTATTCACTGCAGATAGACTTACATATAACCGTAGGGGTCTAACTCTACTATGGCCATTTAAATCTTTTCTTTTTTTGACGAATGATAGGATTATTTATAAGGAAAACTAACGAAAATAACTTCTAATCTTTGCATTTTAATTAAAAATTATCTAATAATTTTATCTAATGATAAAGATAAAAGAATAAAAAAAATATAAAAAAAAACATAAAAAACACAAACATGCGCTGGGCTTGCATACACTCACCCTCCCAAATTCCTCTTTTTTTTTTCCTCCCGTTGTCAGCTATCGTTATGGGATTTTTATTTTTTTGCTTAGAATAAGAAAAAGATTTTAAATCGAATTACATACCCTAGTTTTATTTTTATGGTGTTATTTTTTAATAGTAGTCAAGATGACACCCAAACTCAAGAAAATTGGACTAAGAGCTACATTTAATTATTGTAGGTATTTAAAATATGTGAGGGAATTTTAATTTGGTAATTGAAAAAATATTTTTAGATATAATTAGTGAGAACATAATCTTCTCAAGGTTTTGATTTAAAGGATCACTTCTGAATTCATCGTTTTCGGCACAATGGGTGCTTTCACAAGACCAAACACCGTCTAACTTTCAAACCTTATGAAACTAAACAAAGAATTAGACACTATTTATACAACTTGACTAATAACTAGACATTATTTATGAAACTGGACCAATAAGTAAATATTATTTATGAAATTAGACCAAGAAGTAGACACTATTTATTAAACGAAACCAAGAATTAGGCACTATTTCTAAAACTAAACAAATAGGGAAACTATTTATGAAACTGGATTATATAGTATTTATGAAATTGTACCAAGAACTAGACACTATTTATGAAACATGACCAAGAATTAGGCACTATTTATGAAAGTGGACCAATAACTAGGTACTATTTATGAAATTGGACCAAGAAAGAGATATTATTTATGAAACTGGACCCAATAACTAGACATTATTTATGAAACATGACCAAAAACTAAACACTATTTATGAAAGTAAACCAAGGACTAGGCACTATTTATGAAATTTGACCAATAAATAGTGTAGTACGTTTGGTTTCATAAATAGTGTTTAATTTCATAAATAGTATAATACCGTTAAGTTTTATAAATAATGTAGTACCGCTAAGTTTCATAAATAGTGTAGTACTGTGCAGTTTCAAAAACGGTATTTGTGATGGACGCAAGGGTCCCGCAAGGTTTTTTTTTATTTTTTTATTTTTTTTATATTAAAATTGTGTCATTTTCGTTACAATTTAAGTTCTAAGGGCATAGGTAAGTGGTTGTTTGGTCCAACTAATCCACTTTGTTGGAGACATTTTCAGCTGATGGTTCAAGCTGGTTTCGTAGCGTGTGGAAGCCATGGTCGCAAGCTTTGCCACACGGTTGATGCTCACTGCACAACAATGGTTGAATGCTAACAAGTTTGTGGGCGGAACATCCCCTAATTTGCTTAGGGATATTTTGTAATTTGCTTATGTATTAACATTTGAGGATAGTTCATTTCGTCGTGCGAGACACTCTTTTTCCTTCGACCGAGTTGAAAGTTCCGGCAAGGTTTTATTGAGCCCCACTATGCACACTATCCTTAATTTGTTCTCAAATTGTACTTGTTCTGTGTTGTTTGCAATGAATATCAAATATCGTCTTTCGCTCAAAAAAAAAAAGAAGGTTCTTTTGTCATTTTTATTAAAATTTAAGGATTTTTCATTAAATAAAGTTATAACATGGTTTTTTGTTAAAATAAATTTAGTCTAAGCCCTTCTCGTGAAAGCTCCCTTATTTATGTTTTTTTTTTACTTTTTTTTATTAGCACCCCACATAATGTTGAATGCATCCCACATTAAAATTTAATATTAAGTGGCTTATGTGACCTACTATGGAATGACAATTTTGACCTTATGAGGTTTAAAGAAAATAAGAAATTTCTAAATACACCTCAAATTACTTTTAACGTATTATTTATCTTCTTCAACTATCAAAACTCCTCTCACCCTCCACTCCATTATTGAATAAAATTCTAACTATTGAAACTATAAACGCATTGATTAAGAAAAAATTTAACGAATGGAACACGATATCAATATTTCAAAATTTTCACATGAGGTAAAGTTTCATATTTGTCATTGTTTTAATTATTCAATGACATCGGTAATTATTTAAGCCTGCTTTTGTTTTCCATACTACCCAATTTCATAGGAGGCCAACCTAGCAACGCCTTTTCCATTCTTATTCATCTTTTGGGGTTTACTTTTGATCTGTTAGGTTCCTCCTAGTTGCCATTTTTAGCATAAATCTTTTTTTGTTAGCAAAAGGCTTAAACAGACAGAGAAAAGGAGATTGGCTATGATGACCCAATGAAATTCAAGCTCAACAGACCGGATTATAGACTTCTCTTTTTAGAGAATGTTAGGGTTTTAATCCTAAGTCACTTTAATTTATAAAATTGAAAATGAGTATTATTAGATTTGAAGAATATGGGATGTATAGAAAATGTGGGATGTATGTGGAAAATATTAGGTGTATGAGAATGTGGGGGTGTAAGGGTATTATGAGAAAGTATGTGAGGTGTATTAAGATAATTTTTAATTAAAAAAGCATATGTGGGGTATATTAAGATAATTTTTAATTAAAAAAGCAAATCTGGGGTGTATTAAGTATGTGAGGTTTAATCAACGATACGTGGGGTGTTGATAGAATAAGCTTATTTTGTTTGTCAATTTTTATTAGATTAGTTACTTATGGGGTTCGAATTTACACCGTTATGCAAAATCTCAACTCATTTTCACCGATAAAGGGCTACTTACACTAACCATGTGTTTGGTGAGAAAAGAAAAGTCGGGAAACGGAGCGTGGAAAAGTCGAAGTCCATCCATTGATGCACAAAATCAGTGAGGACTTTGGTACAACAGAAAGTGTCAAGTTTATGACCTTCGCTAAATTACTCCGGTCACTAGTGTGGATAAGTATGTAAATGGATAGAGATAGGAAGGCAAACACAAGATATATGTGGTTCACCCAGATTGGCTAAGTCCACGGAATAGAGGAGTTCTCATTAATTGTGAAGGGTTTACACAAGTACATAGGTTCAAGCTCTCCTTTAGTGAGTACTAGTGAATGATTTAGTACATATGACATTAGGAAATATTGTGAGAGAATGATCTCTATTTATAGAAGAGAGTTTCTAGTTTCATTATGACATTTACACGTGTTGTGTTGTGATTAGCTTTTGATGTTGACACGTGTCGCGTTATGATTGGCTTCTGATGTCAACATATGTCGCGCTGTGATTAGCCTCCTGGTTGGAGGGAAACTCTTCTGGGTCCTTGACGGTATAACGTTGATCGGTGCTCAGTAGTTTCGGGATTGGTCAAGTATGGTACAAACAGTGCTCCCCTAAGTTTCCGAGTGAGGGAAGCTCCTCGGTTGAGGACTTTCAAGATCCAAGCCATTGAGTAATCATGAAACTTCTAAGTACCGAAGTGTGGTATCATTTTCACTTGCCTTATCTGTCTCATATGTAGATTTAGCATCTTTTCTGGAAGTACTTTTCCTTCATCCAGGGGTGGTATCTTTAACCGATGAAGATGCACAAGGTAATGTATCAATTTCACTTGAAGCTTTACTTGTAGTTTCGAGCTTGGTCAAGTGCGATACAAACCCTATAGTAGGAGTCCCCTAAGTCGCCGAGCTAGAAGATTTGCCGAAGGAGGTAGCAGACAAGGTAAGCAATCAGACTTCCAAGCAAGCAACCTGGATTAAAGGTTCGACTTTGGCTTCCGGTTGATTGTTCTCTTTCTCATTGTGTCGTAAACAACAACAAGGATAAGGAGAAGCAAATGGAGAAGAGATGATATGAGATACTTTTGCTTTTGAAGAAGTAACTTTCCACAGGCTTATTCTTGAACTGGACTGGAGGGTTTTCTGGTTTCCTCCGGAGTATAAGGCCGACTCAAGAATTTGAGGGTTAAAACAAGTCCATCAAATCTAGAGTACGTTCGACCCTGATGATATGGGATGCTTTTGCAGTTGATAAAGTAGTGGATGTATCGACACGTGTTCTATTACGCTTGTCCCCATATGCTTCCTTGTATCCTTCTCACTTGCCCTATCTGTTCCTCAGGCAGATGTGGTATCTTCTCTGAAAGCATAAGATGTTGAAGATGAGTACTCGAGAGCAATGCTAGGTAAGTAATCAGGCAAGGGGTTCCAGGCAGTCAGTTCTTGACTAGAAGCTTGATTCCAAGTGCTGATTGATTGCTCTTTTTCTCATTGTCTTGCAGGTAAGAATAAGGCCAAAGGAAAGGACAGGGAAAAAGCATGATATAAGATATTTTTGCTTTTAACCATGATGATATGAGATACTCTTGCTCTGGTGTGGCTGTTTTGCAGAGGCATTATCGGGAGGAAAAGAAGTTGAGTGTTTCGAGAGACTCTGCTGAGAGTGCCCTCTTGGATGTGAAGAAAAGTTGAGCATTTTTTTAATTTGTAGGTCTACCTGGCTGTGGAGGATGGAGGTCGACATATATAGGAGTTTCCCTAACAACAAGTAGTAGTGCTATTCCTTTACCCTTCTTGGTCATAACAATGTAGTGGGATCTGCAAGCTTCACGTGTTTTAACTTTGTCAGAGTACTTTGAAAAAGTGGTATGTGGTATCTGGAAAGCTAATGTTGCATGTGAAGATTGCAGACAAGCTTTATCCAAGGAAATCTGGCTCTCGAAGTTCGGAGAGTGATGCCTCTTCGGTTTTCGAACAAGCAATCTTGTCGGGGATCTGGCTCTTGAGATTCAGAGAACGGTGTCTCTTCGATTTTTGAGAAAGTAATCCTGTTGGGAGTCTGACTCTTGAGATTCGTAAAGCAGTGTCTCTTCGATTTTTTAGAAAAGTAATCCTATTGGGAGTCTAGCTTTCGAGATTTGAAGGGCGGTGCCTCTTCGACTTTTGAGCACGTAATCCTGTTAGGAGTCTGGCTCTTGAGATTCAGAGAGGGATGCCTCTTCGATTTTTGAGAAAGCAATCCTGTTGGGAGTCTGACTCGAGCAGTGTCTCTTCGATTTTTGAGAAAGTAATCCTGTTGGGAGTCTGGCTCTTGAGATTCAGAGGGCGGTGCCTCTTCGATTTTTGAGAAAACAATCCTGTTGGAAGTCTGACTCGAGCAGTGTCTTTTCGTTTTTTGAGAAAGTAATCCTATTGGGAGTCTGGTTCTTGAGATTCAGAGGGCGGCGCCTCTTTGATTTTTGAGAAAGCAATCCTGTTGGGAGTCTGACTCGAGCAGTGTCTCTTTGATTTTTGAGAAAGTAATCATGTTAGGAGTCTGGCTCTTGAGATTCAGAGGGCGGTGCCTCTTCCATTTTTGAGCAAGCAATCTTGTTGGGAGTGTTTTCTCGAATGTGAGTAAAGGTTGGGCATTTTTGCCAGTCTGTCTTGCCATGGAGCATGGAGGTTGACACACATTGGGACTTTCTAGTTATCAAGCAGTGGTGTTGTTCCTTTGCCTTTATGGGTAATAGTAGTGTAGTTGGACCTTCAAAATTTATGTGTCTAAACTTTGTCAGAGATCTTTGGCAAAGTTATCTGTGGTACCCGATGAGCTAATGTTGTGTGTGGAAAGTGGTGTATCTTCAGAATCCGGAGAGTGGTGCCTCTTCGGAATCCGGAGAGTCGTGCCTTTTCGATTTTTGAACCAACGACCCTGTTGCCCTTTCTTTTATAAGGGCACCAATTGTGTGCAAGAAGTACATTCAGAGAATTATTGCTTGTAGGAATTTTCCCCTTACTTCAGAGATTTATTGCACCTCATTTCTTCTTCATCATTTATGAGAATGTCTGGCCCATCCGACCGTCGTTTTGACTTGAACTTTGGTGAAGAGGCATCCATGCCTTCTCAAGACAACATATGACACCCATCATTCTTATCCCATACTGGTCCTCTTACCGTTGGGGACTTTGTGATGAAGAATGATATGACCGCTGCGGTGGTGGCTAGGAACCTTCTCACTCCCAAAGATAACAGACTACTTTCCAAACGGTTTGATGAGTTGGCTGTTAAGGATTCTCTGGCTCTCAGTGTTCAGTGTGCAGGTTCTGTGTATAATATGGCTTAACGCCTATTTGCTCGAACTCGCCAAGTTGAATAATTGGCGGTTGAAGTGATAAGTCTCAAACAGGAGATTAGAGGGCTCAAGCATGAGAATAAACAGTTGCACAGGCTCGCACATGACTATGATACAAACATGAAGAGGAAGCTCGACCAGCTGCAGGAATCTGATGGTCAGATTTTACTTGATCATCAAAGGTTTGTGGGTTTGTTCCAAAGGCATTTATTACCTTCGTCTTCTGGGGCTGAACCGCGTAATGAAGCTCCAAATGATCAACCTTCAGTGCCTCCTTCTTCTGGGGTTCTGCCTAGTACTGAGGCTCCAAATAATCACCCTCTGGTGCTTCATCTTCTGGGGCTCTGCCAACTGCTGAGATTTCTCCTGAGCAACCTTTGTGAAGGCTCCCTCTTGTTTGTTTATTTTGATTCATGTATATGTACATATTTGTGACTTATCAGAGATATCAATAAACAAGCTTTGCTTCATTTCAATGTATTGTGTTAAATACATCAAGGCCTTCTTCACTAAGTTCTTTGAATTTTTCCTTTTGTTGAAACTTGTATGTTGAAGCTTTGTGTGTGAAACATGTAGGTTGAGGTAATGCTCCCTTAATTTCCCAAGTGAGGAAAACTTCTTGTTTGGAGACTTGAAAAATCCAAGTCACTGAGTGGTCGTGAGACTTCCGAGTATCAAGGTGCAGTAGCATATGGTAGGAGTCCCCCAAGTCTCCGGTCGAGGGAGCTGACGAATGAGGCATTTCCTTTCTAAGTGGTAGCCCAAAACTCCTTCTTCATATATATTTGTTATGAAAGTTGTTAGGCCAAAAGAAGAGGAGGCCTAGGCAATTTTTTTTTGATTTATTTTTTCAAATTTTTGAATTTTTGAATTTTTGAATTTCCGAAAATATATATATTTTAAAGCTTTGTAAGTGAAGTTTTGGTGTTGAAGCTTTGTAGGTGAAGCTTTCAGGTTGAAGCGTTGTTGGGCACCATTAATTGATTTTGCTTCACACTATCTTGATCAAGATAGTATGAAGCTTTTGTGTTGAAGCTTAGTAGGTGAAGCTTTTGTGGGTGAAGCTTTTATGGGTCAAGCTTTTGTGGGTGAAGCTTTTGTGAGTCAAACTTTTGTGGGTGAAGCTTTTGTAGGTGAAGTTTTTGTAAGTGAAGTTTTTGTGGGTGAAGCTTTTGTGGGTGAAGCTTTTGTGGGTCAAGCTCTTGTAGGTAAAGTTTTTGTGGGTGAAGCTTTGGAGTTGAAGCTTCTTTAAGTGAAGCTTTGGAGTTGAAGCTTCTTTAAGTGAAGCTTTGGAGTTGAAGCTTTGTAGGTGAAGCTTTGGAGTTGAAGCTTTTGTTGGGTACCATGAATTGATTTTGCTTCACACTATCTTGATCAAGATAGTGTGAAGCTTTTGAGAATTTGTAGTTGTCCTCCATTGATGAAGCTTTTGTGTTGAAGCTTTTGTGGGTGAAGCTTTTGTGTTGAAGCTTTTGTAGGTGAAGCTTTGTAGGTGAAGCGTTTGTTGGGTACCATGAATTGATTTTGCTTCACACTATCTTGATCAAGATAGTGTGAAGCTTTAGTGTGAAGCTTTTGAGAATTTGTAGTTGTCCTCCGTTGATGAAGCTTTTGTTGGTGAACCTTTTATGGGTGATTTTTTTTTTTTTTTGGGAGAGACAACATATACAAATTTTGGTTCCACACTGTTGAGCAAGAGATTGTGATGCAAGCCACACCTTGTAGTAGCCGAAGGTTTGGATGAACCATATAAATTCAATTTGCTTCGAACAGTCTTGAATTTGCTTCGAAGGTTTAAGAATTGTAGTTGCCCTTCATTGATGAAGCTTTTTTTGGTACCATAAATTGGTTTTGCTTCACATTGTCTTGATCAAGAGTGTGTGAAGCTTTTGAGAATTGTGGTTGCCCTTCATTGATGAAGCTCTTGTTGGCACGATAAATTGGTTTTGCTTCACATTGTCTTAGTCAAGAGTGTGTGAAACTTTTGAGAATTGTGGTTGAACTTCTTTGATGAAGTTTTTGTTGGCACCATAAATTGGTTTTGCTTCACACTGTCTTGATTAAGAGTGTGTGAAGCTTTTGAGAATTGTGGTTGCCCTCCATTGATCAAGTTCTTGTTGGCACCATAAATTGGTTTTGCTTCACATAGTCTTGATCAAGAGTGTGTAAAGCTTTTAAGAATTGTGGTTGAACTCCTTTGATGAAGCTCTTGTTGGCACCATAAATTGGTTTTGCTTCACACTGTCTTGATCAAGAATGTGTGAAGCTTTTGAGAATTATGGTTGCCCTCCATTGATGAAGCTTTTGTTGGCACCATGAATTGGTTTTGCTTCACACTGTCTTGATCAAGAGTGTGTGAAGCTTTTGAGAATTGTGGTTGCCCTCCATTGATGAAACTCTTGTTGGCACCATGAATTGGTTTTGCTTCACACTGTCTTGATCAAGAGTGTTTGAAGCTTTTGAGAATTGTGGTTACCCTCCATTGATGAAGCTTTTGTTGGCACCATAAATTGGTTTTGCTTCACACTGTCTTGATCAAGAGTGTGTGAAGCTTTCTATGAGTTGTAGTGTTTGCATTGTTACAGAGGAGAAATGTCTGAAGTAGATGTAAGAGGGTTGAATAGCTCGATCTTCGTATGCCATGCACTGAAGTTGTTATTGGCTTGCAATAAAACTTTGTTGGTGACTATAACTCTTGTTGGGCATAAGTGCTCCCCTAGTTGAGTTGTCAAGCTTGAGGGTTTTTGATTATTTGTGAATGCTAGGAGTTCACATGTACAAGTTGTTCCACTTGTCTTCTGGTATGTGAAATGAATGGTGAGTTGCTTTCATCACTTGGTTGGTGGTACGAATGTGAGTTTCTTCATTACCTTTCATCACGTTTCATCACATGGTTGGTGGCACAATGATGAGTTCCTTTTTCACCTGGTTGGTGGCATCAATGGCAAGTTGCCAAATGATATTAGAGTACGAGTTGTACATTTCATCACCTGGTTGGTGGTATGAAGATGAGTTCATTCTTCACCTGGTTGGTGGCATGAGTGGCAAGTTGCCAAATGATATTAGAGTACGGGTTGTACATTTCATCACCTGGTTGGTGGCATGAAAGAGAGTACGGGTTATATATTTCATCACCTGGTTGGTGGCATGAGTGGAAAGTTGCCAAATGATATTAGAGTATGGGTTGTACATTTCATCACCTGGTTGGTGGCATGAAGGAGAGTACAGGTTATAGATTTCATCACCTGGTTGGTGGGATGAAGATGAGTTCCTTCTTCACATTTCATCACCTGGTTGATGAGAATAAGGGCAAGGTGTCTAGGCACATTGTAGCAAGTGTCGAATGACACAAAGTATGTTGAACCCTTTCAAAACACAGTTGGCTTATGTATAAATGTGTTGGAATGTATGATTGAACGAATATACTGTGAAGCTGTTCGTTTATTTGTATAGTCTTGTTGACATATACTTAGACTTTGTTTCATGTTGGAAGTATTCATGTTGAAGCTTTGAACCCGAGTGTTTCATTGCCAGGAATGTAAGGGGATTAAGACCGAGTTGTCTAAATCACCTCTTTATTGAATTCATGCCAAATAGTCTTCGTGACATAGGATGCCGAACGGCTGAAGCTTAACACTTGTACAATGTGAGTTTATTTGTAATAGTACTTCAAGTGATCAGCGTTCTATGGATGGCCAAGGGTCTTGCCATCGGAGCTTCTAAGCTTGTAGGAGCCAAAGCGACTAATGCTAACAACTTCAAATGGTCCATTCCAGTTTGGACTAAGTGTTCCTTCACTCAGGACTCTGTCGCAGAGTAATCTTTTCTTCAATACCCAGTCCCCACTTTGAAAGAACGGGGTTTGACCCTTGAGTCATAGTACTTGGAGATGTACTATTTGTAGGCGACATTCCTCAAGTGAGCCTGGTTTCTGTGTTTCTTGACTAGATCTAAGTTGAGGGTAAGTTATTTGTTATTTTCGCTTTGCACGTAGTTTTGGACTCGGAACGTTGCTTGCTCAAGCTTAACTGGGACTACTGCCTCTGTACCAAAGGCAAGTGAGAATGGGGTATCTCCTGTTGATGTCTGATACGAAGTGCGGTATGACCAAAGAACTTGGGGTAAAAATTTTGGCTAACAACCTTTAGCCTTGTCCATGCTGGTTTTCAAAGTTCGCTTGATTATTTTGATGATGGCTTTAACTTGTCCATTAGACTGGGGATGAGCTGGGGAGGCAAAACATAAGTTGATCCTGAACTTAGAGCAGAATATCCTGAACTTATTGTTGTCAGTGACTATCACATTGGAAATGCCGAATCTGCAAAAGATGTTCTTCCATACGCAGTCTTCTATTTTTGCCTCAATAATGGTTGCCAAGGTTTCTACTTCAGCCCACTTTGTGAAGTAGTCAACTGCAACAATTGCATATCGAACCTTGCTCTTCCCTGCAGACATTGGGCCTATCAAATCAAGTCCCCATTGGGCGAGAGGCCAAGGGCTGATCATAGGAGTGAGTGGCTCGGGAAGGAAGTGAGGAATAGTTGCGTAGCGTTGATACTTATCACATGAGCTGGATATTCTAATGGCATCTTGGTGGAGTGTTGGCCAGTAATATCCTTGGCGAAAAGCCTTGTGTGCTAGGGATAGAGATCCAGCATGATCTCCGTAGACTCCTTGATGTATTTCCTGAAAGACAGTTTCTGCCTCTACGGGCGTAAGGCATCTTAGGTATGGTAGGTTAAAACCTTGCTTGTAGAGTTGGTCATTAATGATCAATTAACGGGTAGCCTTGTATCGAATTTTCTTAGCTTGGACTCTGTCATTTGGAAGGGTGCCATGAGCAAGGAATCTATAAATCGGGGTAATCCAACGATCCCCCTGTTGTAAGTTGCACACTTCCACAGCCATGGTGCTTGGTGCTGCCAATAATTCGACCTGAATTTTTCTCGCAATCTTGTCTTCCACTGTTAAGGCGAGGTGTCTGCATGACTATTTGCCGCTCGAGGAATTTGGGTGATCTGGTAGTGGAAGTGTTTGAGCAACAATTGTGTTTGTGCCAGATATGTTGCCATGGAGCTATCCTTATCGTCAAAGTTGTTGGTGACCTGGTTAACCACCAATTGGGAGTCATTGAAGATATCCATTCGTTTAACCCCAAGGTGTTTGACCAAACGTAAGCCTACTAGAAGGGCTTCATATTCGGCTTCATTGTTCGACGCTTGAATTTGAAACGAATAGCATATTCCATTGCCACTTTGTTAAGGGTCGTAAGGACTACTCTTGCTCCACAACCCTGTTGGTTGGACGAGCCATCAACATATAGGCTCCATGCTGGGGCTGTTGGTTCTGTTTTCTGAGCTTCCGAGGGTAATAAAACCATTTATTTAGGTGTAGAAACAATGTCAACAGGATATGTGAAGTTGGCAATGAAGTTTGCCACTGCTTGGCCCTTCTCAGCTGGCTTTGGTTGGTAGGAGATGTCAAACTCACCCAATGCTATCGCCTATTTGATCATTCGCCCGGAAGTGTCAGGACTTTGGAGTATCTATCGAAGATGATGATTGGTAAGCACGATGATGGAGTGTGCTTAGAAGTAAAGGCGAAGTTTTCGAGCAGACATGACCAATGCTAGAGCCAATTTCTCAATGTTGGAGTATCGTGTCTCTGCATCTTGTAAGGCCTTGCTAGCGTAGTACACAGGCCGTTCGACATTACCATCATTTCGAATGAGAACGGAACTTAATGCTGAAGTCGATACAGACAGATAGATAATGAGAATGTCACCAACCTCAAGTTTGGAGAGCAGAGGGGCTTTACTCATGTAGTATTTGAGGTTCTTGAATGCTTCAGCACATTTATCGGTCCATGTAATGTACTTCTTACTTCCCCTTAAGTGCTTTGAAGAAAAGAGCACATCTGTCTGTGGCCTTAGAGATGAACCTAGTTAAGGCTGCCACTTTGCCAGTAAGGCTTTGAATGTCTTTTGAAGTTACCGGTTCCTTCATATCGAGGATTGCTTTGATCTTCTTGGGATTAGCCTCAATGCCTCGTCAGCTTATCATGAAGCCTAAGAATTTACCAGAGCCTATGCCGAAGGCACATTTGTTGGGGTTCAACCTCATTCGATACCTTTTCAGAATGGTGAAAGTTTCATATAGGTTGGTGATGTGTTGGTCAACATGTTTGCACTTGACTAGCATATCATCAACGTAAACTTCCATGCTCTTCCCAATCTGTTCGGTGAACATTGAATTGACCAATCTCTGATAAGTCGCTCCTGCATTCTTTAGGCTGAAGGGCATGACTTTATAGCAATATAGTCCCCTGTAAGTAGTGAAGGCTGTGTGTTCTTGGTCCGGAGGGTTCATGAGGATTTGGTTGTATCCTGAGTAAGCATTCATGAAGCTCAAGAGTTCACACCCTGCTATAGAGTCTATAAGTCTGTCTATGAGAGGAAGAGGAAAGTTATCCTTCGGGCATCCTTTGTTTAGGTCGGTGTAATCGACACACATTCTCCACAAGACCTTTTAGAGTAAGAGACTTTCCTTGGTCGGATTCTTAACAAGGACAACATTTGCTACCCACGTTGGATAATTCACTTTGCAGACGAAGCCTATGCCTTTGAGTTTTTCAACTTCTGCCTTCATTGCCTCGTACCGTTCAGCATCATAGGATCTTCGCTTCTGTCTCACTAGCTTGGTCTTAGGGTCAATACTTAAGCGATGACAGATGATATCGGGAGAGATGCCTGTCATGTCCTCGTATGACCAGGCGAAGACCTCAGTGTTCTCTTGCAAAAAAGAGATCAATGCCAACCGAATAGGTGGTGACAAAGTGGTGCCAATCTTCACCATGCGATCTGGATAATCTTTTATGATAGAGACCTTCTCCAACTCTTCAACGGGTTGTGCTTGCTGGGTGAAAGAGTCATCTTGAGGATTGTCGGGTTGACTGTTGCCATCGTGAAGATCTAAGTTGGCTTCGTCTGGCCTGGTCTTTATGACATGGTCATGTATAGAAAGGGTTTCCTTGGGCACATGCAGGTGCTGTTGCTTGACCGAAGTGTTGTAACATGATCGTGCACTAAGTTGATATCCTCTGATGTAACCATTGCCATAAGGGGTTGGAAATTTCATCAACAACATATGTGTGGATACCATGGCCTTGAGATCATTGATGCCTGTGCGTCCCAAGATGACATTGTATGCCGTTGGGCAATCAACCACCAGGAAGTTAGTGGTAATGGTAGTTGTGTAAGGGCCTATACCAATGGTGAAAAGTAAGTGTATGCTCCCCAAAGGTTGCACGATATCACCGCAGAAGCTTATCAGAGGGGAAATCGAGCGATCGAGCAAGTGTTCAGCCACATTAAGTGCCCTGAAAGCTTCAGCAAACATGATATTGACCGAAGCCTCCATGTCTACCAGGATTCGTCATACTTCAAAGTTGGCTATGTGAGCTTCCACGATCAGTGGGTCCTTATAAGGGTAGATGATATCTCTTTCTTTCTTAGGGTAGAAACATTTTGGATCCCAGTTAGGCTTTTGATACTTGCCTCCCTTGATGTCTTCCACGTGAAATACTTGGTGGCCAGACCTTAAAGCTCGTTCACTATTTTTCATGGCCCTATTGGAAGATTTAGATATGGGTGTGCCACCACTTATGGAATATATCACATTCACCTGGCGTTGGTTATGATTACCCCTTGGAGGGTGAAGAAGGAATTGATCAATTTTTCCTTCACGTGCCAAAGCTTCAATATGATCACGAAGGGTGATACACTTCTCGCCGTCATGGCCGTTATACTCGTGGTAGCAGCAAAACGTGCCCGTGTTCTTCGTGGACTTGTAATCCGGGTGCCTCGACTTTGGCTTCGATATCTGGTGTGCTGTGCTTGGGTAAATGGCTACGCTTGTGGCGTTCAAAGGTGTGTATGCCTCATACCTCGGGGTAGGGGCTATCTTGACACGTGTTTGACCCACTATGTTGATTGCCTAGGGTCGGGAATTATTGTGGCGATACCCTTGGTTATCGAGGTAGTGTCCCTTACTCCGTTTACTAAAATGAGACTGGTGAGGATGGAAATCTTTCCTTTTGCCCTGAGATTGATATGTCTGTTGACTTGGCAAAGTATTAAGTAAGGCAGGGGGAGACACCGCTCCCATTTGGAAGGTCGAGGTCTTTTCATTTGGTTGGATCTGGCTTCCACTCCTTACTTACTGATAAGGGGTGGCTGTGGGGGGGTTTCCCTTGATATGTCCTTACCTCGGCGGAGGCATGGTTGTAAGCTTGTGCCATCACCTCAAAGTAAGTCTTCCAAGTGTTGGCATTGATCATGTACTTGAAGAAACAATCATGTAAGCCTGCCGTGAAGGCCTAGAGGGCAGTCTTGTCATCTACCTCAGCGCAGTGAGAATACTCATGGCTGAAGCGATCGGCATACTCTCGTAGTAACTCGTCCGGCTTCTGGCGAATAGTGTACAAGTCATCTGCAGAATGCAAGCGATTAGTCTGGAAAATGTGTTGAGAAACAAACAGTTTCCTCAATTCCTCAAATGAGTCTACCCTCTCAGGTAGAAGACGGCAATACCAGTTTAGAGCTCCGCCAGAGAGGGTGGAGGGGAAGAGAAGACATCGCTATTCGTCGATGTGCATCCAGTATGCCATGGTGGACTCAAAGAGGTTAAGATGTTCAATTGGGTCCTCCTTTCCAGTATAGAGTTGTAAGCCAAGCTTCTGCTTTGTCTTTGCTTGGAGTGGGGTGTCGAGGATCCTCATTGTAAGGGGGCCAGGCCTAGGTTGGTTCCAATCAGGTATCTCAACTTGTTGTTCGGCCTTTAACTTGTTTACTACCTTAAGAAGCTGTAGGACAAGAGGGTCTTGAGTGGAGTCATGTACCACTGGAGCTTTCTTTCGTAAATTTCCATCTCCTCTTGGAAGTAGGAAGGTTTGATCAAGAGCATGTGGTTTTTCCCTGGACTCGCCGTATTGACTTTCAAGGTATGTCTGTCGAAACATCTCTGAGTCCCCTATACCTTCGTGTTTCTCTAGGACTTGTTGCCCCTTCCCCAAATTAGTAGCCGACCTGGGACGTGGGAGGGGACCGAGTCTTTCAGAAACCCTTGGGTTATTGATCTTCGAGCTTATGTGGAGAGGATTCTCTTGACGTTGCTTTAGGAAGTCTCGACAGTCATGATAAACGGCTTTTGATCATTCCAACCTTTCTGCAATGAGGTGTCTTCCTCCACTTCTCCTGCTTCGGGTCGAAGCAGCTGGGTTGAGAGAAATCTCATGTTGATCAATGTTTTGATGATTAGCTCGCTCCTCATCAGGGATACCCATGTCGAAGGAAGGTAACCCTCCTTGTTAGGAGGCATCCAGATGATGGTTGATGTCCACAGGGGTAACGATTTTGCGTGTTTGAGTACGCCTAGTTTCGTGGAGCATCTCAAAGAGCTTTTCATACTGATCCTGGAGGACCTCATTCTTCATTGCTATCTTGTTGCTTAGAGATTCTAGCTCATCGACTTTAGCTTGAAGAGCAACCCTCTTTCCTTCCTTCTTTCGTTGCTTCGCACTAGGTGCAAGAGGGGTGTCATTCTGTGTGTTGTGGCTTTCTTCGCTCCCCATGTTAGAGAGGGATGCCTGGTCAAAAGAGAGTGTACGAATGGTGGAAACCAGCTTGACAAAGCTGAAGAGAGTAGGAATAAGTGTCGTTCCCACAGACGGCGCCAAATATTGATGCACAAAATCAGTGAGGACTTTGGTACAACAGAAAGTGTCAAGTTTGTGACCTTCGCTAGATTGCTCCGGTCACAAGTGTGGATAAGTATGTAAATAGATAGAGACAGGGAAGCAAACACAAGATGTACGTGGTTCACCCAGATTGGCTACGTCCACGGAGTAGAGGAGTTCTCATTAATTGTGAAGGGTTTACACAAGTACATAGGTTCAAGCTCTCCTTTAGTGAGTACTACTGAATGATTTAGTACAAATGACATTAGGAAATATTGTGAAAGAATGATCTCTATTTATAGAAGAGAGTTTCTAGTTTCATTCTGACATTGACACGTGTCGGGTTGTGATTGGCTTCTGATGTTGACATGTTTCGCGCTATGATTGGCTTCTGATGTTGACACGTGTCGCGCTGTGATTGGCCTTCTAGTTGGAGGGAAACTCTTATGGGACCTTGACGGTATAACGTTGATCGATACTCAGTAGTTTCGGGATTGATCAAGTATGGTACAAACACCATCTTTTGGAAAAATGAGTGAAGAAATTGGGATTTTACATGCGGGAAATATTGCAGGATTTATAGACTGAAATTTTCGAGTTCAGCTTTGGATGAAAATGTTATTTCCTGCTACCCTTCCCCTTCGTTTTCTCTCTTGTCGCCCTTTCCCCTTTGTTTTCTTTTTCATCTATTTTTAATCATTTCCTACACCTTTCCCTCGTCATGCCATCCCCCTATTTTATTTATTTTTTTAAGCGAACCTCGCCCACGATGATAGTCTGGATTTGTGAGTTCAAGAAATTCAAAGTAAAGAAAACAAGGGAGGGAGTGACGATGGCGGTGAGATGACATCCAAACAAGAATATTTGCAATTGAAGGGGTTTAAAATGATGGAGTTTTAATTATAATTATAGTTTTATGAAAATTGAATTTCCTCCATTTAAACACATCGTAAACAAATATTTTAAATAACAGAGAAAAAAAATTAAACATTAAACTTCAGATGCATGAACAAATGTTTTTAACTAACAAAGCTAAAAATCACTTGTCATAGAAACTTAATTTGTGAAACTTATGTAATACTGTTGACCCTAAAAACTACCAAGCCTACGTGGCGCGCAGGTCGAGTAATTAGTAAGCTAACTTCGTCCTTCGGTTGTGTGCGGGCATGACAACTCATCAGCCGAGCTCAGCCGAGGAGTAGAATATGTTGATGTTGTGTTGGGTGCGCTGCTGATTTCTAAATCTCGCGACTGTGGCTGAGGAAGGAACACTCTCAGCCTTCGGGTTCTAGAGCCTGAAGACAAGGCTGCTAGTTCTGTGAAGTTCAATATCAAATTCGGCTCTCAATGTGCCGAATGTGGTAACCTGGTAACATCTCACTTCGCCGAGAAGGCTGATGAGATGACCTCTGCCAATAAGGATTTGAAAATCCTTCTTGACCGAGACTTATGATAGATAGCCAGTCGACCTCGTCGCAATGCTGTTTATCCAAACTGAAGGCGTTTCGCGGTCGGCTGACTCCACGGCAACAATGTTGTTTATCCAAACTGAAGGTGTTTGCCGGTTGCCTTCACAGTGCTGTTTATCCAAACTGAAGATGTGTCGGCAGAAAAAGAAAATAAAAAAATCTCAAGATGTTTGAGAGGTTTCGCGTAGAGCAAGGGTTTGCGCATGGCAGTTTGTGTGTTGAGTTGGAGGTCCTTGAGATGACATCCAAACAAGAATATTTGCAATTGAAGGGGTTTAAAATGATGGAGTTTTAATTATAATTATAGTTTTATGAAAATTGAATTTCCTCCATTTAAACACATCGTAAACAAATGTTTTAAATAACAGAGAAAAAAATTGAACATTAAACTTCATATGCATGAACAAATGTTTTTAACTAACAAAGCTAAAAATCACTTGTCATATAAACTTAATTTGTGAAACTTATGTAATAGTGTTGACCCTAAAAACTACCAAGCCTACATGGCGTGCAGGCCGAGTAATTAGTAAGCTAACTACGTCATTCGGTTGTGTGCGGGCGTGCCAATTCGTCAGCCGAGCTCAGCCGAGGAGTAGAATATGTTGATGTTGTGTTGGGTGCACTGCTGACTTCTAAATCTCGCGACTGTGGCCGAGGAAGGAACACTCTCGGCCTTCGGGTTCTAGAGCCTGATGACAAGACTGCTAGTTCTGCGAAGTTATTTATAGTGGCTGATGTACTTGCTTGGCATGGCTAGATAGAGTTTGACTGCAACTCTAACTTGTTGAATAAAATTTGATCTGTGGCCTTTAAATTTCTACGACCTCCAAAATAAAGCCCATCCAGGCTTTATCACAACACATCATAAACCTAATCCACCTAAGCTTCTGAATTTCCAGCAGAAACCTTCACTTCAATCACACAAAAAGCCTAGTCTACCTAGGTTTGTTGTGCCATCATCTCAACCTAGGCTTATCACATCACCACCAAAATCCAATCCAATCCAATCCTATCCTATTTAGGCTTCTTCATAATCTTTACCCATGCATGCATCCTGATCCCCACTATACTTTAAATAAACAATAATCAGTTTGCACCACACATTCGCACGCCAGAACACCCAAGTCAGCTTGACTTGTGCTGCCATGTTTCCAGTTGGAAATATATATCTCATCTTTCATAATAAATTACTATTAAAAGATAATTATGATAAAACACCATAACATTATCCTTTAATAATAATAAAATGAATTATCTTCACTTTTCATCTAATGGTGTGAAACTATGCTCACTCAACTATCTTGCTTGCACGGGCCGATGATGTAAATTCGGGTCCAAACAAATACACATGAACAAATTTAGTCCAATTGCTACAAAATCATTTGGAAAATTGGTAATGATTTGACTTGGGTAGGTGTTTGGTTATCAAGACAGCAAGAATGTAGTAAACTAGTCATTACCACGTATTATCTTTTGAATTTTTTGTATTGTGATGACATACTTTTGATTTTTTCTTTGAGCCTAGTCTGGACAACACCACATGTACATCGATGACAAATTTTTTGCGTTCGAATCACAGAGTTTTGTGCTTATGATCAGAATTCTTTATATTATGGATGACTTTGTAAAGATCTTATATGCAAAAAATGAATTAAAACTAAGGTTGTTTAGTTATCTAACTGTACACATTTGATGAACAAATTGGTAAAACTAAGGTTTGTAATGCCTTACCGATATGTTCATTAGGTGTTGTACAGTTAGATGACCAACGACCTTAGTTATAATTGGTTATATATATATGCGATTTTTGTAAAGTGATTTATAATATGAACGGTTTTGATCATAAATACGAAGTTCTATAAATCGGTACGAACAATTCTGAGTAGGACCTCCTCCTCATTTCTTTGAGCAGCCAAATATTATTCTACTCGGAATTATTAAAGTCATGAATGGCGAAGTTAAGAATAGGGCAAAATGGAATCGGAAGGGGATGAACTGCTCCCATAACCAATCGAATTCCTATTTTTTTGTTTAGTTAGTGCATCATGAATTGCAGTATGGGAGCTCCATGTTTTTCTATTCCGTATAAGTTATAACAGTCTCATAAAAAGAATATTTCCACCACCGAAAAATGCCCTTTTTTAGGTTGCACCATAAAAGTAAGATTTGATTATTGGCATATTGGGAAACTGATCATGTTTTCCACTATCTAAAAATTCGACGAAATATTAGATGGACTTGTCATTTGTAAAGCATGAACCTTTAAAAATCCTTCACAAATTATAAAAGCAAAATCCATTAAAACTTGAAGCAAGTGAAAATTTAGCACAAGAAGGTTTGATATCCATGGGAGGAAGCACTAATTATTACTCGGCAATGATACTGGTTCAGCTGATATACGGCGGATCAAACGTACTTATGAAACTATCCCTTCAGGAAGGACTCAATCAGATTGTCTTCGTGGTTTACAGGCATGTTCTTGCCATGGTTTTGGTAGGACCATTTGCTTATGTGCTTGAAAGGTAGGGATTCTTGCCTCTTGTCAGACTTTCTTCTTGTACAAGAAACAGCGAAAACTAACTCGGTAATGGATGTGGCTGAACAGGAAGCAGAGGCCTTCGCTCTCATTTTCGGTAGCTGCAAAGATTTTTGCTCTTGCATCACTCGGGACTACCATCCATCTTAATCTGTACTATGCTGGTTTAGCATACACTTCTGCAACGGTTGGATGTGCCTTGAGTAATGTTATCCCTGCTTTGACGTTTCTAGTGGCAGTTCTTCTCAGGTATATTCTCTTCTCACATCCACTGTAGTTGTTGAGTAATGTTATTTTTTCTGTTCTGCAATTTGCTTACTTTTTATTCAGGATGGAGAAATTGAACATTAGAAGCACTCGAGGTCAAGCTAAGGTGGTCGGGACCCTTCTTTGCCTTGGCGGTTCTCTTATTTTCACCTTCTGGAAAGGAGGATACCTATATAAAGGTTTTTTTGAGAAGCCACTGATACATGGTTTCAACGCTGAGTCTGTAGGCAAGATTCGGCATGTCAAAGAAAACTGGATCAAGGGTTCTGTGCTGATTCTGACGAGTTACACTGCATGGAGTGCATGGCTAATCCTCCAGGTAATTGTATACTCGATTCAAGATGATGCTCTCCATACAAATATAATGTAAAAATTACGTTTTATCTGCCCAACTCTGGTTTTCTGGCTGCACAGGCTGTGATCTCCAAAGTCTACCCTGCTCCATTGTCACTAACCACCATGGTATGCTTTTCTGCATCGCTGCAATCTTCTTTCCTTGCCCTGTTTTTCGCTAGGAATCCAAGCTCATGGAAACTGGAGTGGAACCTTGAGCTGTTAACCATCGTCTACTTTGTGAGCGTTTTCTTCCATATATCTTACTTATCTTATAAGATCTGCTCAATGACAGAAATTGTGAATAGGACATAACGATGTATTTGCTGTTGTGAGACATATTTTTGTATAATCTTTACCAACATATGTGTTTTATGCATATCTTTAAAACATAATTCCGTAATTTACTTTGTCCTTGTTGGGAAATGAAATGCTTGAATCTGTAAAAACTTCGAGTCTTCATCCGACCATTTTGCAATAGGGAGTTCTGACCACAGCATTAGTCTATTGCCTGCAAACATGGTGCATCAGTCACAAGGGACCAGTTTTTTCAGCAATGTTTAGTCCACTTCAAGCCGTTATAGTGGCAGTGTTTTCGGCAATTGCTTTCGCGGAGCGACTTCACTTTGGCAGGTAAACCGAAGCACACAAACACTTTCATCCCTTTTCCATCTAACTACTTTCACATAGGACTATTTCCTTCGTCAGTGTCCTAAAAAATCTGATGTAGGTTTTGTGTGCAGCTTGATTGGAGCACTTCTCATTATTGCCGGCCTTTACAGCGTTCTGTGGGGAAAGAGGAAAGACAGTCTGGTTGCTGAACACGCAGAGATTGGAAAAATGACGATAGACGATAACAAAGTTGTAGAGAGTTCCATGAATGAAATTTCAGTAACCAATCCGGTCAGTGGAGAAAAGACGAGATCATGAAGACACATTTCTTTTTCGCCGTTGGATCATAAAAAACGGTTGATGTAAGAAAAGTTGAGTTTTATCATGATCCAGAAAATCAATCACAGAAATTTCTTTCTTATCCTTCTTTGCTTTCATGCTTTCATATGAATTATTTTGATCATCTGGTCGATTCCATGAGCATATGTTTTGCAATAAACTTGTATTTTTGAATTGGTGATCTATACCAGCAATATTTTATTTTAAACTAGTCCTAATTGCGAGGACTCAGAATACTCAAAGGAGCACGTCCTACGCTCACTTAACAAAGGGATACGATATTATATTTCTTAATTGTAGATTACCATTTTCTCCATTATGAAAAGGAAATTGAACTACGTTAGGATATGTTCCTTTCAAAAGCCGAATTTTTTGTTTCAATACTTTGTTTAAAGTGAGAATTGTGAATTTGTGATGACAATATTGAACTATTCATTTAATTGGCACAATATGAAAGTTTCTTGTCACGTGTTAATGTGTCATGTAATGAGAGAGATTAAGATATATCTCCTATTTGTGGTTATATCGCCTGGTTTCATGATATCTCCAATTCGGGGGTATATGACATGTTAGAGTCTCCCCAAAATTTGGAGAAAACCAGTTCACTAAAAGTAATTTCCACTAATTAATTAAAACAAGGTGTGTCACGGTTCTTTTAGCATATTGCAAAGTGATTGTGATTCCACTAGCTAAAACTATTAGAAGGGTTGTTGTCATGTATGAACTCAGAAAAAAGTGGATGGGGTTGATCCTTCACAATTATATAAACCCCATTATAACTTTAAGCACAAGAAATTTGATATCGATGGAAGGATGCACTCATTACTTGGCAATGGTACTGGTTCAGCTGGTATATGGTGGATCAAACGTCGTCATAAAACTTTCCCTTCAGAAAGGACTCCATCCAATCGTCTCCATGGTTTACGGACATGTTCTACCCATGGTTTTTGTAGGACCATTTGCTTATGTACTTGAAAGGTAAGCATTCTTGCCTCTTTTCGGAATTCCTTCTTGTACAAGAAACAGCGAAAGCTAATTTGGTAATGGATGCGCTGAGCAGGAAGCAGAGGCCTTTGCTCTTATTTTTGATAGCTGCAAAGATTTCCGTGCTTGCATCAATTGGAACTACCGTCCATCTGAATGTGTACTATGCTGGTTTAGTATACACTTCTCCAACTGTTGCATGTGCCTTGAGTAATGTTATCCCTGCTTTGACGTTTCTAACGGCGGTTCTTCTCGGGTATATTCGCTGCTCTATCACTGCTTAACCATCAGAGGGGAAAATAAAAGTTCTTTTTCCTGTTCTGTAATTTTCTTACTCTTTTTCAGGATGGAGAAATTGAAGATTAGAAGTGCTCGAGGTCAAGTTAAGGTGGACGGTACGCTTTTTTGCATCGGTGGTTCTCTTGTTTTCACGTTTGGGAAGGATACCTATTTAAAGGTTTCTTTGAGAAGCCACTGATAAATGTTTTGAACACTGAGGGGACTGCCAGTGAGATGAGGCATGTTAAGCAAAACTGGATCAAGGTTCTACCCTTATTCTAACGAGTCACATTGCGTGGAGTGCATGGCCAATCCTCCAGGTGATTATTTACACGATTCAAGATGACTGTTATACAAATATAATGTAGATTATTTGTCCAACTTTGGCTTTCTTGCTTCACAGGCCGCTGTCTCCAAGGTCTACCCTGCTCCATTGTCACTAACCACCATGATATGCTTTTTCGCATGGTTGCAATCATCTTTCCTTGCCATGTTTTTTTGTAAGAGATCCGAACTCATGGAGACTGGAGTGGAACCTGCAGCTTTTAACAACCATCTATTGTGTGAGTGCTTTTTTCATATATCTGGGAGACCTAGCATTTGTGTTGTGTTTATGTGTTTGTGTCGTTTTCGTTAAATATCCGATATCTTAACGGATCATATTGTATAACACCCATTAAAATGAAGAACGGGTAATATAACTCGACCCGTCAATATTAAAGGGTAACACTCGACCCGTTACCTGTTAAAGAGAATATATTTTTATTAATAAATAATCAAATGAACAACATAATACTAAAAACATAAGTGAGATAAAAAAATCCAACAGTAAGGATTTAATCTCACATAAGTGAGATTTAATCCTACAGCTATTGTTGTAGTAAGGTTTTTTAATAAATTTAGAAGTGTGAAAAATATAAGGAAAATATACAAACGCTTGTAATGACAAGCTCTACAACTTTTGTGAAGAGGTCAACTACAAAATTCGCCACCATAATTCCATAATCCATATATTTAAATAAAACTGTTGATTGTCGTTTATGTTTACGCTCCATTCTTCTCACTGAATTTCGTTTTTGTTTTTGTTTTCAGATTTTCTTTTCTGAAAACATGATCTTTTAGTGGATGTTGAAAGATAACGGTTTGGATCGTTGATATCATGTTTAAATTTTTACGGTTAGTAAAAATCTTGCTCGGAGTTTATAAAATCTCTAGAAACTATATAAGATCGACTCATATTTCAGTTAACCGTAAACATCAGAATGTGATTTCAACGATCCGAACTGTTCATTTTTCTGAATCCGCTAAAAAATTATGTTTTCAAAAAAGAAAATCTGAAAAACAAAATCCGATGAGAAGAATACATACAATGTAAACAACAATTGCCGATTAAATATAAATCTAGATTTATGAATTTTGGTGTCAAATTTCAGAGTTAAACCCTTCATGAAAGTTGTAAAGCTTGTCATTATGAGTGATTGTATATTTTATTTTATTTTTTCATTTTTCACACTTCTACATTAATTATGCACTTAAACAAAAAACTATTCATGAGGGATTGAAGGATTTTAAAAAACCTAACTACGATGTAAGTAATCATCATCTAAGCGTAGATGATGCAATTGTGAATGTTTGTATATTCTTTTCACATTTTTCACACTTTTACATTAATTATTATAATTTTTTATTTATTTTGATCTCCCCCTAAAAACATTGTTCACAATGGTTTGTAGTGTTTTAAAAATTCGAACGACGATGTACCCATTACCAAAGTGTAGATAATGCGATCACGAGCGTTTGCATATTTTTTCACACTTGTAAATTAATTATTCATATTTTTCACACTTATAAATTAATTATTATGAATTTTTATGTGATTTGGAATTTTTATTCTCACTTATGTGAGATTAAATACTATGGCTATTGTAGTAAGGTTTTTTTTAGTAGTTTAAAATTATCAAACTAACTTTTTTCTTATCGCGTTGAAATGGGGTAAACCCGTTAAGAACCTAAACCCTAAACCTAACCCTGTTAGTTAACGTGTTGACCCAAAACGTGTTATTTTCTTGTCATTTTAGATCGGGTTAAATGGTCGTGTAAGAAATTGCCAAATCATATTTGCCTTCATTGCACATTATTACTGAATAGTTCCTTTAGTTTTTGTTTTTTTTTCTTAGATCAAGACTACATTAATAAAAAAAACCACCCTATAATTTTCTTTAACCAAAAGCACCTTGAAATTAAAGAAAAACTAATAAAAATGGCTTGAAAACTTTGAGTTTTAATCAAAATGACAAAAAAGTGTTGTAAGTGAATAGTACCATGAGTGACTTTTTAGAGTAAAAATGTCATTTTCATTAAAAGTAAACAGTACCGGATGTGTTTCGTTAAAACTCCCTAAAATTAACCATAAGGACAGAGGCTCCCAATTCTACATGGGCTAGATTATAGAGCCCAACATGGACAAAAATAAGTTTCCAAAATTACCCCAACAGAAGAAAATTAGCCTTTAGTGTAGGTTCTTTAAGGAGTGGGATCCCCATTTTAGCCACAAAATGGGGATGATGAGCTCAGCCATCAGATCTTTTTATTTTATGAGATCATGTGGCTGGATTTAACATGCCTTTTTTGTCCTTTTATTTCTTTCAACGGGAGAAAGAATGGCTGAAGAACAAGGAGGCACAGGTTTGAAACCTTTCATTTTCTGGGTTTTTTTCATTCATTCTTGGTGCATATATCAGTTTTTGAATTTCCTTGTCCAAATTAGATTCAGATTTGGAAAATAACCAGACTTTGAGAAGAAATTTTTTCCAAATTATTGAATCCATGTCCATGGAATTGGAAAAAACCAAAAATCCAAATTCCTTGCACCCATATCCATAAAACTAGAAAGAAAAATAAAGGGTAAATTATATAGTACCCTTAGGTTTGAGGTCTATTACAACCTCATACAACATCTTTAAAACATTTCACTTTCATACATTTACTTATCATTTTATTTCAATTTCATACAACCGTTAAAAAATTTGTTAAATTAACCGTTAAGTGATGACGTGGCAAATATAGGATTCCCATTTGTGACGATGTGGTTGCCACATGTGTGCCACGTGGCTAAACAATTAATAAAAAAAATTAACTAAAAAAAGTTATATTAAAAAAAAGAAGAAAAAACTAGAAGTTGTCTTCCCCACCCATCCCTTCCCCTTCCCCGCAACCCCCCTCAACCCACCCTTCTCCTCCACTCTCTTCACCTCCCCTAGCCGATCCCTTCTCCTTCCCCGCAACCCCCACACCCCACCCCACCTAGATACCCAGATTTGTTCTTAAAAAAATATAAAAAAATAAAAAAAAACTAGAAGTCGTTTTCCCCACCCATCCCTTCCCCTTCCCCGCAAACCCCCCCCCACCCTCATCCCCCAACCCACCCTTCTCTTCCACTCTCTTCACCTCCCCTTGCCGATCCTTTTTCCTTCCTCGCATCCCCCCCACCCCACCCAGATACCCAAATTTGTTCTTAAAAATAAAAATAAAAAAAAAAAAAAAAAAACTAGAAACCCAGATTTCTTCTTCCTCTTCCCCACCATCACCCTTCTCCCATCCATCATCACCCACCCCAAAAGTCCCACCCAAGCACACCCCCTTCTCCCATCCTCATCACCCCTCCCAAAAATCCCCCATCACCCATTTCAAAAATCTCACCCAAACCCACCCCCTCCATCCAAGCTCCTACGTTTTTTGTGAGAGCAGAGATCACCGATAAGCGTCTCTACGAATCGATCGGTGATAGGAAGAGGAAGAAGGAGAGAGAGAGGAGTGCATGAGATTAGGGTTAGGGTTTGAGGCTTTGCGGAGAAGCTCATCTCCGAGAAAGAGAAAGAGAGATGAGAGAAAGAAGAAGAAGAGCGGAGGAAGAAGCTATAAAAAATAGTGATGAGGAGAGGACTGAGAAGGGGATTTTTGGGAAGGGTTATGGGGGTGGGCTCGGGTGGGATTTTTAGGGGTGGGTGATGATGGATGGGAGAAAGGGGGGTGATGGGTGGGGAAGACGACTTCTAGGTTTTTTTTGTTTTTTTTTTATTTTTTAATATAACTTTTTTTTAATTAATTATTTTAATATTTTAAATTTTGTATTAATTGTTTAGCCATGTGGCACACATGTGGTAGCCACGTCATCACAAAAAAGCTACTACTAATCGTTTTGGAATGCGCAAATGAAAATCGTGGCATTTTACAAATTTTGAAATGGTAAGAATAACTTGGAATGTAATTTTGCGGTAGTTTTAGAAATAGTCTGTTTTATTTTGGTTCAAGTTCAAAAATAGTGTGAGTTACTTTGTTGTATTTCTAAGAATAGTATTTATTTTGTTCACTTCTAGAAATAGTGTGGTTATTTTAGCTCAGTTTCAAAAATAGTGTGGATTATTTTGATTCAGTTTTAGAAATAGTGTTAGTTATTTTGTTGTAATTCCAGAAATAGTATGAGTTATTTTGGTTTTGTTTCATAAATAGTGTGAGTTATTTTGCTGTAGTTCTATAAATAGTATGGGTTATTTTGGTTTAGTTCCAGAAATAATGTGAGTTATTTTGCTGCAGTTTCATAAATAGTATGAGTCATTTTGCAATAGTTTCAGAAATAGTGTGAGTTATATTGGTTCAATTACATAAATAGTGTTGTTATTTTCCTATAGTTTCATAAATAGTTTTTATTTCATTCCAATTCAGAAATAGTGTGAGTTATTTTGGTTCAGTTCCAGAAATAGTGTAGGTTATTTTGCTATAGTTTTAGAAATAATATGAGTTATTTTGCAGTAGTTCCAGAAATAGTGTGAGTTATTTTAGTTTAGTTTTGAGAAGTTCTATAAATAATACAAGATTATGTCCACCAAATCACAAACAAGAATACGTAATCACACTTTTGGATTCATGTTCAACAAATACTTTATAAATATTCATTTTTTTTTAATTTTGTATTGAAGCAAAGACATGAGAACCACACTTGAAATGGTGACTTCTCTCCATGAGGATCAACTTGGAATGTCCCGGTCTAGATTTATTATTGAATATGTTTGTTTGGGCTCTTACTTTTAGCCCTGTTTTTTACTTCTCTCTCGCTCTCTCTCTCTCTCTCTCTCTCTCTCTCTCTCTCTCTCTCTCTCTCTCTCTCTATTGTCAAAATCTAAGTAAAATTCTTAATTAAATACTACACATTTTTCAGCTTGACAAGCTTCTAAATTCTACTACTAATTCTACATTTTAAGGATAAATTACATAAAACGACATCAACTATTGTCTATTAATTCATCTGTTAAATGTTGATGGGACTTGAGACGGGGCCCATTTTATATTAAAAAATTATTAAAATAATAATTTACCTTAAAAACAAAAACCAAAAAACTCACACCCATCTTCCCCGACCCCTTCCCCACCCACGCCAACATCTCCACCCGCCACCACCTCCTCCTCCCCTGACCCCTTCCCCACCCACACCAACAACTCCATCATTCCCCACATCCTCTCTTCCTCCTCCCCCAGACCCACCTCTTCCTTCTCTGCCACCCACCCCTCTCCCCAATTGGGCCTATTACATCCCAGTCTCGACTCTGCCGTACCACAATATTGTCCGATTTGGGCCCCGGCCAAGCCCACATGGTTTTGTTTCTAGGAACTCACACGATAACTTCCTAGTGGGTTACCCATCCTAGGAAGGCTCTCGCCCGAACTCAGTGAGTCCCCAAAATGCCTTTTGCTTTATGGAGGTGGGCATGTACATATAAGGCACATCACTCCCTCTTCATTGGTCGATGTGGGATGTTACAGTTAAGTTTCATAAACAGTCAGAGAGGGCGTTGAGGGGGAGCAAAAGGTGCAGTTGCACATGGGCCAAATTTGAAGGGGCCCCCAAAATTGTTGTCATCTAATATTTATATGTAATAACTTTCTATATTTAAAAATTGCTTTTGTTATGTAATAATGTTTTGTATTTTAAAATTGTTGTTGGTAGCACTTTAAAATTTAATCGTGCACTTCTTAATTTTTTTTTCCTTTCTAAATATAAAACTTTGGAGTACATTGAGATCTTTTTAATGGCAATAATACCTTGAAAACGGTATTTTATTTTATTTTATTATATAATAATGTTATATATTATTCAAGTAAAACTTTAAAGTTAGAGTTTTTGAAGTTTTTTTTTCTTGTTTGGTTGTTTAATATTGAACTTTATTATTTAGTGAATGTTATGTTTGTAGCTCTTTTTACTTATTATAAATGACATTTTTAAATTTGCAATCAGTGAGTGCTAAACTTTGTTTTGATTTAAGTGATTAATTTCTAACGTCAATACATTGTCCTACCTTTTTTTTTTAAAAAAAAAAAACTATCTTAAGTAAAGGCCCATTTACAAATTTCGAACAGGGCTCCCAAAATCTCAGAGATGGCCCTGTAAACAGTGTAGTAAGTTTCATAAACAGTGTAGTACCGTTAAGGTTCATAAATAGTGTAGTACCGTTAAGTTTCATAAACAGTGTAGTACTGTTAAGGTTCATAAACAGTGTAGTAAGTTTCATAAACAATGTAGTTACGTTGAGTTTCATAAATAGTGTATAGTACCGTTAAGTTTCATAAACAATGTAGTACTGTTAAGTTTTCATAAACAATGTTGTTACGTTAAGTTTTATAAACAGTGTAATAAGTTTCATAAAAGTATATGTGAGGATGCACGCACGTTAGTTTTTTTTAAATTTAATATTAAAATTATGTCTATTTCACACTTCTAGGGTTTATGAATGGAGCGTAAACGACAATTGACGATTAAATATGAATCTAGGGTTTATGAATTGTGGTTCGAATTTTGGAGTGTTTGTATATCTTTAAGAAAGTTGTAAAGCTTGTGATTATGAGTGTTTGTATATTTTTCACACTTCTACATTCATTATTATGATTTTTTTTATTAATTTTGCACTCAATCAATAAATACTATTTATGCTGGTTTGGAGGGTTTTAAAAACTTAAATGACGATGTAATCATCATTTAAGCGTAGAGGATGCAATCACGAGCGTGTGTATATTCTTTCCACATTTTTCACTTACATTAATTATTATGAATATTTATTTATTTTGAACACCCCTAAAAACAAGGTTCACGAGACTTATAGGGTTTTAGAAGTACACACTTGTAAATTAATTATTATGAATTTTTAATGTGCTTTGGTATTTTAATGTACTTTGGAATTTTATAATCTCACTTATGTGGGATTAAATCCTATGGCTAGCTATTGTAGTAAGCTTTTTTTAGTAGTTTAAAATTATCAAACTAACTTTTTTCTTATAGGATTTAAACGTGTTACCCGTGAATAAACCTGTTAAGAACCTTGACCCAATAACGACCCAAGTAGTTAACGTGTTAACCCCGAAACTCGTTATTTTCGTATTATTTCGGATCAAGGTAACTGGTCATGTAAAAAATCGTTAGGTCATATTTGCCTTCTCTGCACATTTTTACTGAATAATTCCTTTTTATTTTTCCCTTGTTGGGTGATATAAGAAATATTTGAATCTGTAACAAAGTCGGGTCTTCATCCGATCCTTTTGCAATAGGGTGCTATGATCTCGGCAATAGCCTGCTACCTGCAAGCATGGTGCATCAGTCACAAGGGACCAGTTTTTTGAGCTATGTTCGTCCAGTTCAAGTCATCACTCTGGGAATGCTTTTGCCAATTGCTTTTGCAGAGCGACTTCACTTAGGCAGGTAAACTGAAGAACACAAACACCCTTTTCCCTTTCCGTCTTACTGTTTTTACATTTTCCCTTCGTCGGTGCTGTCAGAGTAGTTCATCCTCAAAAATCTAAAGTAGGTTTTGTGTGCAGCTTGATTGGAGCACTTCTCATTATTGTGGGACTTTACTGTGTGCTGTGGGGAAAAAGGAAAGACGGTCTTGTTGCTGAACACGCAGAGATTGAAAAAGTGACGTTCGACGATAATAAAGTGGTGGAGATTTACATGAATGATATTTCAGTAGTCAACCCTGTCACTAGAGAAAGGACACGATCTTGGAGAACAATTTTTTGTCTTCCGGGCGGATCAGAAAGAACAGTTGACGTAAGAAAAATTGTGTTCGAAAATTTAGGTTCATTTTAATGTTATAGTTTTTTGGGCCGTGTTAGTATTAGGGTTTCGTTTTGTTGCCTATTAGGGCTAGACTAGTTTTTTGTATACATAATACTCTGTAACTGAATAAGAAGTTAGTCACAATGTAATTCTTTAGATTATGTAGCCGTCTCGGCGAATTTGTAATTTTGTAGTACTACTTTGTTTTCAATAATTCCTAGTTTTGTAATATGTTTATACTTCCGTTAGTTATGTGTGCTCGAATTTTCAATTAATTGTGTTTCATCATGATACAGAACATCAATCACAGATAAATTGCATTTAAGATAATCAAATCCCAGATAAAAGTTTACAGGACTAATCGCTCACCGCCTAACTATTAAACGATTTTCATTGATGGTTTGAGTTCCAACGATCCATATGAACTTATTCAGGCTTCAGTTGTATAATGAAATGGAATTATTTTGATCTTCGGGTCGATTCCATGAGTAGCACAGAAATTTACCACTTCTTTACGCATCTTCGCTTGGCTTCTTGCACTGCTGGAATGGTTTTCATATCTTCCAAAAAGGTCGATGCATGGTTATAGTTTCAGCTTCCCATTTGATTTCATTGCCAATTTGTATGCGACTTACCCGATCCACATACCCACGCACTACAGATAAAACTATGAAGTGTCAACATAAATAAAAATAAAAAATAAAAAATAAATCAGATTTTGAAATCAAGAACCACATTAAAAGTCAAACATATCAGTAAAGAGATAAAAAGTGTAAAGTTTGTTTTGATATTTACTAAAATAAGGGCAATGAGTTTGATAATAAATAAATGGTGAAGTGTTGATTTAGTCCTTGAATTATCACCTCAGTGAAAATTACATGCCTAAATTATTTTTTTCGGTAAAATAAGTCCCTAAATTCATTAAAAATTGCTAATTTCATCAATACTATTATATTCAAAGCTATTTTAACCAATTTTTCGTCAACTTAAGTCACTTGATACATTTTAGAGTGTAAACCGTTCTTTTCTCGCGTATAATCTCTTACATTTCATATAGGTTGTGAATATAACATCTAATTTACCCTCCAAAGTTAACTCCATATACTATTTCTCTATGAAAATTTGCCAATCTACCATTCAACGTGTATCACATGTAAGTAACGTGACTTAAATTAACTGAAAATTGAATGTAGTAGCTTCAAATTTAACATTAGAGACGTAATTGGCAGATTTGTATTATAATTCAAGGACTGATTTTTCTGGAAAAAAAAAATAATTTTAGGGACCTAATTTTCACTCAGGTGATAATTTAGGAACTAAATTGACAGTTCACCTATAAATTAATACTAATAATTCCTAAAAAAAAAAATGCTCCATAAGGGCAAATTGAGAAATCAAAATACAGCGCATATGGTCTAACATCCTAGCTAGTGGATAGGATGTTGGGTTTTCACCTATGCCCATACATCGTACCGAATATGTTTCATTCGTGGAATACGATTCACTTTTAACATGCCTTGGTGGTGAAATGGTAGACTTGCGAGACTCAGAATCTTGTGCTAAAGAGCATGGAGATTCGAGTCCTCTTTAGGGCATAATATTGACTATTGAGAATGCTCATTGACTTGGAATAAGTGCGGCAGCGGTCACGAATCTTGGTGATCTTCTCTATCTAATGAATGGGGAGTCTAATTTAAAATCGGCCGCCCTGCATCCACCCTCGAGTATATGCTTTACCGCTAAGCCTACGTTACATGCAGAAGTACCTAAAATTACTACTGAAAAATATGTAAAAGATCGTTTGGCCATGCGAGCTCTCCGTAATAATTATGACCCATCCCTTTAACCATTTTAGCTAACACAAGATCGTTCAAGTCATGTTTTTTTGTTATTAGGATAGGTAAATTATTCTAGATCCATCCCCCTAAAGAACTGGACATGATAATTTTTCACCATCCTGCTCGAGCATGAATCAAACGAATCCAATGGACCCATATAAAGAAATTAATATGTTATCCATATTCAAACATATATGAATGATTCAATGAGTTTGAAACTTTCCCCTTTGCTAAATTATTGTAATAGTTTCAACTGCTCCTACTTCCCTTAATTTAATAAATTAAAAAAAAAGATATAAATATATAGCATTTTGAGTTTAAATATATAAAAAAAGACCTGTAGATAGCTTAAATTCACTTATGCTATTGTGGCTTCAAATTAAAACACCTTAATTAAAAGTTCAAAAACTTTAATCAAAAGTTAGAATACCCTAGATGTATAGCAAAAGATTGTTAAGGTGGAGTGATGGATACTAATTTCTCCTATTTCGTAATTGTAGATAACCAATTTGTCAATTATGAAAAAAATCTTAAAATTCGTTTGTTTTTTTGTTTCAATCCTATATTTAAGGTGAAGTTGTGCTAACAATGTTGAACTATTCATTAAATTGACACAATGAGAAAGTTTCTTCTCACAAATCACATATCACTGTGTCACTTAACTAGAGATGCTAACTAGGATATATCTCTGATTTGTAGGTATATATCTCTTGCTTACATGTTCGAATATCATCAAATCTGAATTAGGACACCGCTCCACCAAAAGTGACTTCCACTAATAAATTTCAAATACCTCGAAAGTTGAGATTTATATTCCGCCATTCAAGGAAGATGTCAGGTTCTTTGGTAAACTGATTGTGGATTCCACTAGCTAATGCATGAACTCAAAAGAAGCGGCTGAGGTTTATCCTTCACGGTTATAAAAGCCCCATTTAAACTTGAAGCATGTTATGCACATTTCAATTTAGAACAAGAAAATTTTCATATCCATGGAAGGATGCACTCATTACTTGGCAATGGTACTGGTTGTTGGTGTATAATCCTTTAGCTGAAGCTTGGCAGCAAGAATCAGGTTTCTATGTTTTGTTTCAGTTTGAATGTGAGTCATTGGATCATAGTCCACATGGCATTTTAATCTTGTATCTAGTCTAAGTAATAGAATAAGCCAAGTGGCATCATCTCATAGGGTGATAGCAATGAATGGCTAAGATTGTGTTATATGTTGAAGAGTGAAGGATCTCCCTTCCTTTCTTCATATAACGGTTAGATTGTATTATGTAAAATCTTAATGAAATTCGAAGAGACATCTTTGCAACTTCTTCTCTCTGAAACTCTCTCCATCTTTGAAGACAACCTCCATTGAAACACATACTGAAAACACACACACAAACACTAACATGGCCTCAGAGCCTGGTTTCATCGTCTAATCTGGGCGTGAAATCTGTGCGATTGAGCTACATCTTTGAGCTTCAATCGAATCTGGAAATTGTGATTTCGTGTATCCAAGTCTCATATGGCTGGGTCCGGCAATGTCGAGCTTAGAGCTCCCGTCTTCAATGGAGAGAACTATGAATTTTGGAGGATTCGTATGACAACTATACTGAAATCGTATGGTTTATGGGAGCTGGTAGAAAATGGGTTTGAACCACCAGATCCGAAGTCTGAGAAAGCTGTGGTCGATGAGACGAAGAAGGAGACGACGGATGGAGTGTCGTTCAGTGAGATCCTGATGAAGGATGCTCGTGCGCTTGGAATGATACAAGGTGCAGTATCGGATCAGATTTTTCCCAGAATCGTGAATGAAGAGACATCCAAAGGAGCTTGGGATGTTCTAAAGGGTGAATTCTGAGGAGATAAACAAGTAAGAAATGTAAAACTGCAAGGTTTACGTAGAGATTTTGAATATACTCGTATGAAGGATAGTGAATCATTATCTGTGTATCTCTCTAGATTGTTTGATATCATTAATCAAATGAAAAGTTATGGAGAAGAGCTATCTAGGGAGAGAATTGTGCAGAAATTACTTATTAGTCTTCCGAAAACATATGATGCAATTTGTTCTGTAATTGAGCATTCTAGAGATCTTGAAATTATTGAGGTGCAAGAGGTTGTAGCTTCTCTAAAAGGATTCGAACAGAGGCTTGATTTACATACTGAGTCTTCGACTGAGAGGGCATTTGCAAGTCTAAATGTAGCATCTAATGGTGTCAAAAATGGTGGATTTTCTGGGAATCAAAGGTCTCAAGAGAGTTGGAAATCAAGGGGGAAAAATTGGGATTATAAACCAAACCATGTTCAGAAGCAGAGTAATACTCAAAGGAATTGGGATCACAAACCCAATTATCCTCAGAGACAAAACAATACTCAAAGGAATTGGGATCATAGGCCTAATTATGTCTAGAAGCAAAACAATGCTCAGGGTGATTGTAAGTGGTGTGACAGGTTGCACTATGGGAAATGTTGGTATGAAGGTAAACCAAAGTGCACAGGCTGTGGTAAGCCAGGTCATTCTATGAGAGACTGTCATGAGAATAAAGGAGTGCAGAAGGTTAATTATGTGAAGCAAATGGGAGAAATAGGATCATTGTTTTATGCCTGCAATGCAGTGACCGATGTGCAAGTCAATAACTCATGGTACATTGATAGTGGTTGTAGTAACCACATGACAGGAGATGAGAGATTATTGGTCAATGTTCAGAGAGATTTGACCTCCAAAGTAAAAATGGGAACTGGAGAAATTTGTCAAGTGGCAGGAAAGGGAACCTTGGTGATTGAAACTAAATTGGGAAGAAAACATATACAAGAAGTAATGCTTGTTCCTGGACTTGAGGAAAACCTTCTAAGTGTAGGACAAATGATGGAAAACGGTTATTATTTGTTGTTTGGAGGTGATGTAGTGAATATTTTTTATGGATGGTCACTGGACAATTTAGTAGTGAGGGTACATATGACCAACAATCGATGTTTTCCTTTGACAATGTTACCTGCAACACAGTATGCACTAAGGGCAGGTATCACACATTGTTCTCAGATATGGCATAAGAGGTTGGGTCATTTGAATGAGAGAAGTCTCAAGGTACTTGAGGAACATGGGTTGGTGCATGGATTACCTAAACTAGAAATGTCCCAAAGTGTGTGTGAAGGTTGCATGTTGGGTAAACAACACAGAGACTCATTCCCTTCTCAATCGACTTGGAGAGCTAAAGATCCACTGGAGTTGATCCATACTGATATCTGTGGTCCAATGCAAGTAGAGTCTCATTCTGGAAAAAAATATTTTCTGTTGTTTACTGATGACTGCACAAGGATGTCATGGGTGTATTTTTTGAGAAACAAGTCTGAAGCGTTTGAATGTTTCAAAAAGTTCAAGGCAATGACCGAGTTACAATGTGGATATAAGGTTAAATGTCTCAGGAGTGATCGAGGAGGAGAATTCCTTTCTGCAGAGTTTGACAAATATTGTAATGGACAAGGAATTCAGAGACAATTGACTATGGCCTACACTCCTCAACAAAATAGAGTGTCCGAAAGAAAGAATAGGACTGTGGTGGAGATGGCAAAGTCAATGCTACATGAAAAAAACCTTCCATATGCATTTTGGGCAGAAGCAGTGAATACTGCAGTCTATTTGATCAATAGGTGTCCTACCAAAGCTTTGAAGAAGTCAACCCCATTTGAAGCTTACAGTGGCAGAAAACCTGGAATAGCTCATTTGAAGATATTTGGCTCACTATGTTATGTGCATATCCCTTCCAATCTCAGACATAAATTGGAAGAAAACAGTCACAAGTGTATCTTTGTAGGCTATGGTTCAAGTGAGAAAGGCTACAAATTGTTTGATCCCATTTCAAGGAAGATTGTTCTCTCAAGGGATGTCACATTTGATGAGAATAAACCTTGGGATTGGAACTGCAATATAGATACTGGAGTGACATTTCCAGTTATCACTGAACATAAGAATGCTAATGAAATCTGTGAGGTTGATGAAAATTCTCAGTTTGAAGAATACAATGTTTCTCAAAGTGAGAATGTGCTTGAGAGATCTCCAACTTATGATGATACACCGAAGAAATGGAGAAGTATCAATGACATCATGGCTCAATGCAACATGTGTGTTATTGAACCAGAAAGTTATGAGGATGCAGCTAAAGATGATTCATGGAGGAGTGCAATGAAAACTGAATTGGACATGATTGAGAAGAACAACACATGGCAGCTTGTTGAGAGACCATATGACAAGCCTGTTATTGGTGTTAAATGGGTCTATAAGACCAAACTTAATCTGGATGGCACGGTGCAGAAGAATAAAGCTCGGCTGGTGGCTAAAGGCTATTCACAAAAGCCCGGAATCGACTATAATGAAACTTTTGCCCCTGTGGCAAGGTTGGATACGATTAGAACTTTAATTGCCCTTGCTGCACAGAAGAAATGGAACTTGTATCAATTAGATGTAAAGTCTGCATTTCTCAATGGGGTACTGAAAGAAGAAGTGTATGTTGAGCAACCTCAAGGCTTTGTGAAGGAAAGTGAAGAAACAAAGGTGTACAAGTTGAACAAGGCTCTATACGGCTTGAAACAAGCACCAAGAGCCTGGTATGAAAAGATTAATGCATACTTCAATTGTGCAGGGTTTGAGAAAAGTTCAAGTGAGGCAACTTTGTATGTCAAGACAAGTAAGGACTCAGGTATCATTATTGTCTCTCTATACGTAGATGACATTGTATATACTGGTAGCAGTCCACAAATGCTTGAGGAATTTAGAAATGACATGATGAAACACTATGAGATGACTGACTTGGGCTTATTACATCATTTCCTTGGAATGGGTGTGCTGCAAACTGAGAACAGCATTTTTATACACCAAAAGAAATATGCACAGAAACTAATTGAGAAGTTTGGTCTGAAAGAATGCAAGTCAGTTGCTACTCCACTTGCAATGAATGAGAGGTTGAGCAAAGTTGATGGAAGTGAACCTGCGGATGAAGGAGAATATAGGCAGCTTGTTGGAAGTCTGCTCTATTTAACTGCAACTAGACCTGATGTGATGTTTGCAGCAAGTATGTTGGCAAGGTTCATGCATAATCCCACTAAGAAACATATGGGAACAGCTAAGAGGGTACTGAGATACATCCAGGGAACAATCGATTTTGGTATTGTCTTTGAAAGGGGAAAAGCTACTACCCTAATCGGCTACTGTGATAGTGATTGGGCTGGAAGTGAGGATGATATGAGAAGTACTTCAGGGTATGCATTCACACTAGGATCTGGTATGTTCTCATGGGCTTCAATCAAACAAAACACTGTGGCACTGTCTACTGCAGAAGCAGAATATGTTAGTGCAGCAGAGGCTACATCACAAGCAAAGTGGCTGAGATTTGTTCTAGAAGACTTTGGAGAAGAACAAGTGGAAGGAACTCAGATCTTGTGTGATAATACATCAGCCATTGCTATGGCAAAGAATCCAGTCTTTCATCAAAAGACAAGACACATCAACAGGAAGTTCCATTTCATCCGAGAAGCAATTCAAGCCAAAGAGATTGAGTTAGTGTACTGCAGGACAGAGGAGCAGATTGCAGATATACTTACTAAGGCTTTACCTAAAGATCGATTTGTGTATCTAAGGGAGCTACTTGGAGTTAAATCAGCCAAAGGATTACTAAGGCTTTACCATGAATGAAATTTCAGTAGTCAATCCTGCCACACCAGAGAAGTAACATGATCATGGAGACAAGTTTTTTTTTTCGCGGTCAGATCTTAAAGAACTGTTGATGTAAGAAAAGTTGTGTTTTATCATTATGCAGAAAGTCGGAGAAAATCTTTCTTATGCATATAATCTCTAGTTCCAACAATCCATATGAACTTAATGGTACACATCAACAAGAGAAATCCTTTGCTTTCCGGCATAGTTTTTCAGTAGCCTCTCAACAGCTTCATTTGCATACTGAGTTTGAATTATTTCGATCACCGGATGGTTTCCATGTGCAGCACAGAAATCTATCAATTCCTTTGTGTTTCCTTTGTTCTGCTTACTGCACTGCCGGAAATGGTTTTCAGACCTGCCAAAAAGGTCGATGCACGGTGCTAACTACCCAAGAATTTGGCTTTCATGTTTCCCCCAACATGGTTACTGTATACCCCATCATAATCCAAGCAGTCGGTTAGCTAATGTAGCTACGTTCACTTAACAAGTGAAATATCTAACTAATTACCTCGGTCCCTTTGTTTAAAGTGAGAATTGTCATGACAATTATTCATGTCATTGGCCACAATATAAAAGTTTTTTCTCACTGTGCCACTTAATAAGAAAGATATTAAGAACGATATATATCTTTAATCTGTACGTGTATTTCTTGATTACGTGTTGGAATCTTCTCAATCTAGATATCACCATTGAAATTATTTACCACTAATAAATTTAAAGGAAAACTAATGAAAAGGGTTCGAAAACTTTGAGTTTTAATATAAGGACAAAATAAAGGGTAAAGTGAATAGTACCAGGATTGACTTTTTAGTGTAAAAATGTGATTTTTTGTTAAAGTGAACAGTACCAGGTGCTTTTCATTAAAGTTCCCTAAATTTAAATGCCCCAAATAGGAAGATGTCATATTCCACTAGCTAAACTATAAGATGTGTTGTCATGCATGAACTCATAAGAATTGGCTGGGAGCCTGGCATTGATCCTCCACAATTACAAAAACCCCATTAAAGACGTCTAATTTAAACTACATTCCAAAATTATCTCACTGACTGAGTGTGATTTGTGGAGGGGCTGTCGCAGGTGAGACTGGATGGTAAGGCCGGCAGGTGCGGGTGGAGAAGAGAGAGATAGAGATGGAGGATGAGAATCTGTAAGATATGGAGTTAGTCTAAGGAGAAATGATTTTAATTATTGTAAAAAGAATAAAAACTAATATAAATATGTTGATTTATTAAATGCGACATGTACATGTCATATGTTACATCAGATGATTTAGGAATCTTCTCTAAAGGAATCCTCTATAAAGGAATAACTTCCTTGAAGTCATAACATAAGATAAGACCAAAAAAAGTTATAACTTATTGAGACCAGTTATGTATAGGAATGAACTCCATATTGATATAACTTATAATTTTTCTTGGTCTGATCTTACGTCTCCACATACTAATAATTGTCAATCAGTACAAAAATATGCAATAGCTTTTTTTGATAAAGCCTCGGCACAAAGGAAATTTTTATTGATAACGAAAAATAAACTTGCATTGTCACATCCCGGCCCGAGTCCACCATATCCCGAGCCCGCCCCACCACCGTAGCACAATATTGTCCGCTTTGGGCTTACCATTCCCTCACGATTTTGTTTTTGGGAACTCACGAGCAACTTCCCAGTAGGTCATCCATCCTGGGAGTGCTCTGGCCTCCATCTCGCTTAACTTCGGAGTTCCTACGGAACCCGAAACCAGTGAGCTCCCAAAATGCCTCGTGCTAGGTAGGGATGAGAATATACATTTAAGGATCACTCCCTTGGACGATGTGGGATGTTACAATCCACCCCCTCTAGGGGGCCCGACATTCTCGTCGGCACACTTCCGGCCATGGATTGGCTCTGATACCAATCTGTCACATCCCCGCCCTGGTCCACCACATCCCGAGCCCGCTCCACCACCGTAGTACGATATTGTCCACTTTGGGCTTACCATTCCCTCACGGTTTTATTTTTGGGAACTCACGAACAACTTCCTAGTGGATCACCCATCCTGAGAGTGCTCTGGCCTCATTCTCGCTTAACTTCGGAGTTCCTACGGAACCCGAAGCCAGTGAGCTCTCAAAAGGCCTCGTGCTAGGTAGGGATGAGAATATACATTTAAGGATCACTCCCCTAGACGATGTGGGATGTTACATGCATCTAGTCAGGGGACATAAATTTTAGCCTTCATAAAACATGATAGGGATTATCTCCCCTTCCTTTTTCCCTCCCCTCCCCTCCTCTCACAATTTTTTTTTCTTATTTCTCTCTCTACAAAGACTAAATCTTGAACGTTCAAACAGGAGGGGATGGACGGGGAGGGAAAATAGAGGGAAGAGAATCCTTATTCCATAAAACAAGAAGAAAAGGAGAAAAAGTAAATGAAAAACAAAAAGGGACATAAACATTATCTATCTAGGATCGAAAACAAAGAAAATAAGAAAAAGAGGGGTGGGCATGAAAAGCAATATCACACATAAAACTTTATGATAAACTAAAATATTTCTCAAAAGTTGTTTTTATAACAAACAATATTATTTACACTAACAAAATGGGGGAATGGGTTAAACCTCATAATAAGCTAGTAATAATATGGTTCAAACTCGTCTTTAGCAAGAATCGAATCTAAGACCTCCCACTTACAAGTTGATATTACATATTTGAGCTTGCGTGTATTTATGTGCAAGAAATAATATTCAATAAGGATAAATAATTCAATAAATAATTATTTTTAACTACATCTCTATTAAGTAATGGAAAGGGATCCTCTCTGGATCCCTTCCTCATAATTTACCAAATCAGTGAATTCATACCATTGAAAATTGATTCAACGACTTAAGTTATTATAACTTTTAAAATGGGCCCCTATTTGTAGCCGTTAGATCAAATTTAAATGGCATGGATTCCCTAATTTGATGGATTAGGAGGAAGGGATCCGGATCCCTTTCCTTAAGTAATAACCTCTCTAAAATTATAAAATTGATTTATTTCCAATGTTATAAAATTGGTTTGGTCCAAACTTTATAACCTTCTAGAGGTTTTACTATATTTAATTGTCAAAAAAAAAAAGTTAGCACGTTCACACGTGGAAATATTTAATATTCTTATTGAGTTCTTAAAGGGGTGTGTTATCCACACACCCTTTTTTACTTCTCACACATCTCTTGTTAATTTTTGTCCGTTGATCTTCTTTAATTTATCTGATCCGATGGCCGATAACAAAAAATGTGTGAGAGAAGTGAAAAAGGGTGTGTGAGTATCACACCCCTTCTTAAATGAATCTGTCTAGCGTACTGCAGTAATTTCAATAATTGATAAAGTATAGTTTGTGTATATACTTTATCACTCCTCGAACATAAATTTTTAGTAAAAGAGATAAAATTTGCAAACTAAATAATATGTCATCAATACAAATTAGCACGTTTATCAACGCTTAAGTAATAAATCAATCATCAACTTTCATGTTTTTTAATTTTCAAAATTTTGTTTACAAGCATTGCCCAAAAAAATTCATTTTGATAACCAAAACCATTTATGAACGTCAGTAGAAAAAATTAAATGAATGACATATTAGTGTTTATAAGCACTCTCATATCTTTAATATCTTAGTACTCGTTTGGAAGTGCTTTGAAATAACTGAAAGTATTTTTAATAAAAATGCTCTTAAAAGCAATCCTTAGTAAAAATCTAAGTAGATCCTAAAAAAACATTTTAAGTGTTTCCTGCAAAAAGTAAATAAATGATAATGTTTATTTCAAACGCACTTAAAGTGCTTTTGAAACCCAAATTAATCTAACAAAATACGTTTTCAATCATTTTAAAAATATTTTCCAGATGAGTCCTCAAAGTGAAAAACAACATGGTCATAACAAGAAGTTCATTGGTCCGCTCGCAACACGGGGGTTCCCTTGGCAAGACTTAGTGGGTGGGGTTCGAAATGCAAAAGGGTAAACCTGGGGTGAATTTTTGTACATGGGTCGTGGGGATGAGTTAGTCCGCCGGGCGGGGACTATAATTTCTCCACAACAGCAGTTCATGTGAAAAAAGAGCACAGAGTTTATAATGATGCAGGGTTGGGGACGAGGAGAGAGGGAGAGAACGCGAGCAAAGAGGAGAGTAGAGGACGCGAGCAGAGAGCGATTGAAGGGATTAGCTAGTCTCATGGTTTACGACGTCTCTCGCTAAGACCGTCTAACATGGTCCTTAGTTAAGGCGAGTTCGGCTTACTCCCACTAAAGCTAGTCTCGTGAAGTAACAAACATGGGACTGGACTAACTATTAGTCTAGTCCAGTCCAATGAGGGCTAGTGAAGGGAAACAAACACACCCTATCATTCCTTGGAGACAAATTTCTGGTAAGGGAGACTCAATTTAAAAATAAAATTTATAAGCTAAATGATATGTCACCAATATGAATGAACATGTTTATTAACATTTAAGTAATAAACCCATCATTAACTTCCATATTCTTTAATTTTTAAAATTTTGTCTACAAATTTAGTCTCTCTAGCATCACCAACAACAACAACAACAACAAAGCCTTTTCCCACTAAGTGGGGTCGGCTATATGAATCCTAGAACGCCATTGCGCTCGGTTTTGTGTCATGTCCTCCGTTAGATCCAAGTACTCTAAGTCTTTTCTTAGGGTCTCTTGTAAAGTTTTCCTAGGTCTTCCTCTACCCCTTCGGCCCTGAACCTCTGTCCCGTAGTCACATCTTAGAACAGGAGCGTCAGTAGGCCTTCTTTGCACATGTCCAAACCACCGTAACCGATTTTCTCTCATCTTTCCTTCAATTTCGGCTACTCCTACTTTACCTCGGATATCCTCATTCCCAATCTTATCATTTCTCGTGTGCCCACACATCCCACGAAGCATCCTCATCTCCGCTACACCCATTTTGTGTACGTGTTGATGTTTCACCGCCCAACATTCTGTGCCATACAACATCGCTGGCCTTATTGCCGTCCTATAAAATTTTCCCTTGAGCTTCAGTGACCTACGACGGTCACACAACACGCCGGATGCACTCTTACACTTCATCCATCCAGCTTGTATTCTATGGTTGAGATCTCCATCTAATTCTCCGTTCTCTTGCAAGATAGATCTTAGGTAGCGAAAACGGTCGCTTTTTGTGATCTTCGCTAGATTGCTCCGGTCATTAGTGTGGATAAGTATATAAATGGATAGAGATAGGAAAGCAAACACAAGATGTACGTGGTTCACCCAGATTGGCTACGTCCACGGAATAGAGGAGTTCTCATTAATTGTGAAGGGTTTACACAAGTACATAGGTTCAAGTTCCCCTTTAGTGAGTACAAGTGAATGATTTAGTACAAATGACATTAGGAAATATTGTGGGAGAATGATCTCGTAATCACGAAACTTCTAAGTACCGGAGTGTGGTATCGTCTTGACTTGCCTTATCTGTCTCATAGGTAGATGTGGCATCTTCTCTGGAAGTACTCTTCCTCCATCCAGGGGTGGTATCTTTAACTGGTGGAGATGCACAAGGTAATGTATCGATTTCACTTGAAGCTTACTTGTAGTTTCAGGCTTGGTCAAGCGCGATACAAACCATGTAGTAGGAGTCCCCCAAGTCGCCGAGCTAGGGGATCTGCTGAAAGAGGTGACAGACAAGGTAAGCAATCAGAGCTCCAAGTAATCAGTCCTAGATCAGAACTGTGATTTCGAGTTCCGATTGTTCACATTCTCCCTATCTTGCAGGCAGCATGAAGGATAAAGAGAAGAAAAATGAGAATAGATGATATGGGATACTTTTGCTTTTGAAGAAGTAACTTTCCACAGGCTTATTCTTGAACTGGGCTGGAGGGTTTTCTGGTTTCCTCCAAAGTATAAGGCCGACTGAAGAATTTGAGGGTCAAAACAAGTCCATCAAATCTAGAGTACGTTCGACCCTGCTGATATGGGATACTTTTGCTTTTGACAGAGTAAGGGATGTATCGGCACGTGTGCTGTTACGCTTGTCTCCACATGCTTCCTTGTATCCTTCTCACTTGCCCTATCTGTTCCTCAGGCAGATGCGGTATCTTCCCTGGAAGCATAAGATGTTGAAGATGAGTACTCGAGAGCAATGTCAGGTAAGTAATCAGGTAAGGGGTTCCAGGCAGTCAGTTCCTGACTGGAAGCTTGATTCCAAGTGCTGACTGATTGCTCTCTTTCTTCTTGTCTTGCAGGTAAGAACAAGGTCAAAGGAAAAGACAGGGAAAAAGCATGATATGGGATACTCTTGCTTTTAACGCTGATGATATGAGATATTCTTGCTCTAGTATAGCTTGTTTGCAGAGGTATTATCGGGGGGAAAGAAAGCTGAATATTTCGAAAGGCTTCGTTGGGAGTGCCCTCTCAGATATGAGGAAGGGTTGAGCATTTTTACAGGTCTGCCTGTCCGTTAGGGATGGAGGTCGACATATATAGGAGTCTCCCTAACAACAAGTAGTAATGTTATTCCTTTACCCTGCTTGGTCATAGCACGGTAGTGGGAGCTGCCAGCTTCACATGTTTTAACTCTGTCAGAGCACTTTGAAAAAGTGGTCTGTGGTATCTGGAAAGCTGATGTTGCGTGTGAAGATTACAGACAAGCTTTATCCAAGGAGATCCGGCTCTTGAAGTTGGGAAAGTGGTGCCTCTTCGGTTTTCGAACAAGCAATCCTGTCGGGGATCTGGCTCTCGAGATTCGGAGAACGATGCTTCTTCGATTTTTGAGAAAGCAATCCTGCTGGGGGTCTGGCTCTCGAGATTCGGAGAGCGGTGTCTCTTTGATTTTTGAGAAAGTAATCATGTTAGGAGTCTGGCTCTCGAGATTCGGAGGGCGGTGCCTCTTCGATTTTGGAGCAAGCAATCTTGTTGGGAGTGTTTTCTCGAATGTGAGTAAAGGTTGGGCATGTTTGCTAGTCTACCTTGCCACGAAGCACAAAGGTTGACACACAGGGACTTTCCAATTATCCAGCAGTGGTACTGTTCCTTTACCCTTGTGGATAATAATATGGTAGCTATACCTTCAAAATTTATGTGTCTAAACTTTGTTAGTGCTGTTTCTTTGCTATTCTTTTACCCTTCTTGGTCAGAGCGATGTAGTGGGAGCTGCAAGCTTCACGTGTCTCAACTTTGTCAGAGAACTTTGGCAAAGTTATCTGTGGTACCCATGAGCTAATGTTGCGTGTGGGAAGTGGGTGATGGAACAGTAAGATTCATGTGCTTTCTACTTCACCAGAAATCTTCGACAGAATGCCCATAATTTCCGCAAAGCTGAGTGTTCGTGTGATAGGTGCTGACAAGGCTGGAAAAGTAGGTGCCTCTTCGATTTCTGAGATCGACCCTCGTGGTCTCTGAGCAGCCCAGCTTTTGAGAAAGCAAGCGCCTCTTCGATTTGTGAGATCGGCCTTCGTGGTCTTTGAGCAGCCCAGCTTTTGAAAAAGCAAACGCCTCTTCGATTTCTGAGATCGACCCTCATGGTCTCTGAGCAGCCCAGCTTTTGAGAAAGTAAACGCCTCTTCGATTTCTGAGCAGGCGCCTCTTCGATTTCTGAAGCTCTGTCGAGTGCAGATTTTTATAAAGGCTGGCATTAAGTTCCAAAGCACACTTGAATCTCCACCAGTAGAAGGTTCATTCTTGCACTTCTAAGATCTTGATTTGTCCGACCTCTTCTCTCTTCAACACTTTTGAAAATGTTTGGCCCCTCCGACCGTCGTTTTGACTTGAACCTTGTTGAAGAGGCAGCCACGCCTTCTCCAGACAACATATGGCGCCCATCCTTCGTCTCCCATACTGGTCCTCTTACCGTTGGTGATTCCGTGATGAAGAATGATATGACTGCTGCGGTGGTGGCCAGGAACCTTCTCACTCCCAAAGATAACATACTATTTTCCAAACGATCTGATGAGTTGGCTATTAAGGATTCTCTGGCTCTCAGTGTTCAGTGTGCAGGTTTTGTGTCTAATATGGCCCAACGCCTATTTTCTCGAACCCGCCAAGTTGAATCATTGGCAGCTGAAGTGATGAGTCTCAAACAGAAGATTAGAGGACTCAAGCATGAGAATAAACAGTTGCACCGGCTCGCACATGACTATGCTACAAACATGAAGAGGAAGCTTGACCAGATGAAGGAATCTGATGGTCAGGTTTTACTTGATCATCAGAGATTTGTGGGTTTGTTCCAAAGGCATTTATTGCCTTCGTCTTTTGGGGCTCTACCGCTTAATGAAGCTCTAAATGATCAACCTTTGATGCCTCCTCTTTCTAGGGTTCTGTCCAGTACTGAGGCTCCGAATGATCCCCCTCCGGTGCCTTCTCTTTCTGGGGCTCTACCGACTGCTGAGACTTCTCCTAAGAAACCTTTGTGAAGGCTCCCTCTTGTTTGTTTATTTTGACTCATGTATATGTACATATTTGTAACTTATCGGGGATATCAATAAATAAGCTTTCCTTCATTTCAACGTATTGTGTTAAATACACCAAAGCCTTCTTCGCTAAGTTTTTTGAATTTTCTTTTGTTGAAGCTTGTATGTTGAAGCTTTGTGAGTGGAGCATGTAGGTTGAGGTAGTGTTCCCTTAATTTTCCGAGTGAGGAAAACTTCTCGGTTGGAGACTTGGAAAATCCAAGTCACTGAGTGGGATCAGCTATATGAATCTTAGAACGTCATTGTACTCGGTCCTGTGTCATGCCCTCCGTTAGATCCAAGTACTCTAAGTCTTTTCTTAGAGTCTCTTCCAAAGTTTTCCTAGGTCTTCCTCTACCCCTTCGGCCCTGAACCTCTGTCCCATAGTCGCATCTTCTAATCGGAGCGTTAGTATGCCTTCTTTGCACATGTCCAAACCACCGTAATCGATTTTCTCTCATCTTTCCTTCAATTTCAGCTACTCCTACTTTACCCCGGATATCCTCATTCCTAATCTTATCCTTTCTCGTGTGCCCACACATCCAACGAAGCATCCTCATCTCCGATACACCCATTTTGTGTACGTGTTGATGCTTCACCGCCCAACATTCTGTGCCATACAGCATCGCTGGCCTTATTGTCGTCCTATAAAATTTTTCCTTGAGCTTCAGTGGCATACGGCGGTCACACAACACACCGGATGCACTCTTCCACTTCATCCATCCAGCTTGTATTCTATGGTTGAGATCTCCATCTAATTCTCCGTTCTTTTGCAAGATAAATCCTAGGTAACGAAAACGGTCGCTCTTTGGTATTTCTTGATCTCCGATCCTCACCCCTAACTCGTTTTGGCCTCCATTTGCACTGAACTTGCACTCCATATATTCTGTCTTTGATCGGCTTAGGCGAAGACCTTTAGATTCCAACACTTCTCTCCAAAGGTTAAGCTTTGCATTTACCCCTTCCTGAGTTTCATCTATCAACACTATATCGTCTGCGAAAAGCATACACCAAGGAATATCATCTTGAATATGTCATGTTAACTCATCCATTACCAACGCAAAAAGGTAAGGACTTAAGGATGAGCCTTGATGTAATCCTACAGTTATGGGAAAACTTTCGGTTTGTCCTTCATGAGTTCTTACGGCAGTCTTTGCTCCTTCATACATATCTTTTATAGCTTGGATATATGCTACTCGTACTCCTTTCTTCTCTAAAATCCTCCAAAGAATGTCTCTTGGGACCCTATCATACGTTTTTTCCAAATCTATAAAGACCATGTGTAAATCCTTTTTCCCATCTCTATATCTTTCCATCAATCTTCGTAAGAGATAGATTGCCTCCATGGTTGAACGCCCTGGCATGAACCCGACTTGGTTGTCCGAAACCCGTGTCTCTTGCCTCAATTTATGCTCAATGACTCTCTCTCAGAGCTTCATTGTATGACTCATTAGCTTAATACCCCTATAGTTCATGCAATTTTGTACGTCGCCCTTATTCTTGTAGATAGGCACCAAAGTGCTCGTTCGCCACTCATTTGGCATCTTCTTCGTTTTCAAAATCCTATTGAAAAGGTCAATGAGCCATGTTATACCTGTCTCTCCCAAAACTTTCCACACTTCGATTGGTATATCGTCTGGGCCTACTGCTTTTCTATGCTTCATCTTCTTCAAAGCTACAACCACTTCTTCCTTCCAGATTCGACGATAAAAAGAGTAGTTTCTACGCTCTTCTGAGTTACTCAACTCCCCTAAAGAAGCACTCCTTTGATGTCCTTCATTGAAAAGATTATGAAAATAACCTCTCCATCTGTCTTTAATCGCGTTCTCTATAGCAAGAACCTTTCCATCCTCATCCTTGATGCACCTCACTTGGTTTAGGTCCCTTGTCTTCTTTTCCCTTGCTCTAGCTAGTTTATAGATATCCAACTCTCCTTCTTTGGTATGTAGTCGCTTCTACATATCGTCATAAGCCGCTAACTTAGCTTCTCTCACAGCTTTCTTCGCCTCTTGCTTCGCTTGTCTATACCTTTCACCATTTTCATCGGTCCTATCCTTGTATAAGGCTTTACAACATTCCTTCTTAGCCTTCACCTTTGTTTGTACCTCCTCATTCCACCACCAAGATTCCTTTTGGTGTAGGGCAAAGCCCTTGGACTCTCCTAATACCTCTTTTGCTACTTTTCGGATACAACTAGCCATGGAATCCCACATTTTGCTAGCTTCCCCCTCTCTATCCCACACACACTGGGTGATTACTTTCTCTTTGAAAATGGCTTGTTTTTCTTCTTTTAGATTCCACCATCTAGTCCTTGGGCACTTCCAAGTCTTGTTCTTTTTTCTCACTCTTTTGATATATACATCCATCACCAACAAGCGATGTTGATTAGCCACGCTCTCTCCTGGTATAACTTTGCAATCCTTACAAGTTATACGATCCCTTTGCCTCATTAGAAGAAAATCTATTTGTGTTTTTTGACGACCCACTCTTGTAGGTGATCACATGTTCTTCTCTCTTCTTAAAGAAGGTGTTGGCTAAGAAGAGATCATATGCCATTGCAAAATCCAAGATAGCTTCCCCATCCTCGTTTCTCTCCCCAAAACCATGGCCACCATGAAAACCTCCATAGTTGCCTGTCTCCCTGCCCACGTGTCCATTTAAATCTCCTCCTATAAATAACTTCTCCGTCTGAGCAATTCCTTGCACCAAGTCTCCAAGGTCTTCCCAAAATTTCTCCTTCGAACTCGTATCCAACCCTACTTGAGGTGCGTACGCACTAATCACATTGATAAGTTATTGTTCTATTACAATCTTGATTGCCATGATTCTATCTCCTACCCTCTTGACATCTACAACATCTTGTGTCAAGGTCTTGTCCACGATGATGCCAACACCGTTTCTCGTTCTATTTGTGCCCGAATACCAAAGTTTAAACCCTGAGTTTTCTAGATCCTTTGCCTTACGACCAACCCACTTAGTTTCTTGTAGGCACTTAATATTTATCTTTCTCCTCACCATAACTTCCACTACTTCCATAGATTTTCCCGTTAACGTTCCTATATTCCACATTCCTAAACGCATTTTGCTCTCTTGCACTCTTCCCTTCTGTCCTAGCTTCTTCACCATCCCCCGTCTAATAGGATCAAAGTACTTCTTTTGTGTGTCCCGTGTAAAGTTGATAGGAGCATATGCTCCCAAACAACTTTGAGTGGAGTCGTTCGAAAAGAAGTTTCTATGGCCCCCTTGCTCATTTAACACTGCATCCGGGTGCCGATGGAGATACAGCGACCCTTGCTCACTTATCACTGTGCTCGGGCCACACAGCGCGCCACTTACGGGTGACGCCCTAGCTTTAGCGCGATTTCGTTCTGGATTCATTTTCATAAGGATTCAACGTAATCATGGAGTGCCGGCTGTCGACTACCTGACGCCCTCCCCCTCCTCCTTTATCCGGGCTTGGGACCGGCAATGTAAGATAAACTTACACAGGCGGAGTTCTCTAGCATCACCAAAATAAAAAAATAAAAATAAAAAACCATTTTGATAACCAAAAGCATTTATGACAGCGTTAGTGGAAAAAGTTAAATGAACGCATATTAGTGTCTATAGGCACTCCCATATCTTCTATATCTTAGTACACTTTTGAGAAGTGCTTTGAAATAACTAAGAGTGTTTTTAGTGAAAATGCTCTTAAAAACAATCCTTAGTAAAAATCCAAGTAGATCATAGAAAAACAGTTTTAATGCTTCCTGCAAAAGGCACATATATGATGTTTCTTCTATAAAGCACTTCAGATGCTTTCGGAATCCAAAATAATCTAACAAAAAACATTTTCGGTCATTTTAAAAGTACTTTCCAAATGAGTTCTTATAGTGAAAATGGACATGGTCATAACACTTGATAGGTGGGGTTGGAAATGCAAAAGGGTAAGCCTGGGGTGAATTTTTGTGCATGGGTCGTGGGGATGAGTTAGTCCGCCGGGCGGGGACTCTAGAATTTCTCCACAACGGCAGTTCTTGGGAAAAAAAAAGGAAAATATAGTCTATAATGATGCAGAGAATAAATGCCAGATAAAATACATCTTTATTCATGCAATTCTAGTTGCTTTACACATCATGCAGCTGAAAATCCAAGACGCAATTCAACAGAGGTAAATGCACACCACTTTATGGAATTGCCTAGGCGCTAGGCTAGGCGGGAACTTTTAGAACACTACTAGATATGCATGCCATTGCCCGGGTAATGTTATTTACTATGTATCCATCAGGGAGCTTTCAATATCGATCACAAACCGGTACTTCACCTCTTTCTTCACTAGCCTCTCGAGCGCTTCAGTTGCATATTGAATTGGAATTATTTCAATCATTGGGTGAATTCCCTGAGCCGCACAGAAATCAATCATTTCTTGCGTGTCCTTTGTTCCGCCTGTTACACTGCCAGAAATGGATTTCATCCCTGCCAAAATATAAATGCATGGGGTTGATTATACTTGCAAGTTGTACCACTACTAAGAGAGCTGGATACATGAAATGAAACCATAATTTCAATCATTGGAGAAATGCTCAAGTACCCAGATTAAGGCTTGCAGGACTGAATTTAACTTCACTTGGGAATCCCACCAAGGCCAGAGTTCCGCCCGTCTTCAACAATGCCATATATGGATCAAATGGGTGATCACCAGATGCTGTATCAATTAGGAAGTCAAATGACTTCACCAGTGACTGCAGAGCAAACAATAACCGGTAAACATACTGTTCACGTGATTAGCTAAGAAAAGAAGTTTGCTTTATAAGAAAATCTTTGTATTTTTACCGCCATCTGCTTTTGGTCGGATGAAACGACAAATTTATCAGCACCAAGTTGGCTTAGAGCTTCCTCTTTCTTGGATATGCTTGTGCTAAAAACTGTTACATTTAAACCAAATGCCTTGCCAAACTTCACTGCCATGTGACCAAGACCACCAAGACCAATCACTCCTAGAGATTTACCAGGTTGGTTCATCTTATGGCGCTTCATAGGAGCATAAACAGTAATTCCAGCACAAAGCAAAGGTGCTGCTGAAGCCAAGGGATAGTTGTCAGGTATCTTGAAGCAGTATCTGTAAAGATGAATTGGCAGAGAAATGTTATGAAATTGTTGCAAAGAAAAGTTCGACTTCTCTAGTCATGAATTATATTACTACAAGAATTAATTGATGCAAAAGCGTTAAAATCATACGATTCATACCTTTCATGGACAACTATGTGACTGGAGTATCCTCCTTTTGTAATTGTACCATCCGCATCAACAGCATTGAAAGTGTAAACTGAACCCTTTACGCAGTCGACTTCAAGTCCCTCATTACAATACTCACAATCACGGCATGAGTTGACATAAGTTCCCACTCCAACATGGTCGCCAACTTTGAAGCGATGACAATTTGAACCAACCTCTTTTACAACACCGGCAATCTCATGTCTGGTTGCAAATAATCACAAACAGAACAGACAGATTTAGAAGGAGAACACGAGGGTTACATTATTCATCATCATACTGTCAGAACACATACCCAGGAACCAAAGGATACTTCGAATCTCCATGTTTATTTCTTGACCAAATCACATCAGCATAACAAACTCCGCAGTGAGTAATTCTTATGGAAACATCGTCAGCCCCAAGAGCCCTGAAGTAAGCATCCCACCCAAATAATAAGTAGAATGACTAGAATACAATGTCAAGGAACTTAATCAACTTAGAACGCCATGGAAGTTACAAAAGTTCATGATTGTAATTTTGCAACTAACAGTCTAAAAGTCTTCATCAATAAATCATGCTCAACCGCATTATTTTCACTCAGGAAGAGAACTTGGAATTTACCGAGTGATGCAACACGAAAAAGACATCATCTTCCAATTATATTTCATTGAGAAACCAATCAATGCAATATTGAGACAGTAAGGACGATTGAAAACATACCTGCGGTTGAATTTGTAATGGGATAGAACTCCAGATGGATCCCTTGCAGCATATCCAACGCAGTTCTCATTTGCGCCGTCGGAGCTCATCGTTTAACTATCAATCCACCATAAGCATATAGCAATCAAACACACATTTTTTTGTCATCATAAGATGATCTAGAAATTCGGAAAAGAGTCGAAAGCACTTGCAAGAAGATAAATGATTTTCAACCTCGCTGTTTATCCGCTTGCACTACCCCCTCTTGTTTCTAGCCATATGAACGAATAAATAAACAGCGAGTCCAGTGACAGAAACAAGCAGGGGAAGTGCAGGAGGAAAAAAATGGAGTGTGAAAATCATTTCCCCAACTGAGCAGAGCTCATTCGCATTCAAAGGAAACGCCTGGAAACAATAAAACATACTGCCCTTGTTTTTGGGGTCTAGAATTTCGAAAACCCATTAGATTTCAGATTTAAATACTGCCCTTGTTTCAGAACTCAGATTCAAATATGATTGAGAATCCAACCCACTTAATAATCTTTGTTTTTGTTCTCAGTCATATAGAATTATAAATCAGTTTTGTTCTTGCAAACATGAATACATATATGAATTGCAGATGAAATAAATCATAAAATTATCAAAGCAAGCGAAAATGGAGAAGAGTGAAGGGAAGGTGCGTTTACCAGAAAAAGATACCAGCAAACAAGAGAGAGATCACTTTTGTTTTTGCTCTCCGGAGAGTTCCTTGTCTTGTATTTATAGTGAAAAATCAACCACCTCCAACGAAGATCTCGTAATCTTCCAATCATATCCGTTCATCGTATATCGTACGATCAATTTGTTAATTTTATCAAATACCGTTTATATTTAATTTTAAATAAAAAATATTATAATAATTCTTGACCGCACGATATACCACCTCGAATGAGGATCCTCATCGTATCCTCTTCATGAGGATCCTCTCCGGATCCTCTTTGTGAGAATCCCGAAATCTTTCAATCACATTCGTTCATCGTATATCGTACGATCAGTTTTGTCTGTTACTGTATATATTTAATTTTAAATAAAAAAATTATAATAATTTTTAACCGCACAATATACAATGAACCGATGTGATTAGAAAATCATCGAGATCTACATACACAAAGAGAATCCAAAAAGATCATTTTCATCCACCTCGGCGTCTAGCGTTCATTGTCAACTCAACTCTAATCTTTATCCATACAAAAAGGGAAACTTTTATTAATACCCAAATTATTCTTTTTTATGCCAGAAAATTAAGAACATAAATCTTGTAGCCCAAACAAGATTTACAAATAAGAACGAGTACTTTTGTACTTCATGTTTCATTTTTTTTCTTGTTAAGAGTTTCATGAAACTATTAGTTGTATTTCAGACTTTTATTAATAAAATAGTCATGTTATTCTTACCATGTTTTTATACCACATTTATATATCACCTTATATGACATCTGATGATGTAGACAAACACATTATTTAAATTAATCACAATTTAATTTAAATTAAAATAATTTAATAAACCAATAATTAAAAAAGAAAATGGAATTAAATGGTGATTGTGGTATACGAGGAGTCTTCTGTTTCTTCTCCGGTTTCTTCTTCCAATTCTTTCATTCCATTTTTTTTCCTGCTGCCTCGCCATTGATGGAAGTAAACGAAGTAATGGAGCTATACGATTCTTTTTGGTTCGAGCTCCTGATCCTTAAGAAACAACCGGTTTCATCGAACCCATCAAATTTCGAAGAACACCCAATCATGACATGGACGACAACCCAGAAAACCCATCAAAGCCAGAGTTTTAACGGATTCCAACCAGGCACACCAAGTCCATGGGTGACAAGTTGAGTTCCAATACGGGTGGGCACTAGCCCCTTGGGTATCCCAAAATTTGAGCAAAACCCGCCCTCCTGAGTCCCCCGTAGTATGCATAGCGCCTCAGTACTTTGATTGCTTCGGGCGCGGGAACCCCGATCAGCAGAAGCTCAAGAACGCCCTTAGCCCTGGCGAATATTTTCAGGTCCTCGCAGTTGTCGAGACATTCATGCAACTCTCGATCGGACTGAAAGTGCATGTAATTCTGTACAATTTGACCATCGGCCAAGCCATGTGCAAACGCCTCCGTGGATGCGCATGCGGTAGTGCTTATAGGGGCCAAAAGACTCACAGAGGCATTTCAGTCTTCTCCTAGCCACAGTCAAGGAAACTCACCAACATGGAGCCTCGAATCTGGGATCTCCCTGTATTTTGAGAGTCGAAATTCGCACCCTTACTACTGGGTGACTTGATGTGGTTGATTAATCTTATCATTGAATGAACCAAATTAAAAAAAAAAACATAATGATATGAAACCAAACTAGTCTAATATTTTTAATTTTTTGAACTTTTATCTTAGGACGCCCCGATCTTCAAATCCTAAATCCGCCAGGCACTCAGGTGCGGTGGCCCTGGTGATGAAGACTCAGAAACGCCGCCGTGCCGAGATGGAGATGCCTTATGCATGTGTGATGACTCATGACTAAGGATGGGTAACCGCGGTTACTCGCCCATTTAAATTAAACGGTTACGGTTATGGGTAACCGTTTAAATAAATAAACGGTTATGGGTATAACCGTTTACCCGTGAAATTTAAATGAGCGGTTATGGGTATTAACTGCGGTTATAAACGGTTAACCTTTTACCCATTTATTTTATATATATATAAAACTAACACAAACCATGTTCTCGATCTAATAATACTTAGCATCCAATAAATTAGCAAGGAATTCATCGGTCCTTCTCTCAATAACACTGCTACAGGAATAATGATTCTCATCATCAAGAAATTGGCCAAATTAATTTAAATTCCTTGTGGGTAACCGTGAAATTGACAGAAATGCTTTGACATAAATGTCTTCTAAACAATTTTTGTAACCCAATAATACTTAGCAAATATTATTTTTACCTTAATTGGTAACAGTTAAAAATATCGTCAGTAAACTATTATTTCAATTATTAGAATGGTATAAAGACTTAAAAAATTAAAATATGGAAATGTATGATGAATGTATATATAACGGTGTTTAATTGTAAAAAAAAATTAACATTATTACAATTTGTTTTTTAATTTTTAAGTTGTTAAAAAACATGTAGACGGGTGAAAAAGGGGTAATGATAAAAAAAATAAAAATAAAAAATAAACGGGTTAAAAAAGATAAATGAGTAAACGGGTATTAAACGGTTACGGTTAAATGGGTATGCGGTTATGGGTATGGTTAACCGTTTATAAACGGTTATGGGTATGAGTATAACCGTTTAGACAATTACCCAACGGGTAAATGGTTATGTGGGTATCAGCATAAACGGTTATGGGTAAATAACCGCGGTTACCCGCCCGTCATAACCATTGCCCATCCCTACTCACGACTGCGTTATAAATCGGAACTCGATTATATTAGGTATGAATTGGAAACTTGATTTCATCTGTACACACAATTATTCCACCAACACTCCTTAATTTTTTTTTCTTAATACAAGCGATATTGTAAAAATTCGTGTTCTTGACTTAACTCTAGTACAAAAATGGGCAGAAGATAATGGAAAAGTAGGATTATTAACAAAAAAGTGTTATTCGTTTTTTCTCGATTGCAAATCACAGTTTAACCCATACAAAATAAAATAAAGGACCAGTAGATCATAGTCAGAGCGCCAGGAAGGCTTCAACAGCTATCATACCACATCCCCTAAATTCTATACAATTCCAAAATTAATCCGCATCCATGACAAAAAGAACAAAACCCTTGGCCAAAAGAAAAACACACAAACATTTCCCCCGACCACATATTTAACACATCGGATCGAACTCCATAACCCGTCAGCAGTCTTGGGCAGCAGCAGCATCGGTATCCCAGTCGTCTTCCTCTCCCAACTCGTACTTACTGAAGTGCTTTACCCTGAACTTCCACTCGCCTTTCAAGGCATCATAAGAAACAAATTCGGCTCCTTGATCCTCTGCCTTCTTCTTCAGCATCTGCTTGTATCTCTCAGTCTTTGGGCCTTCTGTGAACTGACGTCCTGTTTTCTTGTCAGTGCATGTAATGTTGAGAAGTGTAACCTCAGCAGGTTTGTTGAGGCCTTGCCCGACGGGAGGTTTCTTATTGTCATCCATGTACACTATCACCTCCCGATTGTTGAACTGCACCAGAGCCTCGAGATCAAGGCATCGCACATCTGTCTCCCCAAAGAACTTGATGCTACCATACCCAACTCGTCCAACCACAAAGTCCTTGACACGACAGCAGAACCCCGGGTCCAACCTTTCCTTAGCTGCCAATTCTTGGATTCGAGGCTCTGTATAATAGTCTGTACGCCGGAGCTTTGGCATTAGGGCCTCAATGTCAGCACCATGCTCATATGCAATAGCAGCCTCACCGGCTCTATGCCCACTTAGTGTCATATATGAGTCCCCTTTCTGAACAGAATGATCATCATGAATTCCATTAGGTTTCTGGTTGACTTTGACATGATTCGCCCGCTCTTTCACAATTCCATTTTCTTTTGGCGTTTCTGAAACAACGTTAAGCAAGTCTGTCAACACCACAGATACTATCAACCAAATACATTCTCGCTTAATATCTTTGTTACTTTTTAACAGCTCTGAACTTTAAAATGCAACCACAAAAATACAGTAACAAGAAACCACAAGCCAAGTGAAAACAAAAATCATAAAAGCATATACTCACTATCTTTATCCTCAGAGCCTGCTTCTCCTAGAATTTTTCCTGAAACAATATTTTGTTCAGAAGAGTAAGCAATGTGCAGCAAGCCAAAATATGCTCAGTCACAAAAATAAATTTGAAAATTAACTCATAATAATCTAGTGTGTGGGGTATCAATACCCATGAACAATAAAAAAATTCTCAATTAGGCCAGAAGGCCCGGAACCCGTCAACAAAAATACACTAATGGATGTGAAAAAATAAAAAATTCCCTTACAAATGGCTAGTAAAAGCATTTGCATAGGCATTACATATGCCCATTCCAAAGGTGAACTATTTCTCAAGCCAAACATGAAGAGGCTGTACAAGTGAAAGGGCAAAAGGAAAGCAAATGATAATGGCACAACAGAACTTACCATTCTCATGCACTGGAGTCGAAGTATCCTTTAATGGGGATGCTTTCTCAGCACCAACCCTTTGAGGCCACTGTTCTTTTGGACGAATGACGAGTGCTCTTGGGTTTTCTCTGGGAAGGAAAAGAGCATCCGCCTTGGGTGTGTTATCTGTTTCTTCATCGTCAACAAAGAATGGGAACTGCAAAACAATAAAGGCAAATAGGTGTAAGCACAAAATTCAAATGTAGCCTGAACAGAAAACCAAATACGGATTAACTGTTTACATGAAGCATCACCCTCACCCTTGGATCATCATTCTTAGGATTATATTTTCTCGCAGGTAACCTGACCCGCCTTTGTGACAGGTGTCGAGAGGTCAACAAATATGATACCTTAACAGGCGCAGGTTTGTCTACGACCTGGGGAAGAAAAAAAGTCAAATGTCACCATCCTAAACCCTTCACACGAGGATTAAAGAAGAAAGTTATCAACTTAAAATCGCAACCACATAGAAGTGATTGTCGACAGAAATTAACACCTTAAAGTCAAATTCAATTTCAAATTAAACACAAACAAAACCACATAAGAAATTCATATTACAGGCATGCTTGAAATTCCATATTGAATTGACGGTGCAGTTCCACCACGACCAATTGACATCTGTGGCATTGCAGGGAGCGTTCCAAATGGATTTGTAGCAGGTACTGGTTGTACAGCTACAGAGCTTTGAGTGGCAGGCCTATGAAAGACAGTACAGATCAATATTTTCCGGTTGAATTCTTAATTGTAAAATTCAAAAAGAGAAGGAAAAAAAAAAACTCTAAATGTTGTAATCCATGGACATAGAGAACGAAAAGAAAACCTCCAAGTAGCTAAAAAAAAACCCTACATTGTAAGGCCAAAGAGCAGGTACATATTGGGAGAAGAACATTGTCTTAGAAAAAAGTTAATATTTGGAACATGTATCAACCTAATTAATACTCTAAAGTAAAATTTTCTTATTATTAAATGAGCAATAAAATCACACAAAAAGAACCTATTCCCTTTTTAGATTTGTTTCAAATGAGATATCCAAATCCAATATCCAAATCCAACGATAGTTGTTTCATCCAAAAATTTTCCACAATTTTTTTATCCATGTAAGTGAAACCAGAGGGGTATATACCACTTTAGATTCTAAAAATGTGAATTTAAATACAATATCAGTAAATACACCGTGTACACATGCACACAGATAGAAGAGATTTGAGTCATATGACATACAACTGTCCAAAGTTATTCTGACCAAGAATTCCTGTTGAACTTCCCAAACCACCTGTGTTGCCTACAAAAGCAAACACCAATTGATGAAATCAGAACCATCAACTGACAAATAAAACCTCAATGGCTATATGGAATGAGAAAACATAAAGATGCTCAAAACATATGTTACCTGATTGGGTTTGATTAAAACTGTTGAAGTTAAAACCACTATTCTGAGTTGGCTGAGATGAGAAAGGCACAGAAAAAGTTGGCTGCACCGGAAAGAAAATAGGGAAAAAAAGTTAACCAATAACCAATTAAAATCTTTTACAATTAAAATTAAAAACAACCAATAAGAACTTACAGCTGGTTGACTAAAACCCATTTGACTGCTTGTAGCACCAGCAGCAGTGGAGATTGTTAAACCAAAGCCAGTAGAAGGGTTACTGAATGGCTGAGAAAATGTTGTATTCTGCCCAAATGGATTGGTAAAAGCACCACCTGTCTGGGCAGCTGGAGGTGTGGGATTGAACGGGTTTGAATTAAATGTGGAAGTAGCTGTCGCAGCCGGAGCAGGAAATGAATATGCAGAGCTTGACGAACTAAAGAGAGACGAAGATGAGGTTTGCGGGAAAACTGTAGAAGGTTGTGATGGTGTAAAAGGACTAGTTGAAGTAGAAATCCCAAAACCTGATGAACTGAATGGTGTAGACGATGTTGCAAAGCCTGTATTAGTGAAGGATGGAGTTTTTGGAGCAAACAAATTAGATGAAGTTGTGGCATTAAAAGGACTTGAGGCTTGAAATGCCTGTGCAGGATTCAAAGGGTTTGGCTGTGAGGTGGTAATGCCAAAGCCACTCGAACCAGCAGGAGCTGGACCACCTGGAAGTCAAAAATATAACATTGTGAACTTAGCAAATGCTATTATTGCTGACAAATGTGTCAAAATTTCTAAGATACTGAATTGTTAACTAGAAACCATACCTTTATCCCCCAATTGATAATCCTCCCAGCGGAGTTCTTCATGACTTTTTTCTTTATATGCAGGCATTGCTGATATTGACTCCAATTTCCCAGCAGCACTAGCCCCAGTGCCACCATCGGGTTCAGGAGTTGCAGCATATGCAGCCACTCTACTGCCCCCGCGTTGTTGGCCCCCAAAAGCTGACTGCCCAAAGGCACCAGTGTTCCCAAATGTTGTTGATTGAGCTCCTGCATCACAAATTATAAAAATATAATACAACTACAATGAAACTAAACAGAATGAGCAGCGGGTCCATTTTTTTTTTTCCAAATGTACCACCACTCATATGGATCTGGAGTACTCACCAAACGGAGAACTCTGTGCTCCAAAAGGCGATGAAGCGGCAAACTGGCTGCTACCAAATGCAGAACTTGATTGGCCAAAGGTAGGAGTTGATGGAAAGCTGAACGATGGAGTACTGGACGAACCAAAACCAGGAGCACTTGAAGCACCAAAAGCAGGATTGGTTGAAGTACCAAAGGTCGAGCTAGATGAACCAAAGGCCGGGGTGCTTGAAGCCCCAAAAGCTCCCCCAGATCCAAACAAGGGAGAACTCGACACCCCAAATGCAGCTCCTGTGCTTCCAAATGTAGGACTTGTTGTGGAACCAAAGGCCGGGCTACTTGTAGCTCCAAATGCTGGGGTGGTGGCAGCACCAAAAGCTGGCGTGCTGGTAGCACCAAAAGCGGGGGTGGTGGTAGCACCAAAAGCTGGGGTGGTGGTAGCACCAAAGGCTGGACTACTTGTAGCACCAAAGGCTGGACTACTCGTAGCACCAAAGGCTGGGGTGCTTGTAGCACCAAAAGCTGGGGTGCTTGTAGCACCAAAAGCTGGGGTGGTGGTAGCACCAAATGCTGGCTGACTGGATCCACCAAATGGCGTGGAGGAACCAAATACACTGCTCCCAAATGCTGGCTGTGATGGTTGAGTTGTACTTCCAAAAGGACTTGTTTGAGCAGGATTGGACCCAAATGCTCCAAACACAGGCTTCTGACCAAAACCAGATGAACCTGTTGAAAGAGGGTGTACACATGGAGGAGAGAAACAAAGGAAAAATCATCAGTGACAAGAAACCAAAATAGTGAAACAATTGAGCAGAGAGATGAATAACATGTAACCAAATAACACAGGAATTGTTTGGGTTGAACATCCCATTATAACTAGATCAATCTTGTTGATGAGCTTCTAAAGTGGAAATAATTCCGCAGATAAACTAAGAAGCAAAGTGACATGTACCCCTTGAAATACAAGATAAAACCAATCCCTCACACAAAAATTACAGCCAGAGTAGTTAAGGTATAGTAATCATCCCTGTTCCACTCTCAAAGTCTTAATTCCCCCTAATGATATTTGTCATTTCACAAGCCAACTGCACCAATAGATTTATACCAAGTAGAAAGTTTCAACAACAATATGGATATCTTGTACAGAATGCATAATCCACTAATATCATGTACTGAAAGCCTAATCCACTCATAAATGTCCAGAAAAAAACTCAATACAGACTTGAAGGGCATTGTAAATGATTCCCAATTATCATATATCATAATAGTTATATCAAAACATCAGTTGAAGAGTGGTGAGCAAACACAGGTCGTACCCAGTGCACAAGGCTCCCGCTTTAAGCAGGGTCTGGGAGAGGTGAATGTCGGCTAGCCTTACCCCCATTTATGGAGAGGCTGCTCCCAAGTCTCGAACCCGAGACCTACCGCTTATGGGCGAAGGCACTTGCCACCAAAAAAGTTCAAATTTAATCCATTGGCTTACCACCAAAAGGTGATGGTGAAGGACTAGAAGTTGCTCCAAAAGCAGGCGTTGTATTTCCAAAAGCCGGTGAGGACGCAGCACCAAAGGTTGTGGAGGAAGGAAAAGGTGAAGAAGCTTGAGCTGCGCCAAATACACCAGTTGAAGTTCCTCCAAACATGGTACTCCCTGTTTGCGCACCAAATGGGGTTGTACTACCAAAAGGCTTAGGGGCAAAAGGATTGTTATTTGTGCTGCTGGTCTGCCCAAATACCGATTGGGACCCAAACGGGCTGCTAGATGACTGTCCAAAGGCTGTTAACCAAATTCCACAAATTAGATTATTTTCACAACGAAAAAAATTACCAAGCCCGTATATTTATCAGACAATCAAACAGCATAAACAGAAGACCATATAACATTGCCCAAACTGCTAATAAATGGATGTCATATTCATTTTACAACGAAACAAATAGGAAGTGTATCAACATCTTCCCAAAACTCGACATATGATTGAGAGAAAACCCAGAAACCAATTACTTGTGTCGGAACGAATTAAAATATATTGAATGCAGTAAGAAGGATGCAACAAAATCTGACTCCAAGGATCAAGTAAAAGACAGAGACAAATAAAGCTTACGATTAGAAGAACCGAACATTTTCTCTTACTATTCGGCAATCAAAACCGAGCTATTTTCTCGATCTCGGGCTGTAAAGCATACAGAACACAAAGTTAACACAAATATACAGCACAAGACATATATTTAACAAAGCATCGAGGATTTAATAACACAAGAAATCCCTAAAACGCGAATCGAACTAAACGCAAACGACAGCGTTAACGCATTAAATCCGGCATTAAATGCAATCGTAAACCTAATCACCAGAAGAAAACCGAGGATTAGGGTTTTCAAAGTACCTGAAGGTGAGCGAAAGTAGGGATTTCGAAGGCGGAAGCGTCGGCCGTCGATCTGAACTCGACGGAGGTTGTGAGTTTCGAGATCGGAGGCGGCGGAAGGCGACGGAGAGAGGGCGAGGGAGGAGGGCTTGGAGTCGCGGAAGGGAAGAGGGCGAGTCGTTGCAACTTGCAACCTCCCGAAGTATCACAGTTGTCAGAAATGGGAGAAGGCGAAAGGTTTTTACACGAGTGGATGGGTGGGGAGGTGCGTGACGGGCGCGTCGCGTTAATAGTAATTTCGTGATCTTGGCGTGAAAAGTAAGCCGTAAAAAATAAAATATATAAGGAGAGAAGGAGGCATTTCGGACATGCCGTCCGATTTGCAGCGTCAAAAGTGGTCAAGTCGTGAATTACGGATAGGTAAAACTGAAACATATTTGCTTAATCTAGAACGGGTGAACTCCAAAGTTAGGAAAGAAAGTAGGTGCAATAACGTATCGTCTTCCCCGATATATTTACTTAATTGAAATGGTGAAATTGTGAATTAGATAATGAAGTTACTAAAGCTAATAAAAACAAATGAGTTGAGCGACAATACACATTGTTGTTAATAACATGTTTATTCATTTAGAATGGATGAAGTTGCGAGTCAAGAAAGAAAGTAATGTTGAATAAGAAAATGAATTAGAATGAATGTTTTGTATTCTTTAATCACATGTTAACTTATTTGAAATGAGCGAAGTCGTGAGTCAAGGAAGGGAAACAATAAATTAGAACATCTTTAGACTCTAATCGAAATCATTGAAGTCTCCTCCTGAATAGCTTCTAACATAGTCAAGTACAGCTACATTTCAGATTAAACACAACATAAAAATTTTCAGATCAGAGGGATGATCGAAATGTCCATATTGAAGATATGGTGCTCCTCCACCATAACTGGTCGACATCTGTGGCCCTGCAAAGTTTGGAGTAAACTGATGCATGACATCATTTGTTTTTCAGTCCAACTCTAAATGTTTATTAGAAAGTTCCAAATGTCAAAATATACAGTAGACAACTTGATATGTAAAATAAAGATACATCGACGAATCAAATAGGTTTGAGAAGGATTAAAGAGATGACAACTTTTGTCTTAGAAAGAAGGTCAACATTTTCCTATACCCCAAAAACCCTAATTCTGCAAGCCTCTTAGCCGTCAGCTCATGGTTCTAACTTGTGGTTGGCGGCTAGCCTGTCCACCCTTTTGAGAATCTTAGCTCTTCTCCCACTCTGCATCCTTCCTCTCCCACCATCTTCCCATGTGATAGCTTCCCTTTTTTTCCTTCCGACCCCTCGTTCCTCTGTTTCTTTACTTCTCCTTATCCTTCTAACTTCTCCCTCTCTTTTCCCTGTGTTATTTGGCTTCTGCATTCCCTTTTATTCGGGCTTTTAATTTCTGGTTTCCTTAACTTAACCTTCCTGAGCTTATCTCAGATCTTAGCTTTTATGTTCTTTTTTTACCTCCGATGTTTCTCCCCATCATCAATCCTCTATCGCCAACCTATGTTACTCTGCCCATCGTGTATCTATGTTCACGGCACACTTTGGTGTTGGGTAGTTGTTAAAGTACGCTTAGCACTATTTGGTGGGATTATGGGAGTGTTTTTTTTTTGCCGATGGCTTGCTCACCCCATTTTCCGTTCATGGAGTTTGTTCATGGGTTCTTGCTCTTGGTGGTAGTGATGGGTCGATGAAAGTGGCACATCTAGCGGGGTGGAGTTTGCATTTTTTCAAATCTAGAGTTTTTGTTGTTGTGGACTTGCTTGTTTTGGGCTTTTCGGTTGTAATTACTTTTAGGCTATGCTTATATTTGGATTGCCTTGGACTTTCTATTTCTTGTATTAGTTTCTTTATTAATGAAAGTTATCTGTTTGACCAAAAAGAAAAAAATGTCAACATTTGAAACCTTATCTTTTTCTTGTATTTTCTTTTTTCAAAAGAGGTGAGGTCTATGTCCCCCCCCCCCCCCCTCCATTTTTCTTGTATTTTCTTTCTCAACATTTGAAACCTTAACCAGACTGATAAGAAATCTAACAAAAGATTGTTTAGATTGTTTTGTTATAAATTATATTTATTATGTCGTTATTCACATTCTGGGTCAATATGGAATATGTAAATAGTTGAAACTTTTTCTATGTAAATCCTAAGTTTACAAATAGGCATTCTAATAAAAAGGAAACATACTTTATTTCTCTTCCCCAATCTCTCTGTCTCGTTTCTCTCTTTTATGTCTTTCTCTATATTTTAGTTCCAACAAGTTATCAGCATGATAACGCTCTTAATTTTAAATTTCAGAAAAAGAAAGAAAAAAAAAAGAGAATGGCATGAATACAACAAAATCGAACTCCATATTACACGAGAGCAAATGTTATACATGTTGAAGAATCATGAATCACTCTCTCAAAACTCTAGCAGTGTCTAAGTTCTTTTTTTCAGGGTTATTTTCGTTTCAGTCCCTAATCAACCTAATTGTTAGAATGAACCCTTATTTGTTTAAATAGTTTGATCGAGGTCTCAAACATCATTTAAGGGATTTAACTCTTGCATTTATACATTAAATATCCCACAAATTGTAAAATTTAAACAAATTCAAATAATATTTTTACAATATAACAATTACTTAAAAATCAATAATAGAGTAATATTGTTCTTCACATAGTTCTAGCAAAAAAATAATGTACCCGTGTAATTATTAATATATTTTAAGAAATAACTATTGATATATTTTAGAACATAAAATAAATACATATAATTAGCATGGATACATTCACAAAAATAATATGGGTACATATTAGAATTCAAAATTAAGGGTACATATTAAAACTAAAAAGAATATTAGTACAAATTTAAAAAAGGGTACAAATTATAAATAGAAATATATGGAAAAAAAAAATACTAAAAGACATATTTGGAAATAATTAATAAGTTTTTCATTTTTAGATTGACATATATTGACTTGTAAATAATTTAAAATTCTAATAATGACATGGAGAAAAGTTAAGAGACTTTGATAAAAAGAAAAAAGAAAAATAAGAGATGGTAATCTAGTTTATCCTTTTTTTTTAAATAAGGTAGGGGCTATGGATATATATATATATATATATATATATATATATATATATATATGTTTTTATGATTTGATATGTTTTTATAATAATATTATTATACGTATGGATTTTTCTAATGAATTGATTGTGTTGTTATACATATGTAATACTCCCTATTTAAAAAAAAAGTATATACCAAAGTTCTAAAAAACACTAGATGTTAGTCGGGCGGCAGGTTAGTGCCTAGCGCCTAGGCAGCTAGGCAGGGTCTGGACGGGCACCTAGGCGGATTTAGGTAAATTTCTTATATATTTTATGAATTAATTAAATTTACTATATCAAATGTAAATAATTATTGACTAATATGCTATTTCTTATGGAAGAACATACATATGTAAATATTTTATGTACATATATGATATGCTTGCCTAGGAAAAAAACAAAATATTATCTAAATAATTTATAATTTATATAAGATTTACACACACACCACACACAATAAATATCCCAAACTTTTAAAAATATAAAAAGCCCACATAGTGGGTGGTTTTCATTATTAAAATCATCAAACCGTCCACCTCACCACTGCTCTTTCACATCACCCGTCCACCTTGGGTAGTTTTCATAATTAAAACCATCACAGTCCATGATTTTCATTATTAAAACCATCTGGCTTTGACCTTGGATTTGAGAGTCTGAGACCATCACATACTGAAATGTTTAAGTCCCTCTCTTCATTCTTCGCACTCTCTCTTCTCTCATCTTCACAGACGAGTTGCACTTCGCCGACAACATTTTTTCTTCCCTCATCTTCACAGAGACGAGCTGTAAAAATTCATCGGCAGTCTCTCTCTCTCTTCCCTCTTCACATAGACGAGCTACAGAAATTTTTCGGGGCTCTGCTGCTACGTATAAGATCGGAAGTTGTAGATCTTTTGCGAAAATTACAGCAAGTTTGGGATTTGCAGCGAGATTCAAACCGCCTAGACTGCTGCCTAGCACCACTTAGCCTGCCTCAGGTGCCTAGGCGGCCGCCTACGTCCTCCCCGCCTAACTGAACGTTTTGGTCTAAATCAGGTCAGAGCTCCGCCGCCCAGCGCCTAGGCGCTGCTTAGATCGATTTTTAGAACACTGGTATATACAAATATGTGTGTGGGTAATTATTTTTAGGGTTAATCTCAGTTCATTATTATGAAGTTTTTTGGTTTTCAACATTTGGTACATGAAGTTTTTTTCATCCCAGTTTGGTACCTAAAGTCATAATTTTAGGACACTTTCATACATTCCTTAAGTTTTATATCAAAACCTCTGCTAACTGATGACGTGGCGTTCACGTGGATAATGACTAGGCACCACATGAGAGATGGAAGGCTTTGAAAAATTGGGAGTTGGGGGTGAGAGGGTTAGAAGAATTCTCGGCGGCACCGACACGGGCATTTGGTGGCTCCCCTGTTTCGGTGCTTCATTTATTCTCTCTCCTTGATGGCTTGTGAACCAGAGCTGCTCTGAATCAGATTTAGGATTTGTGTTGCTCAGATTTTGGGGATTCGGATTTTTGTAAAGGGTGGAGGTGAAGAGGGTGGGGGAGAGAGAATGGAGGGGAGGTGAAGAGGGTGGAGGTGGGTCAGTTATATTGGGTGGGTGCAGAGGAGAGAAGGGAGGGAGCAGGGGTAAGGTGAGGTAGGAGAGGTAGGTGTGTAGGTTACAGAGGAGAGAAATGAGGGTAGGAGAAGGGTTGGTTCCAAAAAAAAAAAATTAATTTTTTAGTATTTTAATTTTTTTTAATGTAATATTCACGTAAGCCCATACTAACACCTGGTGCCCAGTCATTCCCCACGTGGGCGTCACGTCATTTGTTAATGGAGGTTCTGACGAAAAACTTAACAGATGTATAAAAGTTTCCCATAATTATGACTTTAGGTACCAGATTGGGACGAAAAAAGTTCATGTACCAAATGTTGAAAATCAAGAAATTTCAAGGTAGTAAACAGAGATTAACCCTTATTTTTATTTCAAACATAATGATTTTATTGGATTTCTTTTATATACTATATGTACAAGAACTCATATTTTGACATGTAAGTTTGTAAGGACTCTTTCACTACAAAAATATATTTTTGTCTAGCTAGTACTTTTATACTTAACATCTAATTATAAATTGTAACACAATATGCATTAAGTTGGTAGCTTCACGTAGATTAGATTGTTTTGTTTGGCTTTTCATTGATTGGAGCTTTTATTTCACTACCATTTGGCTTGCCTATTTCTTTCTAGACTTACCAATGTGTTTTGATCCAACAAGCTTACCTTCAGATAAACATTTATGTGGCCTTTGATGTTTGCATCCATCTTGTATGATCAATGGCGGAGGCAGAAATTATTCGGTTGGTGGGTTAAGCTAAAATTATTACTACGAAATCAAATGCTTAATTTTTTTTTTTTTTTTTTTGTTGCCTACATAAAGCTATATAATAATAAACCTGAAAGTAATAATTTGAAGTAAGAAATTTATAGTTTGTTTTCTAGGCTTCTAGCCTTCAAATTTTCAAATGAATAAAATGAGGAACCACGAGTGGTATACTAGTTTTAATTTATTACTATTAAATTATAGTATTGATTAAAGTGATGAGTGTTTATTTAGCATCTATTAACTCTCTTTTTTCTCTAAGATTCAGACCTTTCATTTTCTAGGTAAGATACGCCAAATAAAAATTATAAAATAGCCCAACTAATTAGTATTCTTAAGCTTAAAAACTAAAACTCTCCCTTTTATAGCCCACCGAGGCCTTGTACTTGGCTCCGCCGGTGTGCATGATATTCATTTGTTCATGATTAACTTGACACTTGTTGCCTAGCCATTGATATCATTATTAATTATTAGAACAACACATGTTTCTTTGCCACTTGAACACTTATCATTGTTAATGATTAGGACAACACTTGTTGCTTTGTTATTGGAACACATTTAATGGCTAATGATTGGCACAACACTTGGTTTCTTTCTATTGGCACACTTGGGAGCTTTCTCCTCATACTAGATGAGAATGAAGATGTCAAAAAAGAAGGAGCAAGAACCAACGAAAGGGACATGAAGAAAAGAGAGAGGAAGAAGAAAACAAAAGAAGGAACAACTCCAACAAGAAAGCCATTCTCCCTTTCATATTACCTTCTTATCTTTCTTTTACATGTTGTTAGGGCTTTAAGCTATCTTTCATTGTATTTGTAAATCCCTCATATATAGTGAAATACAATGAAAGCAAACCCAAGTGGATGTAGTCGATTTGACGAACCACTTAAATACTGTGTGTTTATGTGAATGAGTGTGTTATCAAGTTCCTATAAAACACCATTATCCAACTTCATGAAGCACCATCAAATTTTCGTCTACATTTCTCTAAGAACCTGCAAAAGAAATCAAAGGCAAATCCTAGACCTTACCAACAAATCTCTCCACCAAACTCACCATCATTTTCACCTATCAAAAGAAAGATATCCAAAAACTAGAAATTCGTCCCGCCTATTTAATTGACCAAAACACCATCGTCCGAAGCTTATATTAAAGTACTTCCTTCATGAAAGTTCTTCACATGTCTCTCTATCATGACACATCCAAATTTCAGAAAATTCCAATGGTGAGATCGACCCATATGTTTGAAATACCAACCTAGTCACCAATTCCACATAAAATTGGACAGCCATGTTATGAGTACCATAACCCCATTTTTTGTAGCTCCGATTGAAACACTTCCCTCACAAAAGTTTTTCCTTGTCATCCTTTCTATAACGTATCTAAAATTCACGACAATCCAATCTATCTACTGACTTGTAGGTTAGTTTGAGCGGTTGATGTACATTTGAGCTAGCCCTCTTGGCTAACCTCTTTGCATAACCAACATTTCCAATTTCTGTTGCCCAGTTTCATGGAAGTTTTTTAGAAATTCGACTGCTATTGCATATGTAGAATTTCAGCTACTTTAAAGAAGAGAAAAAGACACACCCCAATCCTAGAATCAAGGCGTGCTGGCCGTCACATGAGTGTGACGTAACCAAAAGTGCGACGCGGAAGCAAAAGATAAGAGAAATATGAATAAACACAAACCAAATACTAGCAATAATATCCAACTAGCATGCGAGAGTAAGTTTAAGTGTAAAACACACAAATTCAGAGCATAAATACTAGGTGCAGTCAAGTAGGACCATAATTAAGTTACAACACCTGCAGGTGAGTCCTACATTTATGTAGCCTGTCAGTATGCCGAGGGGATCCTTGTGGGCCACCAACGCTGATATCTAGACCTGGAGGGGCGCAAAACAAAATTGAGTGGGTCAGTAAAACCAAAGTTTTCCAAAACATTTCATTTAAAACAATTCTAACCCCTTACTGTAAAACCTGTATACTTTTCCAGAAAATAACATAATAGCATACTATTTGTTCAAATCTCTCAAAACATTAATCTTTATCAAAATCCAGCAAGTATGACATGCTATAAATGTCAATGACAGAATATGGATGCATCAATATAACATGTGACATAATGAATCAACCGGAGACCTTGCAGTTGGTCCTGTACGGTTAATTCTATAGCTTAATATCCAACCCAGCTGGAGTCACCACGGTGACCTGTACGGCGTTACTCTGCACATAAGTCGGAACTACCTGAAGTAGTCTGTACGACAAGAAAGGTGTAAGAATACGCTCTAGTGCTTCTCTCATCAATCATCTGCGCGCATAATCTAAGGTCACCTACCAGTCGGAACCACCTCTAGTGATCTGTACGACTAGCATGTCGGAACCCTCTCATGGTCTGTACGACATGCATCTACTTGGATCCAAGGTGAGCGTGCGGTGCGGTGAATACTATAAGCACTAACACCAGGGGTGCAGGTTATGAGCTCTCAACATAATTCACATTATCAACAATTCACATGATTAACATGAAACTCACCTGTGCGTCCACAGCACCAATTCACATATATATATGCATCAATTATCAATTCATATATCTCATAATATGCATGCATGGCATTTTAAAATGTACTTTCATTTAAACTCAATTTTATATAGGTATAAACAGAAATACTGCCCACTCACTGATAAGTTGAAGGGTCGTAACCCCCGTGAAGTCCCTGGATGCGCTCGTCCTCGGGATAGGTATCGCCTATATGCGAAACAACTAAAATAACGTTATTTAAAGCACATAACCGACAATTCGTAATAACTTCTCATACGGTGCTCAATTTGGGTATATGAATATACCACAGTGACCTACTCGACGTCACGGACGTCAAAGTATTTTTAGAAAAAAATTTCGAGACCGCACGCGCCCCCAAGCGCCGGGATGGGCACGGGTCCACACGCCCCCACGCGCATCACGCCTAACCTCCAGTCGCCAGACTGGTTCGCCGGTCGCCGGAAAACTGGGGATTTTTCAATCTCCTTGTTCTCTGTCATTTCTCAACCATTTTTCACGTATTTTATATCAAAATGAAGCCCTAAGCATGTAGATTCACGTTACACTACTTTAAGGCTATAAAAACTACGAAATCTCACCGGATAAATTCCAAGAAAATCGGCCAACTTTGAACTCAACGATCCCGACGTCCAAAACCTTCAAACTAAGTACTCCAAGCTTCCTTAGGACCTCACTAAGCTCACTATAAGCTTAGAATTTCCTGAAAATCAACACATCACGAATGCATTAACAGTACTCAAATCGGACCTCGGGTTTTCAACGTGATTTCTAAGGTTTCCCGTTCTAAAACTAGTACCAAACGACTCAGGAGATTGAAAGGATGAAGAATCTTACATTTTTGGCGTCGATCCGTGAAGGTTCGAGGGTTTGGTGCTTTGTCCGTACGTTTTCGAGAGGGAGAGAGTGAGACTGAAACGGAGAGGAGAGAGAGAGAGCACGGGGGAGGGAGAGAGAGAGGTTTGACCCGTGTGTATGTGTGTGTGGTCCATCCCAAAACCAGTCCAACTTCATTCCCTAACCACACAAATTTACAACCCAAATTTGTAATCCAACTTAAATAATTTTTCAAAGCTTATGAAATATGTATGTAGACCAATAATGTGTCACACACACATACCTTAGTAACCGCTAAGGCTAATCCCGTCATTTCACGTCTTCGATAAATAAAATGCCGGGACGGGCTGTGACAATCTACCATCCTTATAGAATTTCGTCCTCGAAATTCATACAACCAATCAACCACTTAATACTCATAAAACAACCTCGGATACATCTCTCTCATTCGATCTTCTGTCTCCCAAGTAGCTTCTTCTATTGAGTAGTTCCTCCATAATACTTTTACCAAGCTCACTGTCTTATTCCTTAGAACCTTGTCTTTCCAATCCAAGATAGTCACTGGTTTTTCATCATACGTCAAATCCGGATTAATCTCCAAAGGTTGAGGAGGAATCACATGTGAAGGATCTGAAACATAATATCGAAGCATCGAGATATGAAACACATTATGTACCTTAGATAGCTCTGAAGGCAACTCCAACCTGTAAACAACTTCACCAATCCTCTCAGTGATCTCATAAGGTCCTATGTACCTAGGACTTAGCTTGCCCTTCTTTCCAAACCGCACTACACCTCTCCAAGGTGACAATTTCCAGAATACCAAATTACCCACATCATAAACTCGATCAGTAGCATGTCTATCTGCTAAACTCTTTTGTCGATCCTGGACCGCTTTCAGTTAGACTTAATCACCTGAACATTTTGAGTAGTCTCATCTACAATCTCTGGGCCCTCAAGCACTCTTTCGACAACCTCTGACCAACACAATGGCGTACGACAAGCTCTATCATAAAGTGCCTCAAATGGTGACATACCAATGCTCGAATGAAAACTATTATTGTAGGCAAATTCCATCAAGTCTAGGCGATCATGCCAAGAATCACCAAACTGTAACACTGAAGATCTCAGCATATCCTCTAACGTCTGAATAATCCTATCTGATTGCCCATCGATTTGAGGATGATAAGCAGTGCTATAAAGCAATTTCGTACCAAGAGCTTCCTGAAAAGCTACCAAAAACTTAGAAGTAAATCTTGGATCTCGATCAGAAATAATATTCACTGGAACTCCGTGATACTTCACAATCTTCGTGATGAACAACTTAGCCAATTTATTCAGAGGATACTTTTCCCTCACTGGAATGAAGTGTGCTGACTTAGTAAGCCGATCTACAATCACCAAAACACCATCAAATCCATTTCGTGTACGAGGAAGCTTATACACGAAATCCATAGTTATATTTTCCCATTTCCATTGAGGAACAGGAAGTGGTTGCATCCGACCAAAAAGCTTCTTTCTTTCAGCTTTAATTTGCTGACAAACAATACACCTACTTATATATTCTGCAATCTCCCTCTTCATACCCGGCCAATAATAAAATGGTCGAATGGTATGGTACATCTTAGTCCTTCCTGGATGCATCGCATAAGCTGAACAATGTGCTTCATCCAAAATTTCCTTCTTTAATTCCTCATTATTCAGCACATACATTCTGTTCTCTTGCATAAGCATGTCATCTGATTCTCGAATTCTAAGGTCTTTTTTTTTCCTTCATTTCTTAATTGGATCATTTCTTGGATCTCTTCATCAACCATTTGAGCTTCAAGTACTCGATCAACCAAAACTGGCCTGACTTGGAAACTAGCAAGAAAAGCTTCTCTTCATTCTTCTAACTCCAACCTTACTCCAGTAGCTCTCAAATCTGCAAGAAGAGGAA